>NC_141076.1:49053947-49381447 GCF_041138505.1 Cibotium barometz
AATTTTGCTAATATTAGGCTCTTAGAGAGAAAATTATAGGGTTTGCTAAGAGTATACTCTATTTTCTCGAAGTCTTTATATCTCCCTTTCTTTTTTATTATGTCACTTTTACTTTCTTTATCTCTCAACATGTTCTATGTTTGTTATATTATTTTTTTAATTGTAGAATAAGCTCCAAAGACATAATATATAACCTAAGAGAATAATCAAATGGAAATTATTTTAGTACCTTGACTATATTAACGATTAAACAACAGAGAAATGTGCTTGAAAGAACTTCCCAATGATTGCTAATATTAGGATTTTAGAGAGGAAATAATAGGGCTCGCTAAGAGTATACATTGTTTTCTCTTTGTAACCAAGAGGTGTCTACATGTTTATAGTGTTGGTATACAGGAGGGTTATAAAACATGCTGACTAAGATATAAAGAGATTTTGCAAAGTTTAAAGATCTTAAATTTGGATTTCAGTAAATGGAGATCTCTAATGGAAACAACGGATCAAAAGCCATAGTGGAGGCATGTGGAACTTCCGATTATGATGTGGCTTTGTCTATCTCGCCAGAGCTGATGAACATTTGTGTTGTAAAAAACCTTGCTTGGTCAAGGTCTCCATTAGAACAGCCAAGCGCTTGAATGTCTACAAACTATTATGGACATATGCAAGCACACTGATAAAAATTAGGTTGCTTGCAAAAGGAGTTTTTAGATGCCATTTGGGATGAGGTCTGTGGAAGTGGCACTCAAAGGGGACATATGATGAGAGATGAGTTGACACATCATATTCATCGCGTTCTTAATAACAGTGCTTGCATGGAGGCCAACCAATTAGACATGATTTCCTTTATGGAAAATTTGCAAGTTGAAATTGGGGAGCGTATAGGTGGGTGTACTAGGGAATGTAAAGAACAAGCCGATTCATTAAACGAGCAAGTAAGTTCATTAGGTTTGGAGGTATTGAGTCTAAAGATATCCGTTAATTAACTCAATGCTATTATGAAGAAGATGAGCCGTATGTTGGAAAGCAGGATGATTGCTTAGAGATTTTGTGAGAGCATGATGTTTTTATCTAGGAGAATTTTGTATTCAACTTTCCTGATTTGACTCTCTGGGCGATATTAATGAATTTCGTATTTTCTCGAAGTATTTATATCTACCTTTTTATTTTATTCTTTGTTCTTTCTTTCTTTATCTCTCAACATGTTTTATAGTTCTATGTTTCTCTCTCTCTCTCTCTCTCTCTCTCTCTCTCTCTCTCTCTCTCTCTCTCGTGAGAGAGGTTATCACTTATTAGTGCAAACTAATTGTATTTGTCTCTCTAAATCTCTCTAATAATTACACAATGTTTGCTAATGTGCAGAGTCTATCCTTGAGAGTCGGGTCATATGTGTGATATATGTACCAAGATCATACGTGAGGATAATGGCACTTAAAGTAAAATAAATGTAATAAGACAATAAATGTAAAAATAAAATTAGTACTTGCTTTGTTTCTTTTTCAAAGGAGTTTGAAGATGGGTAGGAGCTATACATACCTAAGCTCGAACCAACTCCATCGGCTTAAAATTCTGGATGTAACATGCGCATCTTGCCATAATTGTTCGTGAATAAGGGCTAGCATTCGAAAACAAATTCATGCTAATTTAATGGAGTACTTCAATGTAAATGAAATTGATAAAGATGAGGAGCATAGAGAATTCTATGCTGGAATTCACTTGGATTGGGGTAACAGAGCAACTCCTACTGCTATGGTTCTTCTCAAGAACTTAGAAATGAAAATCCGAATGTTCGAGCACATAGAGATATGGCAGGAGGCCCTATTTCTTTTGATTTAAATGAGCCACCTATAGATAAGATTGGTCATGTTGAAGATTTTCAACCTATTTCCTATTCTGTTGGCGATGTGAAAGGTATTAAACCTGGATTTCATTCTATAAGGCGTGTTTTTTCATTTCCTCATAATGTTAAGCACCCAGCAACTATGGTGTTATGTTTCGGAGATTGTACTCTTCACTCTTTAGGGACCCTTTCTTACAAGTGCCATTTTTGTGAGGCACTAATTTGGAAATGTGAGGCATCAAGAAAGCTTTAACAATATGTGGGAAAACATTATTATGCAAGTGGGAATATCTCTTTATTGCCTTTTAAAAATCCTCCTCCTACATTAGCTGATCTGTTACTTGGTAATAATAATGTAAGTAATGAATACAAGAAGAACGTATGCTCTTATAACAATGCATTAGCATTCATTTCGCTAGGTGCTCACTTAGATAATCAGTTTACTAGGAGAGGAGGTGTATTTAATTTTTGAATCCATGGTACTACCTATCATCATGCTGGCTCTGTAGTAATACCCGATGAAACACAAGATACAGCTCCTCAATTTGCCCAATTGTATGTGTATGATATGGAGCATAAATTGGAGAATAAACTTAATGGGATGTCTTCTTAAAATCATAATGTGCTTGAAAGGTTACAAAAAATGATGTATGAACAAAATCCGTATGTTGGTGCAATGAGAGAAATGTTAGTCTAGTCCATATGTAGATCTATGAATGGTCATCAATGAAGCTCGATCAACCTCAAGGAAATACTTGGTTCCTACTATACAGGTAGTGAGGTAGCTACTATCATGCTAGGTCAAGGGGATGATTTCCATGTAGGTCATAGAGATATTCAAATAATGTCTCGCACACAGATGCTATAAAAAGAATATCTAATTTGCATCATTCATATATGCCTCTATTATATGTTCTGTTTCCTCAAGGAGAGGATAGTTGGCATGTTGGAATTCCACTCCATGGTAGGAATAGACAAGGTTCAAATGAGGAGACAAAGATTGTAACTCAACGGCAATAGTATGCATATAGATTACAAATAAGGGAAGATACAAATGCTTGCCTTCTATGTAATGGTTGCATATAGCAACATGGAAGAATCAAGATTAGTATGGATATGCAATAACCAGAAAGCATTGCGTGCTAAAGTATACCAAGGGCTTGCAGATAAGGTTAATGTCAATGATGAGGTCAATAGAGTCTTTGGAGGCATTGCCGGATGCCGAATATTTCTACCATACATATACTGGGAGGGCTCAATATATGCATCAATTGTATCAGGATTCAATGGCAATTATTAGGAAGATGGGTAAATCTAACCTATTTATTACCTTAACTTTCAATCCAAAGTGGGATGAAATATGCAATGCTTTATTGCTGGGTGAGCCTCAGATCGGCCTGACTTGATGGCATGGGTCTTTTATGAGAAACATAAGGATATGTTGCACTTATTAGTGAAAAAAGCATTATTTGGAAGGGTAGTGGGATTTGTTTCTGTTTCAAAAAAGAGGTATACACATATATTATTGATATTGGAGGGTGCATGTAAACCTATTGAGATTGCTCACTATGATAAGTTGGTATGTGATGAACTTCCAAAAAAGGTGGTGTTTCTCGAGTTGCACAAGCTAATCAATCAGTGTAATGTTCATGGACCATGCGGGGAACTAAATATGTACTCTCCTTGCATGGTTAATGGGAGTTGCAAACTTCATTATCCTCGCAAGTTTTCTAAGACTACTATTGTTGATGACAATGAGTATCCAACTTACATGCGGCGAGATGATGGTAGTTTTATCCAAGTAAAGGATCATAGGGTGGATAGTCAATGGGTTGTTCCATATAACCCTTTTCTCTCTATGAGACACAAAGCTCATATTATCATAGAAGTATGCTCTACCATTGCAACAGTGGAATATTTGTATAATTATGTATATAAGGGACATAATAGAGCTACTATAAGCATATAAAAAATTATATTGATAAATTTTCTTGAAACGGGGAATATCATTATATTTTGGAACCTAGATTATTGCTAGGTTTATATGGTCCAAATGCTTACAACAAAAGCTTGGGCCGCTTGGAATTTACAATCTAAGATTGCAAAAGATAGCGGATCCGTTTCATGTACATGTACATGTAATGTTTGTAGGCTATGAAAAGCCTAAGTGTGTTTTTTTTCTCTTCATAAACATCTCCATCTCCCCCTTCTTTTCCACAAGTGATTAGGCTAGGGCCTTGCCTATTGCGTCTCACTGGAGAGAGAGAGAGAGAGAGAGAGAGAGAGAGAGAGAGAGAGAGAGCCCAATCGGTCATTCTTGAAGGCCACTGCAAAGCATATAGTAAGCAGTCATGGCAGAGAGAGATCTACTTGAAGCAATGACTCTCTTTCTCATCTCTAGCAGTGGACAAGCCTCCTCCCCTCCATAACCAACATCGCAGGCAGCCCGTTTCTCAGTTGGATCCACCAATCAGAAGAAGCTACTATTCTCAACTCTAAGTTCTAACAAGCAAGGAATCTTCTGCAAGGTGGTGCATTTCCCCTTCTACAATGGCTCCCTAAACTCCAGGAGCCATTCACATGCAATGTTTACTATAATGCTTTAATGCTATAAAAAGGACAAGCAAGATATTCATGCACACGTTAAAAAGGCATAGAGGTTGATCATATGGGAAACGAAATCCTTGAGTTCAAGTGCTATCTTTCATCACCTTTAGTTTTTGGGTCATTATTACCAAATGCTTCCATGGTGACCAAACCTACATTTTCATTGAATTATTCATTGAGCCTACCTTCAACAATCACCACATTTTATGCATATATTTGTGAGTCTTCATCAACCATCTGGAGCCATTTCTTGATTTCGTTTGGGTGTATTGTCTTGGACATGATCCTAAAATGTATGTGAAGGTCTTTGAAAGAGACCTACACGATCTATCAGCCTTCTTGTGCTGAATATAGTGATAGTATGATATGTGCTAATGCCAAAAGTGTAACATCACCTTTAGCCACTATATACTTCATTATGGGTCCAATACCAACAAGAGTTTGGACAATATTGCCCATGACCCTAGGCCATACATGTCAAGTCTAAGATTCAAGGTCCATGAGAGAGTGGAGTTGAAAGAAAGGAGAAAAGAGATGTCTCGTTAACGTGGAGTCGGGAACACGAGACATCGTTTACATGGAGTCCAAGACAATGATGGGTGAAGGTCACCATGAAAGCTTGGGCATGAGCTCCAAGAAGACATAGATGTCTATAGAGTAAAATATGATTAAAAACGTCCAATGCCCATGAGCCCTATGCTTAATATAGCCCAAGGCCCCCAAATGTAACATTTAAATGACCCTAAGCCCAAGTGCATAGGCCCCATCCCCCCCATGTGCATGTGCATACCAAATCTAATTCATTACAAATCATTCCCTCCTATAATGATTTCGTCCTCGAAATCGAAGGACAGTCGTGTACAAAACAAATACAAAGGCTATATACAAGACGCCCAATACATGAACAAGTGTGACCGTCATCGCTAGAGAACCAATACCAATACATGAATCTCATGACCCCTGGGGTCAAATGGAAAAGCTAAAGGACTCCTATCGATAACTTGTCGGTGACGCGACTAGCCAATCCTCCTGGGGGGGGGTCAAATGAATAGCCACAATGTAGATCATCCAACCATGAAACAAATATGTGACCTCCCGGATCAAAAGGAAAACATAATAGTGGATCCGACAATCCGAAACATAAATCCAACACCACATTGGTAAGAGGAACTCCATCATCCATGGTCATTGCACTGAATCCTCCTATCTCATAGAATCCTGTGACTAATATCCACACCATGTTGTGTACCATGGCGTGCCACATAATCATATATCATGCATCTCAAGTGACATAAGATGCATGTGAAAGTGAATGCCCTATTCCCATAGATCATAGAATCATATCAGCATCCATAAAATGTAAAGGTGCATGCCTCATAACTAGCATCCCCATGAACACAGGTGTGATCCTCAAGATCAGCATGTTTGCTACCAGTGCATACTTCATCGTCAACATGTATAATATGTGTAAAATTCATGTGATAGCCATGATCAATAGGAGTAGAACATGTCATCTAAAGACTATCATCATCTCCATGAACATGTATACCACTCATATATACATGATCATCAACACATGTACAGACAATCTCATCATAAGAAAGTCCTCTCTCAGATGCATCAAGATCCACATACTTCAACTCCCCATAGTCAAATAATAGACCATCATATGTCATCCAATTCGGACTCGAGAATGGATCATACAATGCATCCCCATAGACCTTCCACGAGTCACTCATCAATGCATCACCTCACCCAATGAATAATTGTCTAAAGCATAGTCATCATATGTATCATCAACACATGAGTCATCATCCCTTGTGTCAACAACAATTGTATGCACATCCAAAACATCCTTAATGATCATGTCTTCATGATCTCATGGCATCATATCATCAGCTGAAAATTGCATCAATCAAAGCACCTATGAAAACAGTCCAAGCATTTCCATTTTCAGCTTGTGTATTCCCATTGACCACGGACACATTGGTGGTGACTTGTCGAGAAAGAACCGCCATCGAGGTATCCTCATTTACTTGTTGTCCACACAAATTACAGCAAGTGTCTCATCCACTTCGACACCCACAATGTGTGCATAAAGACCCACATAGTCATACTCTATGCAATGACCAAATGTGATAGTGAATGGAAGTCCTCTTTTGCATCTTGCAACATTGAGTGCATAGTAAATCTTCTATCCCCACTCAAAGAAAGAGGAAGACCAAGTGTAGGCACCAACAATTCACAAATATTACCCCTCTTTATGTTGACTTCACTTGTAGAGGTTTTAGCATCAATCATTGCACATTGCCTCCTTCCAACAATCACTCCCTTTGAAGAAAATAGTGTTTGACTATGTGCCTCGTTGCTAGGCAAGGATGAAGTATATTGTTGATCCTTCCATTTTTTGAGAATACAACCTTATCCTTGATGCCTTTAAACTCATCACCATCCTCTCAGGCATCACCCAAGTTCTTGTGTTGATTGAAGAAGTCTTCAAATTGTTGTAAAGGACTCAAACCTTTCCCCCAATCCATCACATTCCCATTGCTTTGTGTAGGTAATCCTTCCATTAGAGCTCTTTGCTTGTGAATGGAATGCATTGGCCTATTTCAACCAATGACACATAATTCTGGTTCATACTTTCAATCAAAGCAGTTTGGTTCTTGTTCATACTCTCAACCAAACTCCTAAATGCATTGGCTTGTTGGGTCTGATTTTGGTCCATTGATTGAAGCATCAAACACATCATTTCCACAATTTGTTGTGTATCATTGCTTGCCAATGTCACTTGCACACTTGGGCCATCATGCCCACTTGCATTCACATGTGTTAGGTGACCGGCTCATCATAGCCATGCTCCAATCCTTCATCAATGTTCGTGCCTTCCTCATTGGTGACCGGCTCATCATAGCATGCTCCAATCCTACATCAATGTCTGTGCCTTCCTCATGTGCAAGCACATTCCCCATATTCTCTTCAAGTGACGTCTCTTTTTCCTTTTAAGGTCGAACCCTTGGCGTGCCATGGCTGAAAATGGAAAAAATGGGTGTAAGAGGTTCAAAACTTGTCAGAAATTGGAGATCTTTAGCTCTATGGATGGCCCTAGATGCGTACTACCCAACTATGCCAAAACAATAGAATTTCTATATGCCCTAGTATTCTTTGTTTTAGGGTTTTTGATACACTACTGAAAATGAAGAATTTACCCATAAAACCTTGAATACAGGTTAGAATCTTGATTGGATTTGGCTTGATGGATTGCTAATGGCTAGTACTACCCACTTCCTAAAGCAATTTACTTCAAGAAAAGGCTAGGTATTCTCTATTTTGACTTTTAGGTCAAAGTCAACTATGTTGGTTGACCTAGCAAATGACTTTTGAATCAAGTGGTTTTTGGTTTTTCGGGAAGCTTATAACATATACTAACCATCCATATGCTCAAATGTCACAATTGAGTTGCTATTTTTGACTAGGCCAAGTTTTAACCTAGCGGCGACACTTGCCGGTTGGGAATGCAATCCGTGTCGAAATTCAGCGTTTGAGTGCTCCAAATGTAGCTCTTGGATAGTACTTTCAATCTATGTAAATCACTTTAAAACAACCCCAATGGTTCCAGACTGAATTGATGATTTGTGCAGCTGCAAAAATCGCAAAATTGTCAAAATTTTGACATAATCCCCTTTGTATTTGGTGCGAAATCTCAAAGAATCTAATCATCAAATCATGTAACCAAAAGCATAGCAACATGGACTATCCAATGCCCATTGCAATTGCATCCAACCATTGTCACAAAATTTGCCCGCTATTAGCAATTCTCAATGCAAAACCATGCATATGCCCATTGCCAATCTTTGCGTTTGCATTTGCCACTTGATGATGACCGATTCGATGTAGCACGTTGCAAGTTTGGAATCCAAGAGCAAGGGCTTGGGCTATGTCTCTCCCACCGAGTACCTAACCCCTCACCGTATCGCTTTACCATGGCACTCACGGCACGGTGAGTTTAAGCCATGCTCCCCCCAGTCTCTCCTGCCCCCGATCTCTCCTCCACATACCGGGGTACCCTCACACATCACTAGTGACAAGAAATGAAAAGTGTAGTACAATGTGATGTAAAGAGTGATTGAATCTCAAATAGACAATTGAGATCACTTACAATTTGATTTTAAGCACGACTCATGCTCTTACAAGTACTCATATACTCAAGCATATACTAATGCTCATCTAATAATCTCACAATGATCTCAATAGATCCAAAAGCAATTAGAATCAATTGTTCAATACCCTTGCCTTGCTTAGCACCAATAATGCCCTTCAATGCTCCTCATAGCATGTGACCTTGCAAAGATTTAGCATGCCCTTCAATGCTCCTCATAGCATGTGACCTTGCAAAGATTTAGCAAATAAGATATGCTATTTGTATGTAATCAATCATGTGAAGCATCCATTAACAAGTGACAAGGCAATAGAGTCTCCGAATGCATAAAATCAATCACAAAATTCCTCAAGAGAGTAGGAATGATTGATTCTTGACAAAACTTTTCCCAATCTTTAGAGCTAAAATTGATTCAATGGCCAATGTGATGAAATGGCTTGCATAATGACATCATTAATTAATCATACGATGTTTATGCACTCCCAATGTCATGTATTAATGGTCAATGGTGATAAATAAGGTTTCTTGGTGAAAACCCTAATTTATGAACCATGAAATCAAGAAATAGGTAAAATCTTGCAACATTGTGATGTTAATCAATGTGTGAAGCAACACTGTGATATTAATCAATGTGTGAGTCATGTATTAATGGCCAATGGTGAGAAATTAAGGTTTCTTAGTGCAAATCCTAATTTATGAACCATGAAATCAAGAACTAGGTAAAATCTTACAACATTGTGATATTAATCAATGTGTGAATCTTGAGCTTCATCTTTGAGCTTCCCGCAATGTGAAGAATGGTGAAGAAAATGATGGCAACCTCACGATTCAAAACGTGCAAAATTAGCCAAGAAAAGAGACCATTGTGAAGCTTATTCTTCAGAGATCACTTGTTGCTAGTTGTTGGAGTGGCCAATATTGTGAGCCTTGAGCTCCAAAACACTCCAAGAAGAAGGCACATGCAGCTACAACCTCACGGGCAGAAATTGGCCATGAAATCCCCTAATGAGAGATTCTTTGTGAAGCCTATACTATGCCTTAACAAAACCCTAAGCTATGGCAAGGTTAAAGTCCATGATGGAGGCCAATATTGTGAGTCTTAAGCTCCAAAACACTCCAAGAAGAAGGCATAGGTGGCTGCAACCTCATGGGCAAAATCCCCTAATGAGAGGTTCTTTGTGAAGCCTATACCATGCCTTAAACAAAACCCTAAGCTATGGCAAGGTTAAAGTCCATGATGGAATAAAATATTGTGAGTCTTAAGCTCCAAAACACTCCACGACGAAGGCATAGGTGCATGCAACTTCATGGGCAGAAATTGCGCATGAAATCCCCTAATGAGAGGTTCTTTGTGAAGCCTATACCATGCCTTAAACAAAACCCTAAGCTATGGCAAGGTTAAAGTCCATGATGGAGGCTCCATCGCTCTCAAAAATCAAGCAAAGAAGAGGGCGAAAAGAAAAACGTTTTGACTAGCAAAACTAATCAAGATTAGTGAGATTAACGACTTTTTTTCCCCAAATCTAGTCCTGCAATTTGAAATTTGATGTGGTACCCAAATTTTTAGTTCACAGTAAGCCCATAGCCCAAAAGCTTTAGGAATTAATCATAGAAATAGGACTTTCAAAATTCAAGGTCACCATAGTCATCTTCTTGATCAAGAAAATCAAGAAAACTCAAGAAAATTGCTAGAAACGGATCGAAGGCATGGGCTTCGATACCAATGAAAGAAAGGAGGAACAAGATGACTCGTTAATGTGGAGCCAGAAACATAGGACATCATTTATATGGAGTCCAAGACATGGGTGAAGGTCACCATGGAAGTTTGGGCATGAGCTCCAAGAAGACATAGATGTCTATAGAGTAAAATATGATAAAAAAGATCCAATGCCCATGAGCCCTATGGCTAATATAGCCCAAGGCCCCCAAAAGTAACTGTGGATGACTCCGTCGGTCCTCGTTAGGGAACTCGAGGACTACCGACACAAACACTAGGGTTGGCGAAAAGGGAGCGTGTGTCGTGTTTTGTCTCTCTTTGTGTGAGCGAGGTGAGTAAGTGGTTAGTGGTAGGTGTGGTGTGAGTGAGGGCCCTGTAGGGATACTGCGGTGCTAGGTGGTGGTCAAAGAGCACGGTAGACAGTGTAGAGCATAGGTCTTGCATGTCTAACCAGTGAAGTCGACTCATCCTTGGCAGGTATACTTCCCTAAGAGGATCAAAGCGCAACATTGTATACCAAACTGTAGACAAGGATGATACAAGAGAGACTATGCTCCAACACAGAGAATGTCATACACCAGAGAATGTGCTCTCCGCCGAATGTGCTAGACTGAATGTGATACAAGAGAGTGTCTCCTCCACTCCAGAATGTGCTACAATGAATGTCCTACAAGAGAGTCTCCTATGTGAGAATGCGCTATAATGAATGTCCTACAAGAGAGTATCCTCCACTACCGAGAGAGTGCTCCCCTTATCTCCTCCTTCAGTGTCCTCCTCCTTGGGGATCCTCCTCCTCGAAGTCCCAACCTTCATCATGTAGTGTAGATGGAAGATCTTCCGTCGGGAAAAGGAAGATGGTGCTCAAGAGGATCTCGCCATCCCTCAAGAAAGGAAGAGGGACGTTGTCTCCATGAGTACCATCGGAGTTGGCCATGCACGTCGGAGATGTCGGAGGGCACCGACGGTGATGGCGGTCAGAGGTGCACTAGCGATGACGACGGTCGCAGCGGTCGGAGGTGGTGGTGGAAATCTCTTGGTGAAGTGTGGAGGACCTGGCTTCCTATCCACAGGACTTTAGATGACTCTGTCGGTCCTCGTTAGGGAACTCGAGGACTACCGACACAAACACTAGGGTTAAGAAAAAGGGAGCGTGGATCCTCTCAGGGAAGTATACTCGCCAAGAATGAGTCAACCTCACTGGCTAGACATGCAAGACCTATGCTCTACATTGTCTACCATGCTCTCCGACCACCACCTAGCACTGCAGTATCCCTACAGGCCTCTCACTCACACACCACCCACCATTGGCCACTCACTCACCTCACTCACACAGAGAGATAGACAATACAACACAAGAGAGCAACACTGTATACCAAACTATAGACAAGAATGATACAAGAGAGATTGTGCTCCAACACAGAGAATGTCATACACCAGAGAATGTGCTCTCCGCCAAATGTGCTAGAGTGAAGAGAGTCCCCATTGTGAGAATGTGCTACAATGAATGTCTTACAAGAGAGAGTCTCCTCCACTGTCGAGAGAGTGCTCCCCTTGTCTCCTCCTTGGGTATCCTTCTCCTCGAAGTCCCAACCCTCATCATGTAGTGTAGAGGGAAGATCTTCCGTCAAGAAAAAGAAGATGATGCTTAAGAGAATCTTGCCATCCCTCGAGAAAGGGAGAGGGGTGTTGCCTCCATGAGTGCCATCGGAGTTGGCCATCCACCTCAGAGATGTCGGAGGGCACCGGCGATAACGACGGTCGGAGTGGTCGGAGTGGTCGGAGGGCACCGACAATGACAACGGTCGAAGATGTTGAAGGGGCACCGGCGGTGACGGCTCGGAGATGTCAGGGCACCGGCGGTGACGACGGTCAGAGCCGTGACCATCGGAGGGCACCGGCAGTCGGAGATGTCGAAGGTGATAGTGGGAAGCTCTTGGAGTGTGGAGGACCTGGCTTCCCATCCACAGTAACATTTAAATGACCCTAAGCCCAAGTGCCTAGGCGCCATTCCCCATGTGCATGTGCATACCAAATCTACTTCATTACAAGAGTTTAGGGTGGCATCCAGGTGCTAGAAATTGTGGGTATACTTTATTGTGAACTACCACTTACATTTGGTCTTACTAAGGGGATGCTAGAGGTGTCCAACTGAGCGTTCACGTTTGTATGGTTCATTGGTTCTAAGGTTGTAACTCTAGATATATTAGAGGTGAAGAGCTAGGCAAAAAATTGTGATCATTATGGAAGCATTTTAGCGCTTTGCACACTATATCATGGTGCTTGGAGCTCGTTGAAGCTATAAAAGATGTACTTGCCTTGTGCTTATACACACTGATTCTTGGAGTGATTTCATTGCTTAATCTCTTGTGGTTATCAGTTAATAATTAGTATTTTTAGGCATGTTTATCATCACAACCTTTGAGCCACCATGAATCTTATCAAAATGTTTTTTAGAAGATGCACATGGCATTCCCTAGATGCTATTAGAACAAAAATGGAAATTTTGATGTGTCGTGATATAGGAGATGCTCGAAGGCCACTCTGAAGTACTAGTGTGTGCTTCCAAACTAAGGATGCGAGCTCAATCTCCATTCAGGGAATGGAATTACATTTATCAACCAAAAACACCTCAAATGACTTTTGTTTGACATGCAGGAGGGAGACAGTGGAGACAGTGGAGACAAAAGTTGACAACTAGAGATTATTGCAAGCTGTCTGAATCATGTGCGCCAAGGATGAACAGTGAACACACACACCACTAGCAAGCTTTCCTTTTTAGGGCCGTCATGCCCGTTTTTGGCATTTCGATTATCAAAGACATGCAAATTTTCAAGAAGCCAGTCAAAGAATACACATTGGGTAAAAAGCGTACATTATCAAGAGTTCCCGTCGATTTTGAAAATGAAGCCAAATGATTTTTCACATTGATGCATCTTCAACCGTACCAAAAAACAGTGAGCTGATCCTTGAGACTTTTCTGATCCTCCTCTTAATTTCCAAAAGCTGAGATCATCTTGTATACAAAAAGCTAGATGCTGAAGAACATCACTTGAGAAGTATACAATTCATGTGGTATACTATAGATTTGTTCTAGCATGGCATGACATGGAAAGAACTTGACACTAGACAAAACAACATCTAAAGCATTTCTGGACATTCTCCCTCAAGTCTGCACTCTCGAAATAAGTGTCCTCTTCTTGAGGATTGACTTCATGGAAGTATGCAGCATAATCTTCATCATTACTACCTTCAAATATCTGCTTTGCTAGCCATTCCTTTTCACATGCCTTAAAATGAGCATCTTCTTCCATGGCGCCTGCTCCGACTAGGCGATAAACAAAGACTTTCTTCTTCTGCCCGATTCGGAAAGCACGGCTGATGGCTTGCCGTATGACTGCTGGATTCCACGATACATCTAGCAACACAATCCTAGAAGCCCCAATAAGAGACACACCTTCTCCACACGTTCTAATCGATGCAAACAGTATCCTAGCCTTAGGATCTTGATTGAACCTGTCTATCATGGTCTCCCTCTCTTCAGGGGACATCTTCCCTACAATCCTCAAGATCTCTTTATTCCGGTGCCATCCCCAAGTCCTTACCAGCATTCTTTCTAGAAGATAAAGAGGGGTTAGATACTGGCAAAACAGTAGAATCTTCTCTTTCAATGGCACACACAGCCGCAGCATGTCAAGGACAAATTTGGTCTTCACACTGTTCCTTGGGTCCTCATCACTATCCTGCCAGCAGGTGGCATCATTATCTGTTGCATCCGGGTCAATTTTTAAAAGAGATGGATGTATGCAAACCATGGCAGATTTGATGCCCCGATCCATTGGTGTCTCCAGCTTGGTTTGCACGCAGGAAAGTGCTTCTTCTTGCATGTTAGTCAGCTTCAAGATAATGGTCAAGTCAATCAAACCAGGCAACTCCTGCAAAATCTGCCCCTTGTACCAGTGAACGAAGGACCGGGAGAGCCGGCGAAGCAGGCCAATTGCACCCTTTCTCTCCTCCTTTTCTCCAGACTTAATGGTGCATCCCAAACCCTCGAACAGCTTATATTCTAGTGTTTCTCTGCCTGATCTCCTCTTTGTGGACTTTGATGTAGTGACCCTGGTTCTCATGGGTGATGAGCTTGTTTTCATCAGTGCTTCTAGTAGGCTTTTTGTACATGATGCATCTGAGGCCATGAAGTCGGGTCTCACAAGGTGATACAAGTTGAAGAGCTCATTAAAATTGTTTTGAAAGAGTGTGCCGGAGAGGAGGACACGCCGTTTGGTTTGCACCTGCGACAGGCTCTCCAAGATCTGGGTATATCTGGTCCGAGGACAGTGGCCTTCATCTAGTATGAGGAGCCCAGGAACTTCGAGAAGAAGCTTCTTGATCTCCAAGGAAACCGTGGTGCCATGGTCACTAACCAACCTGGAAAACATGGAATAACCTACCAATAAGACACTCTTTTTTGCCTTCCACTCTCTGAGCATCTGAAGCTGACTGTATTTTTGTTGGGCACCAACATGATTGTCATCGCAATCTTGTGATTCTGATATGTGCCGTGTTGTACTGTGAGCTTCATACAGGTTGAACACCACGATGTCTTCAACCTTCCACTTTGAGAACTCTCTCATCCACACACAAACAATTCCTTTGGGCGCAATGATTAGAGGCCTCTCCTCTGGAAATGTGCTCTGAAAGCTCTGCAGAAATGCAATAATGAGAAAAGACTTTCCTGTTCCAGGAGCATGTGCTAGAATACAGCCACTAGGTTCATCTTGGATAAGATTACGTTGTAGGAAGTTAAATCCATCTTTCTGATGTATGTGCATCTTGTCGCTGTATAGTGGATGCAAGACAAGAGATTGGGTTGTCTGCTGCATGGATAACTCCAACCCATCAGAATGCTCATCTAAAGCTAAAGCTGTATTTAATTCCTTCTCAAGAAGCTGTGTTTTTCTTCGCTTTCTCCTGAGAGGCTGGACACATGCACAAAACCATTTCTTAACATCAGCATAAAGACTCAAAAGCAATCATCACATATGAGAGAGAGAGAGAGATTAAGCGTCTACTAAAGACCCAATGGGCCTATGACCAAAATGATACAATACAAATGATTAAGCGTCCATGGCATATCTCATCATGGAATGGAAAATAAAATAGAACAAATCAAAACTATCTCATTGGAATGATACAAAGCATGGGGCTAATGTGTATGGCCACGAGGTCTCCCTCAGCTACGTCACGTGGAAAGGTGGCTCGATGGCGATGGTGCACGTCTTGGATCTGGAGCTGATGAAGGGATCTAGGTCAAGTCGCGGGGGGGGGCACGATCCCCTCATCAGCTCCAGATCTAGGACATGCTCCATCGCCATCGAGCGATCTTTCCACGTGACATAGCTAAGGGAGACCTCTCGGCCATACTCATTAGGCCCATGCTTGATATTTTGGAGTGGTATATACCATCTATTGGGGGTTGATGCTTCTCTCATGTTTCATGTTCCTAATATTCCATGATGAGATTTCCATGGATAGTCTTGTATCACTCCAGTGAGAGAGTTTTGATTTGTTCTATTTTATTTTCCGTTCCATGCATATCTAATGATGAGATATGCCATGGACATTATTGTTTTCTTTGGTCTCATAGGCCCATAGGGTCTTTCGTAGACGCTTAATATATCTTTCTTTCTTTCTTCTTCTTCTTCTTCTTCTTCTTCTCTCTCTCTCTCTCTCTCTCTCTCTCTCTCTCTCTCTCGTCACACCAGCCTTGATGTATGAAGCAGCCTTCTAGGGGCCAAATTTATCCAATATGTGGATTGGCAGAGTCCACACCCGGTTCTCCAGGTAGAGTTTGCCGCAGCCCAGACGGTAGTGGATGCGCTCTTCCAGATAGTCACATACCTCCATTGCATCAGTCCCATGGATTCCCACAGGTACCCAAGGCTTGTCCTGGAGTTCTCGAGACAACTAGCACTCGAGGGCCACCCTGGAGTATGGTATGCCCGAGTTTCCACTTTGTTCTCAAGATATGGTCTCCGCATGGACCGCTACCCCTTCAGTACAGTTTGGACTCCCCTTTTCTCCAGCTTTCTCATGAGAACACCAACCAGGTTATCTGGTTAGATCTTCTCAGCTGAGAGAGAGAGAGGTGGACACAACATAAACAATCAAAACAAAATAATAGCTCTTACAAGCAAATGCTGTCTCTCCTTCTTCGGTACATTCTATTCCAGCAAGCAACTAAGGTCTCCTCAGCCCAGCCACCACCTCCCCCCCCTCTCTCCAAGAATCCAGAAGGGTCTCTGAATCTTTCTCCAGTGGCAACAAAGGTCTACGAATATGTTCACACAAGTGAAAGAGAGTAAAAATGAAAGCCTTTGTGCCATCAATGGTCTCGATGCATCGTGACCTCCACATTTTCCAAGCTGTCAGGCTCGCAATAATCTCCCAATCTGTATCAACTACTGCATGCAGTGGCCTGATATCTGAAAATCCACGTCCAAGGAGACCACCTATACCACCCATCTGTCTGCACATATAATAAATGTACCCAGGTATAAGCTCAAGCACAAATCTGGCCCTCTTTGGCCTGGACATTTCTCTCACTGATTCAAAGATCAGCAGGCTGTTTCTCATCCTCCACAATCTTCTGAAGTTCACCTATCTTCATAGGGTTTAGTCCCTAGCACCTGAGCGTCTACCAAGGATTGCACTTGCCTCTTCAATACAGCTGGCTAGCACTGTATGTGGATGGTATTATAGGACTATCAGATGACTCTTTCCCATGGCATTCAAATGGATAACCTGCTAACTGTGATGTGCGGAAGTCTTCTTTCAGCCCTAAGCACTGCATAGGAACACTTGATGCACGAACAATCAGCATAGACAAAGAATAGAGAGAGAGAGAGAGAGAGAGAGAGAGAGAGATGGCTGTATATTCAGTATATTCATAGCATATTAAAAAGGTTACAATATCTTTGGCCTTAGGCCTTTCCAAAAGGCTACTCCAGGGACCTCCATCAAGGAGTAAGATCCCAAACAATGAGCAAGGAGATGCCTTTTATAGGCACAAACATGCCCAAGAAGCTGGCCAACTGCTGGTCGGCCAGCAGAAAATCCCGATAAATTCTATAGGCTGCCAACCTGCTCCAGAAGTACTCCAAAACTGGCTAACAGGGTCCTTGTCCTTTGGACGATCTTCTGTACCTTGTCTGGTCCTGGCATGAGCCCTAATCTAGCTGTTTATTCTGCTGCCTAGCAGGGTTAGCCTTGGATTATGAGCCATGTGTGCACATGACACTATCTTTTTCCAATACAGCCTTGATGCCCCCAACTGCCACCTCAGCAAAAATGAGCTGAATGGAGTTATCCGGATGGACATCCTCCACCTTCATTTACTTTGGATATGGATTGAATCGCCTCATCTTTCAACAAAGATGCAGTTTTGTAAGGATGATGCAGTTTGGCTGATGGTAATTAGACATCCCAAGCACAAAACCTACCGTTAGGGAAGGGCAAGCAGCGATGATCCAGAGTTGCTACAACCGCCTGATGTATATCCTTGGTCTGGCGGAACTTACTGCTGAAGCTCATTGGGAAAGGATGTATGGTTACACGTAGATGCCCAAATTGGGAGGCATAAAACACCTTTGAACATGCTATTCACTTCCTCTAGATAGTGATGGTAGGTGGCAACCAAAATATGCATCTCTTAATGTTCTAATAATATACTTTTATATTTAAAAAATCCTATAAACATTTCCAAAAGGTAGAAGAGAGTAAAGTCGGCTTACATTTCCCCACGTGAAATTGTATATAGTCTCTATGTCTTGGCCAACAAGCCCGCAGTGAGTGCACACCATGCCCACATCATCTTTTACAAAAAATTCATGGTTGCACTCATGATTTTCCTTGTTTCTTGACTCTACTTGGCTCTCCCCTTGTCCCTGAACACAAAGCAATGCAGTAAGATATATACCCTGCATTTTTACTGCCTTACTAAAAGCTGAACAGCTTAAATAACAAATATTCATAAAGCAAAAAAATACTGACAAGATCTTTATTTCAAGAATCACAACTTTGTAGCCTTAAAACCAGGAGTTAAAATAAAAAAACCGATTCCTAGCACATGCAGCTCCAATCCTCACATGCATCATGCTAGGGCTCCAAGTTAGGATTTGGGTTTAGCAGCAAAATCAGCCCAGCAAAATCAGCCCATGTGAGGCCTAATTTATGAAGGGACAATTTTTTGCAATACTTTCTAAGATTCACAGCTACGCGTGCTCGAGCTGGAGCCCCCTTGCCTGCGTTCGAGCGCCTTCCCCTTCCCCATCACCCCCGCCCCGTCTCTCCTTCTCTCGTCTTCCTTCCCCTGCTGTCACCTGGCCATCACTGTTGGGAAATGCCTAGCAATACCCACACATTATGGGGGAGCCACAAAGCCAAAGGTGTTTTGCCTATAACCTTAAGAGGGAATCAAAGCCATGTAAAAGAGCACATAAAGTGGAAAAGATTTACCAAGGAATCTCTACATTTGCAAGTGGGGATGCATGCATGTGGAGCATTCAATGTAGCCCACACTATTGACCTCTAGCCCACATGGATGATGGAGAGAATCATGGAAAAGGGGATCTAGATCCACAAATCAAGGGGAGCTTTATTAGCACCTAATGCTCATCTTGACATTCTTATGCACTAAGCTAATCCTTGTATCTCAAGCCTATTTAAGAGGCATCACATCAATGAATCAAGCATGTGTTTATCTCATCTTTATTCTCATTGTCATTATGCTAATGCTAGTTTGATTAACACTAACTCTTTAACCAATCATTATGCTAATCCAAGCCTTAATCTACTTTGAGCCTCCATGATTAGCCTCTAACAATCTACAACATTTGTTATCATAGCCCTGGTTATCCATGTCTAGATCTTAATCACCTTGTTAATCATCATTACCTAAGTTAGTTGTTTCACTAATCCTTCTCTACCCACCTCTGATTTTCAGCTCATAGCAGCCAGCCTTTGCATCCCTACTCAAATCCCTTCAAGCCTGATCTTCCTCAAGCCGAGGTGTCCCCTCACACAGCTCCAGGATGGCGGATTTGCGCGAATCAGTGCTGATCAAGCACTTGCAGCTGGCGCCATCATTTTTGGGGGAACAGCTTCATCTGCTTCATCTCATCAAATCAGAACCCAAGGAGCTAGCCCTGGGGGTTTTTGAGCATGCTGAACACGATGGTGACAGCTGTTTTGCGCAACAATGCCAGCAGCATGGAGATCTAGCTCTGTGAACCTGCGCACTGCTCTCTTAAAAAACGAGCTGGAAAGTGGAGTGTTCTACAACCACCAAAGCCCTGGACATACCAATACCATCAAGAGCACAAGGTATACCTGCACCAATTTTGCCTCACATTGCTCAATTTTGCCAGTACCCCCAAATCTGCATATCTACACAGTTTCAGTGATTAACACTAATTGCAGTGTTAATTCTTGGGCTTGGTTCGTCAAAACCAATATTCGGGTGTTGCTATTCAAGGATATAACCTCATTTAGCGTTTTTCCTCTCATTTGGTAGCTCATTCTGATTCTCCAAGCTTTGGTGTATTCTTGCACATTATGATTAAGGGAGAGTTATCATTAATTAGTGATTTAGAGTGTCATTAGCCTTAATCCTGGTTGTCAAAGCATTAGACACTGCTTGGGAGAGTCTCCTGTGTAAGACCTTGCTTCATGTCTTCATACCCAATAGAAAAATTCTCAAGAGAGGGTCTCCACACCTGGCAGATGAAGGTGAAGTTCATGCTCATGCAAGAATTTTTATGGGGTATTGTTAATGGAAAAGATCCATGTCTTGAAGGGGGAGATAAGGTTTGGAGTGTGAGAGATGAGAAAGCTCTTAGCATCATTGCATTGGGCATAGAAGATAACATGATTTATTGCATAGCAAGCAAGAGCACTTCTAAAGAGGCATGGCAGGAGTTAGAGAATATGTTTGGGGCTAAAGGGAGAAATTCTAAGATTTTTTTAAGATAAGATTCTATGTTTGGATATATCTCATCATGAAAATTCTACTCATTTGAACTTCATGAAGAGTTTAATGCTCCAACTCTCATCCATTGGAGGACCTATTCAAGACAAGGATGCCATCGTTGTCCTCCTCACCCTACTCAACATTAGTTTCTACTCTCAAGAACCTTCCCACTTTTGAAGGCATAGCAGCTGCTCTACTTGAAGAGGAGAAGATCAAGGAAAGGACACATGGACCAGATCGGGCTTTCTTCACCAACAACAGCTTCAACAAAGGACCACCAAAAGCAACAGGCAAGATAAAGTGTAACTTTTGTGGTAGGAACAACCACATTGAGAAGGACTGTTACTTCAAGAAGAAGGCACAGTCCCAAGCTAACTTTGCAGGTGAAGATGAAAATCAAGGTGACAAAGCCTCTTGCTTAGAAGAGGCACACATGGTCCAAGAAGATTGGGCTTTCTAAACATCAAGACCAGTGGCCAACCCCATTGAGAAATCTACCCGTTGTAAACCCCGAATGCAAAATGGTGTAACCCTATGTGAAAATCCATATAAATCTAGGATACCTAGTAAAGATGGTGAGTCACCAAAATAGAGGTCAATCCATGTATGCCGTGGCCCGTAATAGGTGGCTATTACTTGGAGGGGGAATTTGTTGGGAAATGCCAAGCAATACTCACACATTATGGGGGAGGCTGGGAGCCACAAAGCCAGAGGTGTTTTGCCTATAACCTTAGAGTGAATCAAAGCCACATAAAAGAGCATGTAAAGTGGAAAAGATTTACCAAGGAATCTCTACATTTGCAAGTGGGGATGCATGCATGTGGGGCATTCAACGTAGCCTAGATGGATGATGGACAGAATCATGGAAAAGGGGATCTAGATCCACAAATCAAGGGGAGCGTTATTAGCACCCAACCCTCATCTAAACATGCTTATGCACTAAGGTAATCCTTGTATCTCAAGCCTATTAAAGAAGCATCACATCAATTAATCAAGTGTGTGTCTATCTCATCTCTATTCTCATTGTCATTATGTTGTTATTAACATTAATCCCAACTCATTAGCCAATCATTATGCTAATCCAAGCCTTAATCCATTGTGAGCCTCCATGATTAGCCTCTAACAATCTACAACAATTGCTTCCGCCTTATTCGGCTTCTTTCCGCCCCGCCTCCATCCTACGCCCCTTTCTTCCTATCTCCCCGCCGTCTGGCCCTCTCGATCCGCGTTTCTTTCTCCCCCCTCTGCTTATGTCAGTCATTGTTCATCTCCCCCCCTTGTTTCTTCCTTCCGCCGCCTCTACACAGCCCCCACCCCCCCCCCGGGCCCTTCCCCCACCCTTGCCACCTCCTCATCCTCCTTTTTGCATCTTGGCCTTGATCTGCCCCCGCCCTGCCCCTTCGTCCTCCCCTTTTCCTCGTGTTTCGACCCCCCCGCACGGTTCGCGCTCCACGCGTGAAGGAGAGGGCTTGGTTTCTTCTTTCCTTTTGTGGCACCGTGTTGCCACCACTGGTCCTTTTCCTTAGGACTCCATGGCACACACTCCATGAACCCCGACCAATGCCGCCCCTCCCTGTCCGTCTTTCTCTAAAGCGGACCTCTAGCTCCTCGCAGACAATTGCCTCTCTTGAGGCCTGCACATCAATATGCAAGCTAGTTGGTAGCGCCCGACAAGTGGAAAGCTTTTGTAGGCTAGCCTCATCAACAAGCCCGGCAAGATCACTAATATTCATCCTCTAGGGCGTGGATGTGAGGGCAAAAAGACAAAAAGACCGGATGTATGAGATATCAGAGCAAATCAATACAGCATGGAGTAGATGAGTGAGTATATGTATACTAATAAATGAAATCTAGTACAAAGTCCCTCTGATGTGAGATGAAGCACGGTCGGTGTCGAATGAGCAGAGCGGGCAGCTATTGAGTTGTGCCATCATGGGGTTTTCACTCACTCATGCGTCCATTAAAAAAATGATAAATAATCTGGATGGTTTCACATGCACTCTGCACTATAGTGCATGGTGACAAGATGGCTCATCATCATCAATGCAACATTATACATTATTAGTACCCTTTAGGATGATAATTGTCGTACACCTTGACCCCATTGTAATCCTCAGTCCAGGATAAGTTAGGCACGAGCTACGTAGGTTTTTCTTCAGCCACAGCGAGTCAATCAGTCAGTCAAGTCCCTTAACCCACTTGAAGAGATTCATTCATGCATGTAGAGTCAATAGAAACCTTAGGGTTTGCATTAGAAAGCACTCTGCATATTGCATATCATTCATCCATTGCATATACATCATTGCAGAAGCCTTCAAATAACATCTAGTATTTATCTGGCATTTCTTCCATAATTTACAGCATTTAATACCATTTATTTATCATGAACAAGTCGTGTAGCATAAATAGCCACAATCGGCCAGCTTCACAACCAACCGACTAGCACTTGGGAGCATATATATAGGTTTGCTTTTGCACCATTCCATCATTAACATCATTATTCAGCCAACAAGCCATCAACGCTTGGAGCCTTCAGCCCAAGGAGCATAAGCGATTGTGGAGCATTCAGCATACCGGCCCTCAGTGTTTCATCCATCAGCACCTAGGAGCATCAACGCATGAGCATTCAGCCTTCATTCATCAAAACGCAGCATCTATAGCATTCAGCCCTTCAGGACACCTTGCGTTTTCAGCATACATACAGTTTTTAGCATACCTATCTTCATCGTTTTGCTACAGCACTTTGGTGAAGGTAAAACTCAGCATTCATACATAGCCTACAAACAGTCCCAATCAGCCCATACCTCAGCCTCAGATTTGCAGCCTTCCCTCATTCCATTGGGAAGAGTGCATAGGCTTGAGATTGGTCATCATTGGTGCTTCTACAGCCGTGTACAGTTCAGCCCGACTCTTGGTCCTCAGAGATCTTGCATTTGGCTTATCGTCAGTCCACAGTCAGTCTTTTCAAAGTAATAAAGCAAATACTATTCCGGTAACAGGATAGGGAGCCCTTCAGTGGATAATTTGGGACCCCATACGGTGTATAGTTTATCTCCCTCTCTCTCTCTCTCTCTCTCTCTCTCAATCTCTTAAAGTTTCAAGTCATAAAAGTGGATTGCGAAACTCACGAAACTCAAGATACAAAAGGCGGTGTGAGACTTGTGTGACAGGATCCTTAATTACGAATACTTCCGTTGCGTGTTACATTGGTATCAGATTCATCTTGTCCACACACACCGCATCCTAGCGTGTCACCGTACCAGGTGCTCTCATATTCTTTTTCTCATTTGTATAAATCTGAAATTTGCTAATTTAAATTCAGAAAATGCTTTAAGTTGTGTAGTACAGGAGCATGGCATGTATATGCTGACCATGTTCAGGAAATTCTTCCTGGTATGGCTAGTATATTTCCCTGTGTGCTGTTGTTAACCACGCTCTCAGAGCTTCTGAGAGAGCCAGTGAAGGTTAGACTCACCAGGAAATTTGGGAGCAAAGCTCATTGGGGAGAACCAGGCCACGTTCCCTCCGCCGTGTACCCTTGGCCTGCGTTAGTACGGGCGTGCCTGTTGGTGCACGGTCCCGGAAGACGATAGAAGGCAGCTGTCCACCCAGTGAAGGTGGGAATGAGCCTGTGACTTGGGGCTACTCCGCCCAACACCTCTTCATCGACTTAAACCAGTTCTATTTGGTTGTTTTCACTCCCTTGTGGAGAAATCTGGCCTGTCAGACCCCTGACACTTGTACAAATAAAAATACTCCAAGAAATACAAAAGGGGGAGGGAAGGCCTTTACCGCCCCAGTGCTGGTGTCATTTCACTCCCTTGTGGAGAAATCTGGCCTGTCCGGCCCTTGACACTTGTACAAATATAAATACTCCAAGAAATACAAAAAGTATTGAGGGGGGGCCGGCTCTTTCTGGCCCCAGTGCTGGTGTCATTTGTATTTTCAGTATTTCCAGTATTTGTGTTGCTGATGTTGTTTCCATTGTTTAATAACAGTTAAATTAAGTGTTCGAAATATGTGTATATTGTCTTCCGATCTGTAGGTCTCCTCTAGGGAGGGGTCACATTGGTATCAGAGCCCGGTCGTCTCTCTTTCTCAAGAGGAGACACGGAGTTTTGAGATCAGAAGCAAGCACGAACACTTAATTCAATGGACAGCTAGGGCAACCCATTGGAAGTGCCGAATACGAGGGGCCAATCAAGTGCTTCACAGGATTCCGATGCATTGCATGAAAGGCACAAGCCTCTTGAGAGAGTCTATGACACTGCATATACAGGACAGCCATCACGTGGTAAAGAACCCATGCACGAGGAAGAGCCCAATGCATTGAGGGCTGAGTTGGAGCACATGAAGAGGCTCTTGCAGGCAAAAGAGCAAGAGCTGAAATACTTGCATGAGGACCCTCATGTACAAAGTGACATAGAAGCCAAGAAAGCTAATGCTATGGTGGACATGACTTTTGAGTCTATGGCTCAAGAAGTGGGTAAGAAGCCAAGGGAGTTGGCACTCTCTTATCTCATCCACAAGGGTGACCTTAAAGAGGGAGAGGATGGACAGCTTATGTTCAAGAATCCACCCCGTTTGCAGCATGGAGACCCAGCCTCTCAAAGGTTGAGATCATACTTGCATTAAGAAGAAGTATCGGTCACCTCTCGCCATGCATCCACTCCTCGTGGCACAGGAGGAAACAGATTTATGCATGCTCAAGGGAACAGTGGTCGACATGCAAGCCAAAAGATCTTGCCTATTGAGTTGTCTCATGGTGAGACAAGGCATTTCTCAACGACGTCACATGCAGTGTGACCACAAGAATGAAAGACCCATGTCACTTTGGCTAGTGAAACACCCATCATTGCCCATGAAGCTCATGCAGAGAGAGCTGCCGCGTTGGATAAGGGGAAGAGAAAAAGAGAAGAACATGTACCACATCCCAAGAAGCTCAAGGAGTTCAAGGCAGGGGACAAGTCCGTGAAATTTGATGCCTTTCATGGAGAGTATGATGCCTCTAAGGTGCTAGCTTTTGTGGCCCAGTTTGATATTGCTTTTAGTGATGAGGACTTCACTGAGAAGTCCAAAATTCATCATGCAAGCATGTTCTTGAAGGGGACAGCTGCCCATTGGTGGATCACTGAAAAAACCACCAAAGATCCCATTTGCACTTGGAAGAGTTTAAGGACAAATTTTATGCCCAATTCTTGCCTCCTAATGCGGAGCAAACTCTCACCCAAAAGTGGGATAGACTTGAGCAAAAAGATAATGAAAGTGTGCAGCAGTATGTCAATAAGTTTTGGAAAGTGTTGCTTCAGGTAACTCAATTTATGCAAATCTCCGAGGATGAAAGAAAGAGGAAGTTTCTCTTCGGATTGCAACCAGCTTATCGTTCAGGCATTGAATTGCACCCGAAACACACTCTGCAACAGCTTATAGCCTCTGCTCTTGCTAAAGAGCAATTGGTGCTCAAAATGAAGCAAGATCAAGGGGGTTCTAAGGGCAAAGAGAAGGCTGTCCCAAACCTGCAAAAAGGTGGACAGCCACCTAAAAAGAGCTTTCGGGAGGTCCAGAAGGGAGGTAAAGCTGAAAATACCTCATCCAAGGATCATGGGCCAAAGAAGAACAAATTTGGCTTGACCCCGAGCAAAGGGAGCAATATGCAAAGGAAGGGAAATGCTTTTCTTGTGGCAGCAAAGAGCATCTGTTTAGACAATGCCCTAACCGCAAACCAAAGCATGAGGACAAGCAAACCAAGGCAAATGTGCATGCAGTTCCCGATGTGCAGGGAAACACAGAGCATGATGGAAAAGAGAGGATGGTATGCAAAGCATGAGGTCATATCAAGGATCAGACCGCCCTATTTATGTCTGATGATTGTGCAACAGATAACTTCATCTCTATTCACATGGCAGCCGCCTTGGGTATTGAGGTTGAGGACATGGGGCCTCAAATTGAAACAGAAGCTGCCTTTGTTCGTAAAGAGGTGCAGGTTACCCCACTTATTGGGAAGTTGCGCATACATATCCAGGTTTACCTTGATCATGAGCATTTCTTGGTTGCACCACTTAATGGATGCGTTGTATTGCTTGGCAAGCCATGGCATCATAGGCTTGAGCCCCGCAAAGAGTACAAGACAAACAGGATTTCCTTTATGCATAGAGGCCGCATGCATGTTATTGATGTTGGCAAGGAAGGGGATTCTATCCCACTTGTATCTCACATCCAGATTAGTAAAGCAATGAAAAAGAGTCTTTCTGCGTACTTGGTTTTTGTTCATGATAGCATTGAACCAAGTCATCAAAATGTGGATGTTTGGACTCAGGATAGGCTGAATTTTCTGCATGCATATAAAGATTGTTTTGCTGATGCATTGCCAGGTGAACTACCTCCTCAGAGGCCCAAGGATCATCGCATAGATCTTGTGCCAGGCAGTTCTCCACCTAACAAACCTGCATATCGTGTGAGTGCCTTGTATGGTCTTAAGCAGGCTCCCAGGGCTTGGAAACAGAAGATTGATTCCTTCTTTGTTCGGACTGGATTTCAGAGATCGGTTGCAAATCCTAACCTGTATCTCTTTCGGGAACGCAACATGGTTACGATTATCATCCTTTATGTGGATGATCTCATTCTCACCGGCGGTCATGTGGAGCACATTGGTGTGACGAAGGCTGCCTTGTCAAAGGAGTTTGAGATGACCGCCTTAGGCTTACTCCACTTCTTTTTGGGATTGGAGATCTGGCAGACCCAGAGGGGGTTTTTTTGTCTCTCAGCAACGGTATGTTCATGGGTTGCTTGAGGCCTTTGGGATGGAGAACTGCAAGCCTATTACTTCGCCAATGGACCCAAACACAAAGTTAACCGTTAATGATCCTTGTGAGCCAGTCGATGCCTCAACAGTACCGGAAGTTGGTTGGTTCATTGATCTGGTTGCTGAACACCAGATTGGACTTGAGCTTCTCCGTGGGGCTGTTGAGCTCTTTTATGCAGACACCATTGAAGTCTCATGGGGACGCAGGATTGCGGATCTTGCGGTATCTGCAGAGTACGAAGGATCTAGGACTCTTTTACACAAGAGGGGATGGAGTCAACTCCAATGTTGAAGTGACTCAGATTGGGGAGGAGATCCAGACACGAGAAGATCTACTTCAGGATACAGTTTTACCCTTGGCTCAGGAGCAGTTTCTTGGAGCAATAAGCGGCAACCAACTATTTCCCTATCTTCGACAGAGGCAGAGTACCGGGCTGCTTGTGGTGTTGCTTGCGAGGTTGTGTGATTGCGGAGGCTGCTAGGCGCAAACCCCCAAATTTGTGTACCTGCAAATGTCTGGTACTTGATATTTGTGAAAGCAAATTAATTTACCTGCATAGCCGGTACACTGGAGGCGAGTAGGTACACGTGGAGGCGCACACTGTAGAGCAGGCGCCGTGGGTAGGTGTCTGTATGGCAACTTTTGGTTGCAAGGCAGGCTGTCGTCAGTCGGTGCTGGAGACGGGGTCGTTGGAGGGCAGCAGGCAGGCAGGCTAGGGATGGCAACACTGGCAAGGACCAGTCGGGTAGGAGATGGCAACAGCAAGCTGGTGTGGTGAGCGTTGGAGCCGGCGTGAATGGGTGGTAGACGGCAGCGAGGGCGACCAGCATTCAGGTCAGAGCCGGCATCAACGGGTCACAGCCGGAACACGGAAGGTCAACGAAGTCAACAAACACGGACGGTCGACAACGACGGACAATGAGTAGCTGTCAGAAGAAGAGACCCAAAAAAAAAGGCAGATTTCAGAAGATGCCACGTAAGGCATAGGTGTGGCGGAGCTACGCCCACTTGTGCTGCTGTAGAAAGAGCACCGCCCACGAGCTGGGCGGCGATGGTGTGCTGGACAGTATCATGGTCCGAAACGGAGGCAGAAAGGAGCGACATAGGGCTGACAGGGCGGTGGAGCAGGAATGGCTGCAGGACGGAACTGACTAGAACTGCCAGATGGAAACTGCTGAGCGTCGGAACTGTGTGGATGAGGCTGCCGAATAGCGACGGAAGTCCAATGGCGTGCAGGAGCAGGAAAGCTCTAATACCAAATGTTGAAACTCACACACAGTAGGGTTTCCTATAGATTAGGGTTAGCTGCAAAAAAGAAACAGGAAGCTCACACAAAAAGAGAGAGAGGGAGAGAGAGCAAGACCCAAAGTGTGTGGTGATCACTACTGCAAGTCAACCCTTGCATGTGAGTCACATCCATATAATATAGAAGTACAAGTTATATGAATAGAGTGTCCTTTCACACTTGATATGGTCTAGATCCTCTCCGTGGCGACCCATTTGTCAGGTCGCTCAAGGTTCCCCCTCCCAGTCAGTCTCTTTTGCCACCCCGGAAGAGATGTCTGATTGGTCATCACTTACACCACATGCCGGCCCCTCGGCCAATGTCGTTCAAGTCACAAGGTTGACTTTGGCCACTCTTCCAGAAGGAAGAAGAAACAAAGACCTCGACGAGGCTGTCACAACGTGTGACAACATCTGCCTTCATTCAGATCTGTCAGTTACCTGATAATCCTCCTCTGCCCATCATCGAAGCCCACCCAACTCTTCCCTATGGCCATCCGGTCACTTGGGTAGTTGACAATGGAGCTACACACCATATGGCACGCAATGTTGACATTTTCATCTCTGATCCTCTTGCTAAGGATGAAGTTCGATGTGGCATCAACACACTGATACCCATCAAATCTGTTGTTGGCACCATCTTATTTGACACTAACACAGGTCCCAACCAGGCAACTTTGGATAATGTTTATCTTGTCCCTAACTTGGGCCTTAAGTTACTTTATGTATCTCAGCTAAACCAACTCGATTGTGGAGTTTACTTCAACAAGCAAGTTGTCGAGGTAATTGATGAGATTGCTGGTCTTGTTGCTGCTGCCAAAGGTCAAGCTCTGAAGGATGGTTTATACCGGATGTCTACTTTTTTATCTGAACCATCCTCCGAGGGTTCTGAGTTTCATCGGGTTCGTGCTTATGTGACTCAAGCTCCTTCGAACACTAAACGACTATGGCACTATTGCTATGGTCATCTTCCCTATGACACTCTATGAGTTGTCTAGAGACCAGTTGGTTGAAGGCATACCACGCCTCAAACTGACAAAGGATGTCTGCCAGCCATGTCAAGCAGCATCGTACACCGTTCCCACATCATGCCACTCATCGTGCTCAAAGTATACTCAAGTTGATTCATTTTGATTTGAGTGGGCATTCTCCAACTCCCTCCTTGAATGGGTCTCTCTACTACATGTTGATTGTAGATGACTATTCGAGGTACGTGGGTGTATTTCTTGAAGCATAAATCAAATGCCTTCCAATACTTTTCCACGTGGGTTCGGTTAGTCGCAAACAAAATGGGCGTCTCAATTGGGATTGCTCGCAGTGACAATGGTGGTGAGTTTATCTCCCATCAATTTACCAAGTTCTTGCAAGAGCATGGCATTTAACGCCAACTCACCTCCACCAACTCCCCCTTACAAAATGGAGTGGTCGAGCGCAAGAACCGCAGCGTTATGGATATGCCATGCTCTTTGCAGCAAAGCTGCCCGAACGCCTTTGGTGAGAATCGGTCAACACTTCTGTATACCTTCTGAACCGTTGCCCCACGGTTGCTGTCACTCACAGGACCCCATTCAAGGCATGTTATGGCGAAAAGCCGACTGTTTCTCATCTCCGTGTATTTGGGTGTCGTACGTACACACACACTCCAAATGACACAAGGGGTAAGCATGAGCCAAGGAGTGAGTTGCTCATTTTTGTGGGCTACTCTTTTGAATCAAAGGCTTACAAAGTCTTTGATCCTAGATCAAACAAAGTCTTCGTTCGTCGAGACATTGTCTTTGATGAGTGGGATTTACTTCATCTTCCACAGCCCATACCACCCCAACAAGAATCTCCGACTGTGCCACATGAACCCAATCAGTCAACCATTACTCCGCGTCTTAAGGAGCCTTCCTCCTCCCAATAGCCACCCAAGGACCCTTTACCCGCTGGTACCACCAGACCATGCGTGACTCTGGCATGCTTCCTCGTGATACTCCCTTGGACGGTCCTCGTCGGTCCACCAGTCTCACTTCTCATGCCTCATTTGCCTCCGTTTTTTCCGTACTATGGCGCATGATGAGCCAACATCATGGAAAGATGCTATCAAACTTCCATGCTGGAAACATGCTATGGAACAAGAACTCGAAAGCATTGACCGTAATGGCACGTGTGGATCACCCTCGTCATAAGAAGCTCATTGGAACCAAATGGATCTTTCGCACCAAATTTAAAGCTGATGGTACCTTGGACAATGTGGGAAATGGTTGTTAAGGTTAGGGTTTTGGAAGGTACACCAACAGGAGGCGTGTGAGAGAGAGAGGAACACGCTTGCTCATATATTGATCATATAATAAAAAGGAGTACAATAGCCACATATAAAAGATGTGACCTAAAAAGTGTTCACATGGTCCGGTCATAAATAGTGCCAGGTGGACCAAACCACTTATGAACCTTTATAAGTGAAACTAAGCTAAACTGGGGGAAAAAACCTCCACTAACTGAAGTAAAAAGTGCCCCAGTAACCTACTGATGATCACTAGCACTCCCCTGGGTACATACACAGCATAAAACCCAACAAACCCCCCTGGAGTGATATGTGATCACTGTACATCATCCACCAAAAGGAAACAAATTCAAAGCAGTGCGGAATGCTTCGAATTTCGGACGTGGTAGTGCCTTGGTGAAGATGTCTGCCACATTCTGATCTGTAGGGCAGTAAATCAGACTGATATCACCTGCCTGGAGTCTCTCCTGGACAAAGTGATAGTGAATCTCAATGTGTTTCGTACAAGCATGAACACACGATTCCTGGCCACGGCAATGGCACTCTGACTATCAGTATAGATAGGTTTGGGCTCCTCCACTGCAATATCCATATCAGTCATAAGACGACGCAGCCATACACACTCAACGGTAGTAGTGTAGGCTGCTCTGTACTCTGCCTCACAAGACGAAGTGGCCACTGTGGTCTGTTTCTTGCTTAGCCAAGAAATACATGAAGAGCCAAGAAAGAAACAATTTCCACTAGTGGAATGTCTGGTATCAAAATCACCAGCCCAATCTGAATCGCTGTAAGCATATAGCTGCATGTCACCCCCCTCAGGATAAAGCAATCCAAGAGACAAGGTACCCTGCAAATACCGAAATACACGCTTCACAGCTTGCCAATGTGACAATCGCGGGTTGTGCATGAATCTGCTCAACTGAGATACGGCATACTGAATATCTGGCCGTGAAGTACACACAAGTAAATAAGGCACCCAACAGCCTGAGCATATATAGTGGCATCAAATAAAATACTGTCATCTTGTAGTGACAGTTTCATCCCAGGCTCCATAGGAGTGCTGATAGGCTTGCAATCCTGAAATTTGAACTTTTCCAGAAGTTTAGCAACATACCGAGATTGCAACAACCCAATGCCTCTGTTATCCTGCACAAACTGTATGCCCAAATAGTAGTGTACGAGCCCCAAATCAGACATGGCAAATGTCTGTTGCAGTATCTCTTTAAAAGCTGCAATTTTGTCATCATTTGATCCCATGAGCAAAAGATCATCTACATAAAGACTGATGACCAACAGATCTTTCTATTCTTTTTTTACATACAAAGTGGCTTCTGATGGACTGTTCACAAAGCCTTGAGTGAGCAGGAAAGCATCTATCTTTGCATACCAAGCTCGTGGAGCTTGTTTCAAACCATACAAGGCCTTTTTCATCCTGCATACCTTCCCTTCATGACCATGTTCTGCAAAACCTATGGGCTGATGTACATAAACTTCCTCCTCGAGGTCCCCATGTAGGAAAGCAGTCTTGATGTCCAACTGATGAACAACCCAACCACGATGTGCAGCCAATGCAATGACACTCCTAAGTGTCGACATACGGGATGTAGGAGCAAATGTCTCCTCATAATCAATGCCCTTCTTCTGTGCATAGCCCTTTGCAACTAGACGGGCTTTGTACCTATCAATGGATCCATCTGCATGTCTTTTCAACTTATAGACCCACTTAGTATCAATGGCTTTCTTGCCTTTGGGCAGATCAACCAAATCCCATGTTTGATTCTTTTGAATAGAATCAAGTTCATCCTGCATGGCTTTGTTCCAATGCACAGTGTCTCGTGCATCCACAAATGAATCAAGCTCATCATCATCCTGTAAACTAGCTGCCATAACCATATTTAAATCCATGATGTGTGCATGCTCATTGGTCCGTGTCTCCCTACGAGTACGGCCAGCAAGAGGAGCATCTAGATGGCTGTCCTGTAATGTCCTCAAATACCATCTAGGTATATGTCTGACCTGTGGAGCCTGTTGCCCCATATTTGGCTCAACTTCTGGCTCAATCTCCTGCTGAATTTCTGCACCACCTTCATGATTAGCTAGCTGCCCTGCACCCTCATGGGTTGGATCACCAACTGTGGAATGAAACTCCATAGGTAATAGGCCTTCAAACACATCATTTTCAGCCTGATTTGCATCATAACTAGCCATGGATAATTCTGATTTTTCATCAAAAACAAAAATACATTTTGTGGCTTTATCATCCAACTTTCTCCTCAACTCTTTGGGTATGTGTGCATATGCAAGACACCCAAAAGTACGAAAGTGTGATACCGAAGGCTTGCGGGCATGCCAAGCCTCAAAAGGAGTAATGGAAACCAATGCCTTTGTGGGACATCGATTCAAAATATGACAAGCACACATAACAGCTTCCACCCAAAAGACATGTGGTAGCTTCTTTGCCTTTAACATACATCTGGCCATCTCCATGAGTGACCGATTCTTCCTTTCTGCAACCCCATTTTGCTGTGGAGTATAAGGAGTAGTATACTGATGCTTGATACCTCTACTCTCAAGAAAGGAATTCAACATGTGTGACACATATTCCCCCCCTCGGTCAGAACGGAGGGTGTTAACCTTGCATCCTGACTCTGTTTCAGCAAGTGCTACAAAGGCCAAAAATGCATCATATACCTGTGATTTCCGTGTCAACGGATAGACCCAGCATATACGAGAGAAGTCATCAATAAATGTAGCAAAATAGAAGCAACCTCCTAATGACTTCGTCTGCATGGGACCACAAAGATCACTGTGTATAAGCTGCAACTTTGCAGTTGCTCGTAGAGCCTGATCACGTGGAAAGGAAAACCGATGCATTTTTCCCAAAATACATCCTTCACATATGTGATCTGGAGGCTTCTCCATAAGAGGTAGGTCTGTCAACATATTATGTCGTTGCATAAGCATAAGACTACCAAAATTTACATGCCCCATGCGAGCATGCCATAACTCCGCATCAACCATATCTGGAGTAAGAGTGAATGCATAATAAGCAAACTGATCCACTAGCTAAAATGTATCCAACTGATAGAGTCCATGACATAATGTACCAGTAACCATCAAGGTCAAGGCATTAGCTTTGTCTCTGACCATGCATTTGTCATCATCAAAGTTGACTTACATACCACAATGTGCTAAAGAAGAAATGGACAACGGATTCTTCTTTATCCCTGGTACATATAAGGCATTTGTAAGGCGAAGAATAGAGCCATCAATGGCTGTGAGCTGAATCTCCCCAATGCCACGAACTGGATATGAAGCATTATTGGCACACTGAACGGTCTTGCCAACAGGGGCAGGGCATACATTACAAAACAAGTCCCTGCGAGATGTAATATGCTTTGAAGCACCACTATCAAAATACCAAGTACATGCATGCTCAGTCACACTGAGTGCCTGTGAAGACCAAAAGGCATCATAACTGCATGTGTAGAAACAGTAATCCCTGTCTTCAACAAAGGAAGCAGTCTCCGGAGGAGCTTTAGAGGTATCTTTTATAGACAACCCAGACTCCTTCTCCTTCTCTTTGGCAATCCTCTTCCTACACTCTGTGATGTAGTGACCTGGCTTCTTACAGTAATGGCATTTGCCCTTCTTCTTGGGCTGTCCATCACCTTTCTTGGTATCCTGAGATGAACCACCATCACCTGAATTCTGATTTGAACTCTTTGGCTGAGACTTGCCTTTCCCTTTTTGACCTGTCACAAATGCTTGTTCAGCACTTGTGTTCATGTTCATGTTCTTCCTGATTTGCTCTTCCTGTAACAAGAGAGCAACAAGTTCCTGATACTTTAGGGGCTCAATAGCATTCCTCATGCTAAGGTTTAAAGAGGTAAGGATCTTGGCAAAGAGTTTAAGATGGTGGATACAAGCTGTGTCTCAGGAATAATCTCATCCACATTGATGAGTTGCTCTCTCAAATCCTACAGCTTGTTCAAGTGGCTAGACATATCATCTCCTTCATGCATCTTCTGGTTTTCCAGCTCTCTTTTCAAAAATGAGATCCGTGCCTCATTACGAGCAGCATGCATCTGCTCCAAACTCACCCATGCATTCCGTGAAGAGCCAGTTGAACGAATATGAGGTATAATAGATCTCTGTACTGACAATGCAATAAGTGATAAGGCTTTTGCATCTTTGGCATCCCATGTCTTCTGGGCATTTGTTCTTTGAACAGGCTGTGGCTGAACCGGTGCCTGTGCCTGTTGTCCTCTTCCATGTCCTCTTCCACGAGCACCCCCTTGGGGAGGAGTCTCTGGAGCCAATGGACCTGGACGTGGTTCATCACCACTAACAAAATCCCAAAGACCTTTTGCCACGAGCACATTTCTCAGCATGAAACTCCACAAGGAGTAATTCATGCCATCCAGCTTGTCTTCCTTAGACAAGTACGTGAACACATCACTCTGCTGTTGATTTGCCATTATGCCAGTGCACAATGTTGTACCTGTGTATCAAAAAACCCAAAAACAACAACCCTGAAAGCAACTGTACTCCACTGAATACAACTGACCCAAATATGCTTGCACTCTCAATCCTCTCAATGTGCAAAACAATGCACCACTGACTGAGTAGAGCAACAAAAGTGGCTCACACAGTGCCAAAATGCCCAAAAAATGCCCAAAATTTCTGTGCCCAAAGCCTTGCAAAAGCCTGTAGAGGTTTCTTTGCAAGAAAACCTCCCTGTATCTGCCAGAAAAATTTTCACAAAAAAACGCCCAAATTTCAAAACATGTAAAGCTTTAAACTTTACCCATGTGATTTTGAAGGTACTGGTCGGCTATAGGTTGTACGGAACAGCTGTCCGGAGCAGTGTACGGAGGTACTCGTCTGCTGTACGGAACAGACTGGTCGGAGTAGCTCTACGGAACAGCTTGCATGTACTCGTTTGCTGTCTATTGTACGGAACACTGGTCGGAGTAGCTGTACGGAACAGCTTGCAGGTACTCGTCTGCTGTCTGCTGTACGGAGCAGACTGGTCGGCCAGTGTACGGAGCAGTGTACGGAACAGTCGGCGCAATGATTCGAGGGCGCCGTCGGTGTCAATCTAGCGTCCAAAGCTTTGAGGTAACGCTCATGTTCCACACGTCGCATGGCTTCGTCTTACGTTGTTGGATCTCGAATGCACACATCTGCAACTCAAGCAAAGAGCTCGGCTGCGGTCGTGACCTCGCGAGAGGATCCCTGTGTCGAGGATCTGGAATCTGGGATACGGAAGGAGAGGGAGGAGGAGATGGAAAACGCGACGCTGGAGAACGGGTACGTTCTTCGAGAGCCTGAATCTGCGCCTTCTGCTCTTCCAACTTAGTCGTCTGGTCTGCGATTGCTCGCATCATATGCTAGAACATATCTATAACACTCAAGCGTGGTGCCCTAGCTGGGCTGCCTGGTGCACTCTGGTCCCAACGTTCTTGGTCTCTCTCGTCGTCGAAGCTCACCATAGCAGGAAAACGCACTTCCTTTCCGGAGCGCAATCTGACCATCCACTGTGTGTGTGGGAGACATCTGGAGGCTTCCGGAGGCTGAAGACCAACCGTCCTTCGAGGGACAGGAGTCACTCCGAAAGGGGTACTCCACCGGCGTCTGAAAACCAACCACATCAGCGAGAAAAAATTATGGTTTCTTTGCTAAATCTTTGCCCTTGAAGTAGGCTCGGATACCACTGTAACATCCGGAAGCTTCGGGGAAGATATAAATCTGAAAGAAAATATAGGAAAACTTGACCTTTCTTGGCTGAGAAATCTCTACCCTTGACCTACAGTCCTTCACCCCTTTGCGTTAGCAAGCCCTTGGTTGTCCTGGCCCTTTGGTTGCTTGAGCACTTGGTGAATTATGAGATAACTCAATGGGATTGTGGGCCTTGGTATTTATACTACATACTAACAACAGTCGGCTAGCATTAATCCAAGCGGCTGTCTTTATTCTGCCCACGACTGAATTATTAGCATTAAATGCTGAAATAATTCACATAAAAATCTGCGCATCTCTTCATGGCTGGCTGGGCATCAGACGCATGATTCCAAAGGGGTTGGGCATTGTTTTGCAAGCAGTTTGGGGACTGGGCAGCCTTTATGGGCTGCCCCATACATGCCCTATAGCCATATAAAGGCTACATATCCTATATGTTTTCCCCTAGCCTGCCCCTAGGGCTATCCTACAGCCCCTCCATGGCTGGTGGGTTCCGCCAGGACCTTCCTCGCCGTCATGGGGGTGGTTTTACACTATCCCCATGCCCACACAAAGACTTGGGGTAGCCCTATGGGCTGGCCCCTTTTCCTAAAAGCAAACCCTAACTACCTACACAATGATCTGGCATCCAGTACCATACCAGATACACAGAATCACTAACATCATTCCAGAGGGAGACTCACAGCGCAGACTGGCACTGTTTCATGTGCAGGACAATGCACACCTGACCTTGGACTCCAGTGCAGGACAATGCACACCTAACCTCGGACGACTGGGATGGATCCCTGGCTGACTCGTCGCGGACTGGGCTCACATGGGACCAGTTTACCATCCCAGGTCCTGCACCTTCTGTACAGATATGTCTACGTGGCATCCAAGTGCAGAATGCACGTGACACCTGCAAGAAGGAGGATGAAGATACGTCCCAAATTATCTGTTGTGCAACATCTCTATCCAAAGAGTGGGACTCTGCAGAGTGCAAGATCTGATGAAAATCCGAGACAATACTCCACCTTATTTGGATAAATATGAAATTCTCCTTGAGAATCTTGCAAGCATCTCAAACTGTCCCTATTGTGCATAGGTCCATGTGCTGAGAAAAACGATTTGTTGCATCTACCACCCATCTGTGTCCAAAATGCCTAATTAGCATGAAATGCAAACTTGACTCACCTATCTAATGCCACCTATAACTCAGCTCTAACAGTGGACAAAAGGTCTGAGATCCAAGAGGACGGAAGATGCTTCTCATATCCTTTGAAGCACAGCCAACCTGCGTCTGATAATTCTCTCCTTGTCTAGGGCCTCTTGTTTATTGGCCAAGGCAACAGAATGATAGTGCTAACTAGTTCTCTCCAAGGCCAAGAAAAGCCTCTCCCAGGGGTCGGGATGATCTCAAAGCCTCCAAATCTGTCACATGCACTCTGCACTGTAGTGCATGGTGACAAGATGGCTCATCATCATCAGTGCAACATTGTACACTATTAGTACCCTTTTAGGATGATATTTGTCGTAAGTCGTGACCCCATTGTAATCCTCAATCCAGGATAAGTCAAGCACGAGCTACGTAGGTCATTCTCAACCTTAGACAGTCAGACAGTCAGTCAGTCCAAGTCCCTTAACCCACTTGAAGAGATGAATTCATACATGTAGAGTCAGTAGAAGTCTTAGGGTTTGCATTAGAAAGCACTCTTCATAATGCATAGCATTCATCCATTGCATTTAGACCATGGCTGAAGCCTTAAGATACCATCTAGCATTCATTAGAATTCATCCAGTATTATTCCCATAATTTACAGCATTTTTGGGCATTTTTACATCATTTATATATTTTAGCCAAGATGGATGCAGTCGGCCAGCTCTGTAGCCAGCCGACCAACATCACAAGTCCATATAAATAGCTAAGCATATAATCCATTCATTCATTCATATCATAATCAGCATTGAAGCACTCAACGTTTGGAGCCTTCAGCACAAGGAGCATAAGCTTGCAGAATTCAACACATCAGCCTTCAGCGTTTTCCTCATCAGCATCTAGGAGCATCAACGCTTGAGCAATTCAACCTCCATTCAGTAAAACACAGCATCTACAGCATCAGCCTTCAATACCCCTTGCATTTTCAGCATTCATACAATTTTCAGCATCCTCATATGCATCGTTTTGCTACAGCCACTTGGTGAAGGTAAAACTCAGCATTCATACTCATTATCAGCATTCATACATAGTCTAGAACAGTCCCAATCAGCCCCTTCTCTCAACCTCACATTTGTAGCCTTCCTACATCCATTGGGAAGAGTGCATAGGCTCGAGATTGGTCACCATTGGTGCTTCTACAACCGTGTACAGTTCAGCCCAACTCTTGGTCCTCCGAGAACTTGCGTTTGGCTTATCGTCAGTCCACCGTCAATCTCTTCAAAGTAATAAAGCAAATACTATTCCGGTAATGGCATAGGGGGCCCTTCAGTGGGTAATTCGGGACCCCATACGGTGTACAGTTTCCATCTCTCTCTCTCTCTCAAATCTCTTAAAGTTTGAAGTCTTAAAGTGGATTGCTAAACTTGCGAAACTCAAGATTCAAAAGACAGTGTGAGCATTTGTGTGACAGGATCCTCAAATTACAAATACTTCCACTGCATGTTACAAAATCTAACTTCTAGGGAGGTCTCTACATCCTGATAGAGAGAGTTTGGGATGCAGGCACGCGGTACACCCTTTTCTGCTCCCAAATTCCCTGATGCACATGCGTATACCCAAGGATGCCAAAAAGCATGCTTTACGTGGCTCTTGCATAGCTAGTGGTTCTGCAAACAAAGAGGACCAGTACAGACTTTCCAGTCACAGAGTTCAATGTGGTCTTCCAATCTTGCAGAATCACGTCCCACCCATTTGAAGTCTTTCAATGTGGTCTTCCAATTTTGCACCATTCTTGTAGCATATGGACAGCCCACAATGCGGCCCTTAAAATGGCCTAGCACCACTTCCCAATGCGAGTTCACCCAAATTCCATAAGCCATAGTTTTCATGCTTGTACACACACACATGCACACACACACATATACAAACATACATATGTATGTGTATATGTGTGTTTCTGCATGTGTGCACACATCCTTGTGTGTGTACATGTAGATGTATCTGTATTTACTTTCTTCCATAGACCCTCATGTACAGACACATCCCTGTGTGTGTACATGTAGATGTATCTGTATTTACTTTCTTCCATAGACCCTCATGGTATCTTGGGATGTGTGTGTACATGTAGATGTATCTGTATTTACTTTCTTCCATAGACCCTCATGGTATCTTTTAGAACATTTTCTGTCATATCTCTGCTTCAACACCATGTTAGAAATAATTCTAAGGTATATTCTGGATACACTTGACTGGATAATTCAGACATGCGAATATGAACACCATTTCAGATATCTAATATGAAAGAAATTATTGCCAAAAATCAGACACTTGTATGTATAAGTGCAAATGAAACTTACCGTTAGAGAACAAGAACTAGAAAACATAAAACAATCTGGTGTCAAAGTATGAGAGCTAGCATGAGGTCTTACATTCATGCAGGCAAGAGAGAATGCCATGTCCTGCCATAGCCTTTTAAGGCCGTCATCATCATCATCATCATCATCATCAGATTCTGATGCCGCCTTCTCGAGCTTCTCAAATTGGAAAGAATCTGTCATTTTCTCACTACTGCTGCGTTTTTCTCGCTCAGGATCAACCTGATCTTCACCACCAAAGCACTGCATCTCTGACACAACCTTTAAATCATGGCCACTACTATGAGTGTTTGGGGTCCCGGCATCATCTGCACTAATATCTACATCCTGCTTTCTCGAGAGACCTGCATCAGACTTTGCAACTATGAAGCTTTGCACAAAACCAGGCGATCTCACCGGATCGATAACTACCCCATGTTGTGTCAATCTTTCTAAGAAAGAAATGAATATTCTAGAAGCCTCTGCAGCCTCTGGGCAAGGTGGCAGGGACAACTGCTGTAGCTGCATTTTGACGCTTGGAGGGGCACTGTGGTTCAGCACCTCTGTGTTGCTGCATGTCTTGTGAAGTTCACTACATGGAAAGGGAGCCAAGTCACTGCCATCAACAGTAGCAGAAAATGTCTCTGCTCCCAACACATCCTCGTCATCTCCATTCCAATCACTCATCTGATCTGTCACGCACCGTAGAAATGGTATGCGATAATGAAGAGCAGGTGTGAATACACCACTTGGCATTTCCGGCATAAGCGGCGGCAATGTGTCTCTCGATTCGGACCTTTCTATGTAACATAGCTTCTGGATGGGCGAGTCGCCATTCTTTGGGATTTTCTCGACAATCCTTCTGGCCTCATCAAGGGTGCTCTGACAGATCTGCAATTCATGGGCCAATGTGTCGCATAACTTCAATTTCTGTTTATGCTTTCTACCTGTCATAACCACAGTCCCATCTTTCAAATCTCAAAAAACTCTTCAATCCATCAATGACCTATTTTATTCTTCTGTATTTTTTAAGAAAAGAAAAACCATGTGTTTTATCTGATGACCTTAAATCAATTTCTATAGATATTCTCATTTTTACTATTGAGAATAACTGGCAGCAAAATAAAGAATCTTACTTATGAACACACATCATCAATTAGAAATCACCTATCAAAGAGGACATATGATGCAAATATATTTGAACTTTAAAACTTTGCATCTATTTATATAAGTGTGTGTGTACGTGTACATATATGTATAATTAGAAATCACCTATCAAAGAGGACATGATGCAGCTATATTTGAACTTTAAAATTTCGCATCTATTTATATAAGTGTGTGTTTGTGAAACACATGTGCATACATATGTATATGCATGCATACATACATACATATATATTACACAAGCTTGAAGCATGCATGCCCTTACATATAAACACACATCCATGCATACACATACATACATATTCACACACACACACACAAAAAAAACATGCTTTAGAGTACATTCAAAATTGTTTATGGGATTGCACAATGGGATTACAGAAAGGCAAGGATTGTTTAGGCTGTCATTTCTGACTTGCTTGGCAGATTGTCCTGCTCATGGCTATCAAAGATTCATTGTCATTCTATTGAGTTTTCCCATATGAATACAGTTCTAGTCTCTCTTATCCAAGCACGTCATGTTCCTATTTGTTATGTCCCAAGTGCCTAGCAAGGTTAACGGGCCTAGCTTCAGGTTACGTTAACCAGATTTTGTTGGGGGGGGGGGGTTGGTTTAGTGGTATTTATGAGGCATGAGCTATCACGTGCACGCCCGTGCCATGGCTAATCTCCAACATGAACAATCTTAATCCCTAATTAATCATCAGTTAGGACAGCATATAGGTCATCATCAAGTGTCATCATCAGCATCATCTTCATCAGAAGCATCAGTATCAGCACCATCATCATCATCACAAGCATTAAGGAGAAGCATAAGTGCCCAGTCAGCAGCCCCAACAGCAGTCAGTTTCCATCAGAGGCCTTAGGCAGCTAGTCGGCCAAGTATAAGGGAGGTGACAGTAGGTTTGGACCAGCCAGGGAATAATCGCAGCATTTATTAAGGCTTTTTCGCATGGCACCTCGTCCATGAGCTGGCCGACAACAGTTCTGCTGGCCGACCAGCATCCTCAACCAATACAAAAGCATAAGTCCTCATTTCAGTCATTCATTCATCATTCATCATTCTAGTAACCAGTAGAAGCTATGTAAGGGGGCAGAGGTCAACCCCTTTGGGGCTGACCAAGGGCCCAAGCATGTAAAGACTACCATGTCACCTTTTTGTACAATATTAAATACAAGAAAAACCCTAACACTGATCTCTCTCTTCTTCTCTCTCCTCTGTCTTAATCATGTTTAATCAACATTTTGTTCTTAATTAGGCTTAGGGCTATGGATCAGTACAGCAAAGGCTCCTGCGCATGAAACATTGGTATCAAAGCATTCAGGCTCAGCCACTAAGCATAGCTCCCAAGGAGGTGCACAGATACATCAGAAGAATGCAACAGGGTAGCAAATGGAGTGGTCTGCAAAACAGGCGAAGCTAGAGGAAGCATTCCTTGAGGGCATGTATGCAAAACTAGTATATTATTCAGCTCTCAGATCAGTTCCAAAGGCCTAGCAAGAGGCATGATTCTCGCAGGTGACCCAAGGTTGTGTTAAGGGTAAAGGAAAAGTAGGCATAGAGACAGCAGTGGAACAAATGCTCAGTTCGTCAGCAAGACTTGGAAGTGGAGATTGGCGTTCAGACAAAAATATCAGTTAAAGTCAAAGTCAAAGTCAAAGTCAGTTAAAGTTGCAGGTCAAAGTCAAAGACGATAGCAGTCCACAGAGGAAAGATGACATGTGTTCACCCCGCCGTCAAGTTTAACAAGAGGGTATGTCACGTGCACACCCATGCCATGGCTAATATCCAACATGAACAGTCTTAATCCCTAATTAATCATGATTCATCAGATAGGTCAACATCAAGTGTCATCGTCAGCATCATCTTCATCAGAAGCATCATCAGCGTCGGTATCAACACCATCATCATCATCACAAGCGTTAAGGAGGAGCATAAGTGCCCAATCGACAGCCCAACATCAGTTGGTTGCCATCAAGGGGACGTAGGCAGCCAATCGGCCAAGCATAAAGGAGGCGACAGAAGGTTTCAACCAACCAGGGAATAATCACAGCATTTATTAAGGCTTTTTAGCATGGCAGCTTGTCCAAGAGCTAGCCGACCAGCATCTGTAACTTGGTTGAACACAATGCTATCTAATACACTTAAATACACTAAGATTTAATGGACACTTGCTCAAATACAAGAAGTAAATTGGTAAATTGACAAGAGACACACAATGAGCCGGAACAGCCGACCCCTCCCTCAAATAAAGTATATTGAACTTGGGAGCATCAAGTACATAGTGTCATGGGCATTTCTAACCAAGTTTCCATACCAATGCATATGAATACAATATTGCAAACAAGTGATTGTCGTTGTAGACTTGCAATCCACACTACCCTCTCAAGTGCCCATGTTCCCTACCATCTGCTCTCTATTGTTCCACCAGCACATGGTAGCAACAATCTACAAGAGAGTACGTAGGACAAGAAAACACTACACAAGGTATGTGATCTTGTAATCCGGTTCCTCCCTCCTGCTACTTGCTTCCATATTTAAGCATTAAAGCTTACCAATTGCAAGTAGTGTCGATGACAACGGAAGTCTTCGCGATGGAAGTCCTTGGAGTGTTGAGATCTTCGATTTGTCGCCTTTCTTCGTGACAAAAGTCTTCAAGAGGATGAAGGGAACCTTGGGAAAGTTTCCCCTATGGTTCAGCTTGAGAAAGGAGAGCTGAAATTAGGGTTTTCAGCAAAAAGACCAGAAATTACAGCAATAAAGAGAGCTGTAATAAAGGGTTTTCAGCAAAAAGACCAGAAATTACAGCAATAAAGAGGGCTGAAATTAGGGTTTTCAGCAAAAAGACCAGAAATTACAGCAATAAAGAGAGCTGTTTTGATGAATTTCAGTCATTGGGAGTGTGTACGAGAGTGATTAGCATCCGGAATCACTCTTGGAAGCTTGAAAATCACCTTAGCAAGCTTGGAAATGGAGTTGGGAAGGAGAATGTGCAGAAAATGCAGCCCAACAGCCCTCATGAAGGAGGCGCCAATCTCTAGAGAGAGGAAGAGGAGTGAGGTGGTGAGTTGTCCAGTGTAAGTGGCAGGTAGGTGCTTTGTGGAGCAAGCTAGAGTGGACACACGGCTGGTTACTCCCTTTGTACTAAGGGGATAAGATCTGGGTGGCGGACATTGGGTTATGTCCACCTCGGAACATCAGTGTGTGTGAACACCGGGTTGGTCATAATTTATAAGTGAGTTTTGGTCGTCCAAAACTTAATGAAGTGTGTACACACTCACTTATAAATTAGTGCTAACTCCTAAGGCCAAGTTTATGACCAATACTTACCACCTGTCATATGCCACACAACCATGTCAGCAGACAGTTTCACACGCACGGTTCGCGGGCGGACGTCCCCTTACCCAAAACTACACATTGGTCAAGCAAGCATGAAAACAGCATGCAATTTCAATTGCAAGCAAGCACATAAAGATGCTATGCAATGCAGCATTGGTATGGACAATCCCCGTTCATGAGACTATACCAAAATAGACGTGCTCCAGGCAAGTACACGAGGTACCAGACCCAATGGAACACCAATCCACCAAGCATTTCCGGGCATGTACACGGAGGCACAAGTCCCAACGGAAAGCCAAGTCCACAGTATCACATGAGTGGCATCAATCCCCGGCATATACAACTGCCATGGACACCAGTCCAATGTACATACATGATAAGAAAGCACGGGTGGACCAATTGGGTGGCCAAATGGTGACGTCCCCCCGGCTTCTAAACAGTTGTCCGCAACTGAAAAGTATCCAAATATGTCTGAAGCGCATGCGGGCAATCTCTGAAGAACTCTTCATCTACCCATTTAGCATCAATGGGAAGATAGTTCTTAAACTTCACAAGGTAACGCCTCACAACTTTGCCTGCACAGCAAGCTTGCATTCCTTGTGATACAGAATCTGCTCTGGCTGCAAGATCTCCTCAAGCTCATCCACTTCTGGTGGATCCTCAATGACCGTTTCACTGGGCTCCGGCCCTACATACTTGCGAAGGAGACTCACATGACAAGCATTGTGTATGTGCCAATGACTAGGTAATGCCAATCTGAAAGCCACTTCATTGATCTTCTCGATCACTCGAAAAGGCCCATAGTTCCTGGTTGCAAGCTTAGGATATGCACCCTCTTTGCCAGGCCTCTTTGCAAGTCTTGCTTTGTCAAATTTCAGCAATACCCAATCATTCTCTTTAACATCCAATTGCCTTCTATACTTGTCGGCAGCCCTTTTATGCTTGTCTTGTGACCTTGCAATGGCTGTCCGCACCTGAGCAAATCAGTTGCAAATATCTCATCCTTTGTGCGAAGGATGGGTGGCAAAACCACCTTACCATAAACAATCTCAAACGGGGCCTTTCCCGTAGATGCATGCACCGTGTTGTTGTATGCAAATTTCACAAGCGGGTAAGTACTTCTCCCAAGAAGACTTCTGATCCGCCACATAACATTTCAAGAGATCCAACACGGCTGAATTTGCAGCCTCACTTTGCCCATCCGTTTGAGGGTGCTAAGCCTGCAAAAACAAACTTGCACATAAAACACTTCACAACACCTTCGAGGACCTGGAAAAGGAAAACAAACAAGGGGAGCTAGAGTGCTCCTGCAAACAGTACACGGACACCATGGTTAGTTAGTACGAAAGGTACGATACGGTACGGTACGATAAAATACGGTACTAATTGGTACCTTAAAATTTTTTGAGGTACGGTACGATATTAGTACGTTTTTTTTTTAAAAAATACTTCCTAAACTTCAAAATTGTAGACAAGAAGTTACAAAATAGTAGAACCATGAACATAATGTCATCATGCCATTAGAGTACAAAATTGCTACAAAAGGATAGGCCAAAAACTCATGGCATGGGCGACCGCCAACATGCGTACATACATGATACTACATACTACAATACATCATCGATGGGCTAGAAGGAGATAGATGCCCAATGCCTAGAGAGCTATAACATATCAAAAGTCTACATCATCACCAACATCTGCATGATCACTACTAGAGTGTCCATCAAGAGAGTTCTCTGAAGAGGACTCTTCGAAGGTGGACGAGACACTCTGGGGATCATTCTCACTAAGTAGGTTGCCATCATCATCAAACAAGGGCTCTCTAGGCAGTGGGGTATCATCATGAGGGGGCAATGGAATATCATCATGAAGGCGGGGATTGGAGCTCGAGGATCCCCGCCTCACATATGTGAGGAGGCCACCCTTTGCCGATGTCGAAGGCGGAGGCCTATGAACTCGAACTGCTCGACCCCGTCCATGCTGACTCCTGGTGCTGCGAGTATCTGCTGCCACAAGCTCACTATAGAGCTCCATGAAGATTGCCTCCTCCTCCTCATCAGGTTGTTGATTGACACTTGCAAAGTTTTCACTCGTCAAGGTGAAAGTGTCAACATTGACCTACACATTAAGGCACAAAAGTTAGAGTCTGTACAGTGTACACAAAACTTAAGTTATGAGTCATGACAAGTTAGAGTCTAGACTTGTCACTTACTTGCTTGGGACTACCCATACTAAGAATGCCCTGCATCATGCGCAAGTTAGTGCGGCAGTAGACCAACCGCTCCAACTGTCGTGTGCTCAGTCGATTGCGTATCCTCGTGTGTATGAGAGAATAGGAACTCCAGTTCCTCTCACATGCACCCGAAGAACAATCCTGGGCTAGGACCCTTAAGGCTATGGGTTGGAGATGCTCTAGTCCATACCCAAAATTGTCCCACCAAAAAGGGGGCTTCACAAGTGACTCCCTCCTCCAGCAAGTGGGAGACGAAAAGGAGGTTTGACCTCTCTGATCAACATAGCAGCCCAACTCCTCTAGAAAGGCATTGTGCTCATCAACTGGCACAGCTCGAAGCATATATGCATCCCGATCTTGTCGAAGCTCCCTATCGGTGCAAACTACTGGAGACTTGTAGGCTGGATGTACCAATGCTGCAAACCCGTGGATTGGTTTGTGCATCCACCTCCATCTCTTCTGTGCAATCTCCATGATTTGTGCTCGCTCCTCAGATGTAATGTCTGTGCAAGCCTCCAACTCCACAAGGGCAGCTCTAAAGAAGTGGACAAGAAGGCCCATGGTGGACCCCTCGCAATCTGTCATCCGCAAGAGCCTATAGAATGGAGTCATAGCAATGACAATTGCTCGGACTCTAGCCCAAAATCTCTCCTCTAGGCAAACGCGTTGCATGGCTTTGGCCTCTTCAGTGACGTGCTCATCCCAATCGTTCCACATGGTGGAAACAACTGTCTGGCGAAGGGCGGGCCTCACATCGTATAGACGCTCCAAAACCAGCCACATGTAGGCAAAGCGGGTGGCCGATGGCTTCTTCAAGTCAAGCTTGCTATGCTCACGAAACATAGCAAGCACCTTCACCTTTAGCATGAAGAAGTTGACAATAGATGTAGCTTGTTGCACAATCCTCTTCACCCAGCCGAGCTTCGCCACATCCTCCATGAGTAAGTCAATGCAATGACTCGCACATGGAGTCCACACAATGGTGGGGAATTCCTCCTCAAGCAAGCGGCCCATGCGTCGACAATTTGATGCATTGTCGGTGATGACTTGCACCACGTTTTGAGCCCCAACCTACATGGTAGATAAATCATATGAGTTGAGGGCTTTGCACAAATGACAAAATCAGCCACACTTAAGTAAAATAATGCTTACCTCTATGATCGCTTGCCTAATATGGCGGTAGATGAAACTCCCAGTTGTCTTTCTCCCCCTTCTCCCGGTGTCAACCGCACGCAAGAAGTATGTGCCAAGCGGGCAAGACACAAGGATGTTGATAATGCCACGCTTCCTTTGATCACTCCATCCATCTGTGAGAATAGAACATCCGTACTTCGTCCATGCGGCTCGAATCGGGTCAAGGGCTCGATCAATTCTCTCCTTCTCTTCATCAATCTTCCTTGTGCGCATAGCCGTGTAAGAGACCCCCGTCCACCCCTCACATGGGCCCACATTTGCAATCGCCGTCACCATCTTCTTCCATTGCTCCTTTTGGAGTACATTGAAGGCAAGATTGCATTCAATAATGGTGCGAGCAATCTCTATCTCCGCAAGGCGTTGCCGCTCCTTAAGGAATGCAACCGAACCTCTCACACTACCCGTGACTTGGTGGAGAGAGGGTTGCACCCCTTCACGCTCCACCACCCTTTGCCTTTTGCTCGGTGCGGAGGCGGACCGTGCATCCGTGGAAGTGGCAGTGGAGGATACACCAATGAAAGAGCCGGTGGCCGCTTCATCATGTGCCGATGGTGGTGCCGGTGGTGGTGCCGGTGCGCGTGTTGATGATGCTCCTCTACTTGAATTTGAGCCGTGGCTCATCTTCCACGAAATGTCATCGGCAATGCTTTGCGGAATCTCCTTGCATGGGGCAACTTGTCCCCCAATCTTCGAAAGGTGTTGGAGAAGCCTTGTTGTTCCACTAGTGTATGACTTGCCGCAATATCGGCATGTCCAATGATGGGAGTTGGACTTCTTGGTGTCCTTCTCCACATTGAGGCAATGCAAATCAAAAGCCTCATGCTTCTCCCGAGGCATGATGGATAAGAGAAGGGCTGAAGTGGAGTAGAGGAGAGAGCGTAGAGAAGATGAAGTATGGGAAGAGCTTGGAGGAAGAGAACTTGGAGTAGAGGCTCAAGTGGGTTGGAAAGAGCTTGGAGGAGGGTGGAGGAGGGTGGAGGAGAGGCTTGGAGTAGGGCTTGGTGCTTGAAGCTTGCTTGGAGTAGCTGGAGGAGAGGCTTGGTCCTTGAGGCTTTTATAGAAGGACTCAAGAGAGATGAAGGCAAACAACCAAAAAAAACGGGCAGAAAACGGCTAGAAAAACGGGCAGAAAACGGCTACTTCCAACGGACAGAAACGGCTACTTCCAACGGGCAGAAACAGGCGATTTTCGTACCTAATCGTACGGATACGTACGGTACCATACGGTACGATTCGTACGTACGAATCTGTCCGTACGACGTACGGAACTAAGCCTGACGGACACCGATTGGCCCCAAAACGCAGTGGCGCCCCTTGCGGTATTTCTTTAATTGATTATAAGAGAGCTTTGATTACAATAAGGCTAGAAACTCAGCCGTCACAGTAGAACTCCTGAAGCTTGCAAAGACCCTGCATCATGACTTCATATCCACTCGGCATCCACAAACAAGTCCAGCCATTGTTCACATCAAAAGACTCTCACACATTGAGTCTGCATACAAAAGCTTTCTCCCATGATCAAGCCTGCCACAACCATCCAGATCCTCTCACCCTATGAACAGCATCACACCCTGACACATCCAGTGCTTCTGCATCACAACAGACTCCCAAACTGTCTCCCAAAAGAGAACTCGCACCACAGCACAGCATACCATACAATCGACACACCTGTACCAACCCTCTCTACCTTCCAAGGATACTATCCATCTCTATCATGGATTCCCTGTCCCCTGCCCAATCAGTAGCAAGGTTGTACCAAACATGTGTCCATTCCTGTACCTTCTGCCTGCATGTGAACTATCTCCTGGAGAACCATAAACATGTTTCCTCGAGAAACCTACGACCTGTTTCCACGTGAAATCCTTAGGCATGTTTCCCTTTGAAACCTTTGTCCTGTTTCCATACAGAACCATTCACAGCACCATTCAACAATAGTGCCAACAATGGCATACATCTAGTTACATGTTCCCTCATGAAACATCTGGAAACATAGAGATGCCCATAGCTGTAGGTCCCTCTGTTCCTTTCCAGCAGGAAGAAAACAATATGCTCCATGAGCATTCAGCCATGCGAGCTTGCATCACTCCCATGCCAAGAAACACATTCAAGTGACCTGTACTTGCAACCAGAAACCCAAAACAGGCCATAAAAATCAACCCCAAGTCTCCTTCTAAGAGAGAGAGAAAAGCCCACGCGACTGTCTGTTTCCTGCTCAATCATGCATTTCTGCCCTCTTGCAATCAAGCCCACGCGACTGTGCCAAGAAGAGAGGGAGAACCCAAAAACGTGTTGTTCAGCCTCATGTACCTCCTGCAACCAACCCTTGTGCAACCAATCGGGAGAGAGAAATGAAATGAAATGATATATTAACGTCTTCAAAAGGCCAAAATGACCTATGAGACCAAAAGGTTACAACAATTGGTAGATCTGATACAATGTCTGTGTAAGAAAAGCTAAAACAACTAAACAACTAACTGAAACTAAAACAACAACTATGAGGAAAAGTAAGGTACTAGGAGCTCCTAATGGATAACATTAGGGAAGGAAAACTCCAGCAACAAAGGTAAGCATCATATACATCTGAGAGAGAGAGAGAGAGAGAGAGAGCAGTCCTGCAGCCGCCTTCCACCAAAGAGAGCGAATCCAAAAGCGTGCTGTTCAGCCCTGCAATTCTTGTAGGCCAGCCTGCCAACCCTTCCAAAGAGAAAGCACTCCTGCAGTTCTGCTGTAGCCAACCTCTCTCCAAAAAGCGTGCACAGCATGAGTTCAGCCCTGTGCGCAGTCCAGCCTGCCCGTGTGCCAAGCGAAAGAGGGAGAGAGAGAGAACATGTGCTGTTGCTTCAGTCCGCCAGCCCTCCTCCTTCAGAAAAAGCACACGCGTGCCCTGCCCACCAGGAAAAACCACACCAAAAAGCATATCCTTCAGATCCAACATGCGCCTCCCAAAAACCATGAGATAGAAAGAGGCGCATCCTCCAAAAGTGGAGTAGCCTCCAAAATTAGCTTTTGGGCCACCAAAGGTTATAAAACCTTTTAAATTAAAATCTCTTTGTCCCCTTCACACTTGGGGTTGTCCACAGGGGTTTCCTTTTCAACTCCAAACTGATGCCATTCACACTGTCCACCATGTCCCCGTGCCCACCTGCATACTCTCCAGCGAAAAACACAGGGTCGCGATAGTAGAGGTTCAATTCTTCTTGTTGTGCATGGAGAAGAGCCTGCATACAAGTTCAGCCCTCAAGACTATGGACTCTTCTTCCTACATCTTCTCTTTGCCACGGGACGGCTGTCACACATATTCATGTTCCCTATTGTGCACCATATGAGTTCGCTCATCCTGTAAAGCATTGGAAGCATGCATTTCATTGTCCCTGCCTCTTGTGTTAGCATCTCCAACATTCATTGTATGGCTGTCCATAATGTTCTAAGTGTAGAGATAGCTAGTGTTCACGGTGATTGTCTCTCACGATAGAAGTGAAAGAGAACCGTATGCTCTAATACCAATGTAACTTGGTTGAACACAATGCTAATCAATACACTTAAATACACTAAGATTTGATGGACACTTGCTCAAATACAAGAAGTAAATTGCTGAATTGACAAGAGACACACAATGAGCCAGAACGGCCGATCCCTCCCTCCAGTAAAGTATACAGTGTCATGGGCATATTGATCTTGGGAGAATCAAGTACATAGTGTCATGTGCATTTCGGACCAGATTTTCATACCAATGCATATGAATACAGTATTGCAAACAAGTGGTTGTCGTTGTAGACTTGCAATCCACAATACCCTCTCAAGTGCCCATGTTCCCTACCATCTGCTTTCTATTGTTCCACCAACACATGGTAGCAACAATATGCAAGAGAGCACGTAGGACAAGAGAACACTACACAGGGTATGTGATCTTGTAATCCGGTTCCTCCCTCTTGCTACTCTCTTCCATATTTAAGCATTAAAGCTTACCAATTGCAAGTAGAGTCGATGACAGCGGAAGTCTTCGCAATGGAAGTCCTTGGAGTGTTGAGATCTTCGATTTGTCGCCTTTCTTCGCAACAAAAGTCTTCAAGAGCATGAAGGGAACCTTGGGAAAGCTTCCCCTATGGTTCAGCTTGAGAAAGGAGGGCTGAAATTAGGGTTTTCAACAAAAAGACCAGAAATTACAGCAATAAAGAGACTGTTTTGCTGAATTTCAATCATTGGGAGTGTGTATGAGAGTGATTAGCATCCGGAATCACTCTTGGAAGCTTGATAATCACCTTAGCAAGCTTGGAAATGGAGTTGGAAAGGAGAATGTGCAGAAAATGCAGCCCAACAGCCTTCATGAAGGAGGCGCCAATCTCTAGAGAGAGGAAGAGGAGTGAGGTGGTGAGTTGTCCAGTGTAGGTGGCAGACAGGTGCTTTGTGGAGCAAGCTAGAGTGGACACATGGCTGGTTACTCCCTTTGTACAAAGGGGATAAGGTCTGGGCGGCGGACATTGGGTTATGTCCACCTCAGGACATCAGTGTGTGTGAACACCGGGCTGGTCATAATTTATAAGTGAGTTTTGGTTGCCCAAAACTTAATGAAGTGTGTACACGCTCACTTATAAATTAGTGCTAACTCCTAAGGCCAAGTTTATGACCAATACTTAACACCTGTCACATGCCACATAACCATGTCAGTAGACAGTTTCATACGCACGGTTCGCGGGCAGGCGTCCCCTTACCCGGAACTACACATTAGTCAAGCAAGCATGAAAACAACATGCAATTTCAATTGCAAGCAAGCACATAAAGATGCTATGCAATGCAGCATTGGTATGGACAATCCCCGCTCATGAGACTATACCAAAATAGACGTGCTCCAGGCAAGTACACGAGGTACCAGACCCAATGGAACAGCAATCCACCAAGCATTTCCGAACATATACACGGAGGCACAAGTCCCAACGGAAAGCCAAGTCCACAGTATCACATGAGTGGCATCAATCCCCGGCATATACAACTGCCATGGACACCAGTCCAATATACATACATGATAAGAAAGCACGGGTGGACCAATCGGGTGGCCAAATGGTGACAGCATCCTCAACCAATATAAAAGCATAAGTTCTCATTTCAATCATTCATTCAACAGTTCACTCATTCATCATTCTAGTAACCAGTAGAAGCTATGTAAGAGGCCATAGATCAACCCCTTTGGGACTAACCAAGGACCCAAGCATGTACAGACAACAATGTCACCTTTTTGTACAATACTAAGTACAAGAAAAACCCTGACATCGATCTCTCTCTTCTTCTCGCTCCGTTGTCTTAATCATGTTTAATCATCATCTTGTTCTTAATCAAGCTTAGGGCTCTCGATCAGTACAGCAACGACTTCCACGCATGCAACATGGGCTATTTATGGCTCCTGGTTCATAGGAGACCTATATAACGGACTTTTGAAGTCAGTTTGCGAGAAAGCTTCAGCTTGTACTCGAGGCTCGTGAGAATACTCCTTGCATACAATGGAGAGGTTTGTGTTGGTGATATGGGACACCAAAGTTTTGCACGTGGATCCATGTCTCGGATGCTACTAACCTCCATGCTCGATGGTGAGCTTGAATGGATCTATGTTTGTGTCACCATTTGGTCAATCTCCATTTCTGGAGCCACTTTTATGGGATTGTCACTCCATAGAGCGGCCAGATTTGTGCAATGTTCACATGGGGCCAGGCCAGTGTCCCATGTGAAAGGGCTAGTTTTATAGTGTCACACGGACGGGAGCCCGATCAGTGCCACCCGTGTGCGACCAGTGCTGCGTCACATGGACGGGAACCAGTTTCGTGTCACCCGTGTGTGATTTGCTTCGTGCTTTATGGACGGGAGCCTGTTGGTGCCACCCGTGTAAAGCCAGGATGGTGTCTTACCTATGGGACTGTCCCTCCATATAGGAAGACTAGGACATATTTATTTATATTTGTCGCGCCAATTTTGTGCCTGACAGGAACCTCTTGTACAAGTTTCATGAAAAGGAGATTTCATCCACTATTTGTGCACATGCATTCATGAAAGGGAGATTTCATCCACTATTTGTGCACATGCATTTATGCCTGCATGCATAAATTTGTTTTTACATGACTTGTTTGCGTGTGTCTGCCTGTTATGTTGTGCCAGTACACTTGACGGGGATGCACCCAATGTACCGTGGAATGCTGTTTGCTGACTTGGTGGTGTGGCGTGTGAACAGGTGGTAAGTATTACCATTTTGGCCCTTTTAAAATGTAACATCCATAAACTATGGTTAACTTTAATGTTTATAAGCTAATGTGTTCACACACATTTAAAAAGGGGTTGGACATTTTCTTTTGGATGGTGTCTATAAGTGTTAATTATGTATTAAGGTTTTATAACCTTTGAAAAGGCTTTTGCATGGAACATTATTGGAAACTGCCCACGGTGAGGTTGGTGGGTTCTCTCTCTCCATCGCTTGCAATCTTTTCTCTCCATCACCTGTGGTATGTGCTGCTGCTGTACCCGACTGCTGCCCACGCTTGTACCAGCTGCTGTACCCAACTGTACCAACTGTTGTACCCGCCTGATGCCCACGCTTGTACCTGGCTGTTGTACCCGCCTGCAGGGCACCTGTTGCTGTACAGCACCCTCATGCTCATTTACTGTTCATGTGTACCTGCTGGCTACCCTTGTGTACCTGCTGGTTGCCCACGTGTACCTGACCAGTACCTGCTGTACCTGCTGGCTGCCCACGACGCACGTGTACCTACTAGCTGCCCATATGTACCCGTTGTACCTGATTGTACTTGCCTGCTGAATTCATTGTACCAGCTGTACAAATAGTACCTGTTGTACCTGCACACATGTGAAGTTCTTGGTGTGCTGGATTTGTTAGAAGTCATCTCCTGTCTTAATCAGACACCAGGGCCTCTGTTGTGGGTGTGCCCGCCCTGTATAGGTGTTTTATCATTTTTCCTCGCTCCCCGTATTTTTTCCCCATTTTTCCTTGGTGTGGGTGGATGCCACATGTTGGTAGGAGCCTCTGATGCTGGCTGACTGCACTCATGTATTCCTGAAGACTGGCCGACTTGATCAGAGGAGGTCGTGGTGTTTTTCTGTTGGCCGACTGGCTTTGCCCAGTTGTTGTGGAGGGCTGGTGGCACTTCATGCGCTAGCCGACTGCATCTATGGGGCCATATAAATAGGCCCCATGATCCCCACTTTGTACTCATTCAGTTTTTCTCGGGATCTTGTGTATAGAGAAGAGTTTACACACCTATCTCTCTGTCTTTCTTGTGCTGTCTATTTTCTGCACTCTACTTGCTCTTGTGGTTTCAAGTTTGGTTATCATTTCCGCTGCGTATTTTGACATGGTATCAGAGTCCTAGGCTCTTGATAGATCTTGGGAGTTTTTTGAGCAAGAGGGGGATAGTTAAGTTGCTGATTGGTGGACTGTTTTGGACTGTTCGGGAAGAGAAGTTGCAAGAGGAAGGCGGGCTAAGGTGCTGGACAGCCACTTGCAGGTTTAGAGTTTTTTTTTCCCTCCCACCCACCCTTTTTCAATTACATCCCCGCGATGGCAGATTTGTTAGAGATGGCTGAGAAGCACTGGAAGATCCCGACTCTCCCCACATTCCCAATGGACCGTCAGTTGGACGGGAACAATTATGGCATCTGGAAGGTTATGATAGAGTCTGTGCTGGAGTCATATGACCTTGCTGATTTCATCGTCATCGGGGTTCCACGGCCGGAAGCAGACGAAGGGGAGTTACTGTCGATCAAGAAGGACCGAGAGGCACAGGCACAGATGTGGGATCGTGTCAACGCCAGGGTCCGGTCATTTATTTTCCTCAATTGCACACCACAAGTGATCAATCACGTAAAGCACATGACGCTGGCCAGAGGCATATGGCAGCACTTGGCTTCTCTTTATAACAGGGTATCACCCATGAAGAGGATCTCCTTGGAAGTGCAGATGCGAGTTATGAACCCTGCAAAGTCATCAACGATGTGGGAGCACATTAACAAGCTACAGGCCCTTCAGCAGGAAGTCCTCCAGGCTGGGAAGGAGATATCATCTGAAGACATGGCCATTACTTTGCTGTCCCACTTGCCTGCTCAGTATTCTGCTTTCTACTCCTCTTTGATTACGAGTGGCAGGCTCAGCACCATTACCTGGGAGGAGCTTGTGCCAATGGTCTTGGACCAGGAGGAACGTTTCACGAACCCTCCTCACAGCGGAGGTTCGGAGGCCTTAACTGGCCAACGGTCGAAAGGCCGAAATAACAACAAGGGCAAAGGGAAGGCTTCACCGGAGAAGTCTTCTGAGAAGAAGCCCGACTCCGAACGAGAGAAGATGAAGGCCGAACGATCCTGCAATGATTGTGGCGAGAAAGGCCACTATTGGAGGAACTGTCCTAAGCGGACTGGGAAGAGTGCTGATTCTTCAGCCTCAGCTGCAAAGACTCCTGCATTTGTGCACTTAGAGATGATGGACTCCGATGCTTCATCGTCTTCGAGCGAGGAGGCAGTTGGCTTCACCGCGAAGGATACCCGAGAGTGGATTCTTGACAGTGGTGCTTCCAGGCACATGACTCCATCCCGTGACTTTTTTTTGGATCTGAAACGGCAGTCAGGTCGCATTTTTATTGGCGACAACTCCACTATTCCGATACACAGTGAGGGCCGGATGGAGATTATTCCCGACGGCAAGGGGGGCAAGCATGCTTCCCGTGTTCTTTATGTCCTTGCTCTGGGTTTTCATCTTCTGTCAGTGCATGAAGTATGCAAGACTGGCTTTCGGGTGGAATTTGAGGAACATTCAGTTGCTCTACGGGATTGTGAGACTGGCCAGGTTGTTTGGGAAGGCAGTGTGGAGAATGGTATCTACAAGCTCTCTGCACTTTCCTCGTTGACAGGTTCTCAGGTCGGAGATTTGTGGCACTTTCGTTTTGGCCACTTAAATGTGGATGCACTGCGGCGAGCTTTCCGAGACCAGATGGTGGTTGGCTTGCCAGATGTTGGCAGTAGGCAAGGACGTTGCAGTTCTTGCATACGTGGTAAGCAGCACAGGGAATCCTTTCCGAAGCAGGCTTCCAGGCGGCGGGCTTCGAAACCGTTGGAGTTGATTCACACTGACTTGTGTGGACCTCAGCAGACACCATCTCATTGGGAGAATCTCTATTTTATGTTACTTGTTGATGACTGTACCAGATTCACGTGGGTCTACTTTCTTTCACATAAGGACCAAGCTTTTGCACGGTTCAAGGATTGGCACGTGATGGTGGAGAAAGAGTCTGGATTGCAGGTAAAGACTCTCCGGGCTGACAAAGGAGGAGAATTCTCCTCGACTGTATTTCTCAGATTTTGTGCAGACCATGCCATCAAGAGGGAACTGGCCAATACACAATCGCCTTCGGAAAATGGAGTTGTAGAACGCAAGAACATGACTATGGTGGAGATGGCGAGGACCATGCTGGAGCATCGTGATCTTCCTCGTCCACTTTGGGGAGAGGCTGTGGCAACGGCTGTCCATACCCTCAACCGATCTCCGACGACTTCAGTACCAACATAACTCCATTTGAGGCATACTTTGGCAGGAAACCTGATGTCTCGCACTTCCATGTTTTTGGGAGTGATGCGTATGTTCATACTCCGAAGAAGCAGAGGGGGAAGCTTGACTCCACCATAGTGTGCATAGGAGCTGACAATACAGGAGGGGGCTGTCGTACACATGGGCATACCCCTGCATGTGTGTGGGCTCTCAGGTATGGGCTGCCTGTGATCAAGCTATGGGCGCACTGCAGGGATTACAAAAAAGCAAGTGCGTGGCATTAATTTGGGCACATGTGATTAAAACGTTTTTTAATCATTTTAATGCCTTAAAAAGGGTGGGTGAAGAGGCTAATAGTGGGTGCATGCTGCATGCTTTTTTTGGTGGAAATTAGCTTTTTCTGGAACTTGCTCAAATTAGCCCCTAACATGTAGAGGCTGGGCTGCTGATCGACCTCCTTGAGCACATGATTTGCAGGCAAGACGGTTCCTTCTGCCATAATTATGCATTTTCTCTTCATTCCAGATCCATTTCATGAAAGAGCAAAACGCAATCAACTATGGCTTTATCCTCTCGTGAAGCAGCGTGTCATTCAGCCAAGAATACCATCTATGAATGCGTTTGGTTGACGAGATTAATTATGAAATCACAGAGGATCAAGAAGATCCAAATCAGATTTCTGTGTGGTGACCAAAACTCTATTCAACTTGCAAAGAAATATATTTTTCATGCTTTTACAAAGCACGTTGAAGTCCATTTAAACTTTGACCGCATGAAGGTTCAAGTAAAAGAGATGGAACATGCTTACTGTTTCATAGAAGAACAAGTAGAAGATGTACTCACAAAACTCAAGTACTTACAAAGACATGACAAGTTTGAAGGAAAGCAAGCTCATCATTAAGGGGGAGATTTGAAGGATCATGCTCACTTATTATCACCTAGGACATTCTCATTAGTTAAAGTGCTAGAAACATTGAATGTTGATAGACTAAGGTTCATTTGTAAATGTTAAATGGGGTGACAATGTATATAAAGAGATTTATATGTGTGACTATTTTATGTCGGTAGCCCAAGTGGTAAAACACGTCGAATTCTGCATGAAGGCTATTTAATCGAAGTCCAAGCCAAAGCAATTCTCTATTTGTGATGCAAGCTATTATATCAATGCTCTGTTAATTGTGCAAATAATTGCTATTAAATCCATAAGTTTTCAGCCACCTATATGATTTATTCATGTTATGCATGCTGACTCAACCGACTCAATTGAGTTAGAATTCCCCTCCTCTGTGTCAGCTGAGACTTCAAGACACTCTGAACACTCAAACCACACTAGGATCGTCATAATAGACACTCATCTAACATCAACTGACTCACAGACACTGAAACCAATCAGACCCCAGACCCTTCTGACTGCTGACAGCTGACAGCCCTCTGACTATCAGATCTAAGTCGAAATTTCTTCCCTCAAGCTCAGACAAGCCAAAGCCAACCCTCTGCACCTTCAGCTGATGATGCCTGACACTCATGGTCTACCATGTATTGATTCGTTGAGCCTTGTGATGTTTCTATCATACTGAAATAAAAGTCTTTTCTTGGAGCTGGAGAGCATCCTTCCCCCTTTTTTCTTTTCTCGACTTTCGCTTCCCTATGTGGAGCCAAGTTTGTACTTAGCCATTATGGTTGTTTTGCTTGGTAACTAATAGAAGGATCTTGTTCCCAGAAACAAATGGACAAAATGTATTGATTCCTCAAGCCTTGGCTCATGTTGTTTCTACCATACTTAATAAGAGTCTTTGTTGGGGAAAAATTTTGGACTGGACATCCAGGCAGTAGTAATTTTTCATTAAGTTACTGTTTTGTATAGAAATCTACTTGCACAATTGGTATCACATGCCATATTCAGCCTCAAAAGAAATTTGAAACAAACGCACCTCTAAAGCACATTACGCCGTCCAGGAAGGGCATTCCATCATTCTTCCTCTTCCCCATCCAGCTGGCTTTAAGGTGTCTACAACATCAAACCCCAGAAAAAAAACCACAATCCCCATGATAATTGATATTTATAACACTGCATCATTGATTGACATAGACCATCACATGTATAAACCTAGATCATCCATGGCACAAAAGAAATCCACATGAGCATTAAAGCTCAAACCACGAAGACAATTCTCATCTATCTGGCTGTACTTATTTTTCCATTTTTGCCAGTATACAAATATGCTGCGACCTCTACACAGATTCATCCCATGTTCCTACTGCGGCCCTTCTAGCCTCATAGTATCTGCTCGTGAGCTGTCCATGCACAAATCCTCTATGAACCTGTTGATATTTCATTTGATGGTTCCTTTAAATCCCACGAGTTAATCTGTTTTATCCTGAGATATGTACCTCAAAAGGGAACCATGACCAATTAGCTCCCTTAACACATAGTCTTCCTGCACGCAAAAATCCAAGGCCATAGGGTCAAAACACAGTCCCAAGGAGTAGCCTTTGGAAGCTTCGAATGGCCATCCAGTCTTGTTGACAGAACTTTGCATTCTAAGAAAGTCCCTGGGCAATTGTGTGATGATGTGTGCGCTTATACAAGCTTTTGATAACACGGCCAGCACAAGTTAGAGAGTAGATGACTAAAGTGTTAGAATATTGTGCATCTCAGTGTTTTTGGGACTCTACTTTTATTGGGATTTTATACATTTTTCTTCTTATTTGTGGGTCGTGGAGCAGTCGGCCAGCTCCTTGCATCACTATATAAGGGGCCTCCTCATAATCACTTGTTCCATCCAATCCTAGCACATTGTAATACTCTTTGCTGGCTATTGCCATTGTAAAAGCCTCGTGCTATAGTGCTCTCTCTCCTTTTCTCTCCCTCTCTCCTTTGATTTGCTTACGCATTGTGCAACTTTATCATCGTATCAATCACTTCAGTGCTGGCATTCACATCTCGTTCCTTCATCTGCTGAAGTTGGCGTTTTTTGCTGGAAGAGGAAGCCTGGGTTTTCTTGCATCTACAGCAGCAGGAGGCTGCGATTTTGCTTCATCGCATGCGGCTATGTTTTCTTCATCTACTGGTGGCTGCATTTTGCTGCTGCATTTCCATCTAGGTGGCTGCGTTTTTCACATCTGTGTCTGCCTTTTCACCCTGGGTGCTGCATTTTCAACGTAGCGGCTGTGTTTTGGTGGAAGGCTGCATTTTTTTTCTCCTTCCGCCATCTTCTTCATCAGCGTTTTTTTTCTATTGCTGGTGGTGTGTGGGCTGCATTTTCAGCCCTGGTCAGCAGTTGTTGGTCTTCTTTGAGTGTGGAGCGCCCCCAACTAGTGGCATTAAGAGCATGCCTCTTCTTTGGCGGTTCTACCTACTTCGTGGGTGTTTTCCGGCACAATTTGTGGGCTTGTTTGCTGCAGTCCAGTCCCACTCTTCCTCAATTCTAAAAGGTGTACCACACACGCACCTCCAAGCCTACGAAGACAACTCCTCAATCGGAGATGTGTAGCTCCTGGAACTACCGAGGGGGTGTTGTACCTAAACAAGAAGGGGAAGAGATGATGATGCTCTTACCTGTGTACTACTTCCTTCCTTGCTTGTTCTTGCCTCTTGCTTTCCTCCTTAGCTCTCACAGAAATTAAATCTCTCATACCATAAAGAGAATGCAGGGGAGAGGGAGAGCTTGAGTTCGTTGTTGCAAGCACACACACACACACACACACACACGAGAGAGAGAGATAGATGGCTTAATTTTATTCTATCTTCTTCTCTTCTCTTCTACCAATCGGTCCTTCCCTTCCGTGGCGTTGGAGTTTGTTGGAGAAGTCTTTGGTGGCTTGCTTGCAGAGGTTTGCTATTGCTGTGAATATGGCTCCCCCCTTACAAACAAGGAGGACAAGTTGGACGGAACCAACTATGTCCATTGGAAGCTGAATATGCGGATCTGCCAATCTGGTTCATCCATAAGGGTTTGTGTTAGATTTTTCAAGGTTGTGAAAAGAAGCCCGAGCGTCCTCAGAACTCCATGTGTTGGACCCAGGTTCAGGAGGATGAATTCCTTACAAAATTACAGGAGGATCGTGATTTGAAGACACTCTCCGTGCTTGTGCGGACCATTACGAAGGAGGTCTCACCGGCCGTGCAAACTCTTGCCAGTGCAAATCAAGTATGGTCCAAATTGGAGGATCTCTATGCTCGAGATTCACCTTGCACCCTTTAGAGAGTTACTTTGCAAGGGCAACTCTACGGTATGTTATTCCCTACTGGTAGCTCTATGCAGTCGTTCCTTATGAAGGCCAAGGTTATCCATGACCAATTACTGGCAATGGCAATTGCCTTGTCCAATGCTCAATTGGCTGCACTTCATAGTGGTTGCATACTTTAGGTATAGTGCGGTACGGTATGATATGAGTACGAGTACGTCAAGTAAACATCGGGATAAGTGCTTTAAGTACATTCACTTTTTTAAAATATTGTATCTATAATAAAATATATATATTATAAACTATTCATAATTTAGCTACATAGTTACACAAAATTGCACAAAAAACAATTGAAATTCAAACATCTATGCTCTATAAATGTCAAATGAGTTGCGGGCATACAACATGATGTCTTGCTGAATCTAAAATCCTAGAACAAACACCAATAGCCATATGCCCAGCACAAAATAATATGACATCGTACATGTTGATCATAAATCAAGAACGTACTAGGTTAACCACTAGTAGCTACAAGCTGAATATGTGACTAGTCAGTGGTTACTGATATGCTAACTACTAACTAGTAAGAGCGACCAATTCCATTCCACAACGCCACTAGCTCATAAATCAAGTCTCATGAGTTATCACTCACTCATCATCCAAGCCTGCAGATGGGTAGTCTCTATCTATGAGGAGATTCCCACCAAAATCATATAGCGGCTCCCGCTCCACATCATCAGGTACATCAATACCCAATATCTCCTCAACAATCATAAGAGGATCAAGGTCTCTCCTCTGGAAGAGTCTGCATCTAGTGCTCTAGATCGCCTCTATCAGTCGCTCTAGCAGCTCTTCCTCACGAATGTGCACCACAAGTATACACCCTGGCGCCTTTAGAGGTGGAAGGATGACTCTATCGAGTTGAAGAAGTGAGGGAAGTGGTCGGGAGAGCTTAAGACTAAGCTCAAGTGACTCATCTATCAATGCCCTCTAGCTCTCTATGAAGCTTTCTGTATATCTCCTCTTGCTCATCACATACATGTCACTCTCCTCGACATGCTATTGTTTGCGATGCTCGAGCTTCTCAACATCAACCTACGTACCATGTTTTCTCACTAGTAGTTATTGGTGACTAGCCCGTTTAAACTTTTTTTAAAGTACGAGTATGGAAAGCATGGTATCAGCACAATATGTATTGAAAGTACGTAACGGATGAGTACAAGTACGGAATGCAACTTTGCTGCACTTATCCTCACCAAGCTTCCCCCAGAGTATGATGTGGTTTCCCGGGCTTTGAGGTGCCAAGTAACAACCACTCAACTGAATTTTGATGACCTCAGCTCCCTTCTCTTTAAAGAAGAGTCTGTCCTCGTTTCTCAGGGTAAGATCAAGGTGTCCCTTAATAGTTTGGATCAGGCACTTGCTTCAGTACAGAAGAAAGGTCGGAGTCAGTGCTTCTCATGTGGGAAGAGAAGATATTTGTCTAACGACTGCTTGTCCAAGAAGAAGGACAAGATCAAGGGAAAGTCTTTATCTAAGAAGCAGGGCAAAGACACAACACAGTGATACAGATACTTCTAGTGACTCATCTAGGGCTCCCAGGACGCTTCCAACTCAGGAGGACTAGGATGGTCTTCTTCTCTAGTATACAAATAGTTTTCCCCATGTGCTTCCTGCCAGAGGAGGCTTGTGTGCAGGAGAGGGGGTTGTAAGCAGCTCCATTTTCTGTGCATGGAAACCGTGAATTTGGCAAGACAAGGTTAGCTGTGGTGTAGCAAAGCCTATGGACATGATCTATTCCAAGTTCATTGTTCGAGGTTTTGGGACGTGATATGTTCACAGTCCACTGTTGGGGGATAATGGGCACAGTGTGTCTGGTAGCTCATCATTCTATTCTTGGAGTTCACTACACACTGGTGTGGGAGCCAAGCAGATTTCTTTGTTGCTCGTGGTGGCATTGTGTTTCCAAGAAACAGGTTGGTTGCTCTCTCCGAGGTGATTCCGGTATCTGCACTACTAGAGGGTCTATGGTTGCATCTTCTTCCAACTTTTGCACACTATGAGCTGCAAAGGGGGTGTTAGAATATTGTGTATCTCAATGTTTTGGAGACTGTATACATTTTTCTCCTTATTTGTGGGTCTTGGAGCCGTCAGCCAACTCCATAGGGGCAGTCGACCAACTCCCTGCATCACTATATAAGGAGCCTCCTCATAATCACTTGTTCCATCCAATCCTAGCACATTGTAATACTCTCTATTGGCTATTGCCATTGTAAAAGCCTCATGCTATAATGAAGGTGATCTTGTCAACAAGTGCTCTCTCTCCTTTTCTCTCCCCCTCTCCTTTTCTCTCCCCCTCTCCTTTGATTTGCTTCCGCATTGTGCAACTTTATCATAAAGGGCACAATGTGAGACTAAAATAGTAAACATAACATGGAGGGTTATGACACAATCGCTAATCTGACATTTGTTACCTATCATTCTAAGGCCTTTGCTTGTGTGGTCAAAGTACAAGCTTGAAAGGCCCCAAGGAAAACCATCCTGAATTAGTGGGAACACTTTCCTTGAGATGGGAGTATTGCTTGGACACTTCTATCATTCCCCTAGTGTCTCCTATGCAAATGACAAACAAACTTAGGAGCCGAAACCCATGAGCGCCAAGCACAACACCGCATACTCTCCCAAATGTGACGTGGACATGCTTCTACCCATTTGCCAGCTCAGGGGTCGAGTACATTGCCGGATTTGTGTGTTTATAAGGGCTGTTGTATTTCTTTGTAATATTGTCCAAGCACCCAATGTGTAGCCTAGTGTGGATAGAGTTAGTGGGTTGTTGTGTGAACACACCTAGATGGACATTATTATTAGGGTTGATAGAGTTAGTGGCCAACTCACCAGCATTAGACACTATAAATAGGCGTCTAAGCTTTAGCCATATTCATTCATTTATCATCATTGAGTCATTGAGAACTCAGGGGCAGTGCTACCATTGAGTATCTATGTATACACTTCATGTTAGTAATACATGGTAGATTAGGTCATCTATCTCTACTATGTATTGAGCATAAAGAAGAAGCAATTTGAACATGGGTCTTTGATCAGGCGCTAATCGCAAGCAATCAATTCATAAACACGCTTCCACAAGCACCCATGTTACATTGGTATCAAAGCATCAGGTTTTTGATGGTAGAAAGGCTGCAATTTTTCTCTCTCATAAGGGCGTGGAGATCCATCGTAAAGGACCCCATCATCATTCACGTTTTCACTCAAGTTCGCGTTTTTTGCTGCGTTTTGCAAATTTTGTACCAGATAGCTCGGTGTGTGCAAGGGACGCTCAACCAAAGGGCCAAACACACCAAGTAGAGGGCAGATAGAGCAAGCAAGCCCGGTAGCCAGTTGGTGCTCCCAACGCATTGTGACAGGAGTGGAAGAAGGCGCATCAGGGGGCCCAATGGTGGGCACTCAAATGCCAGATTTAGGACAGCACACAGTAGGCGGCCAGATTCAGCAAAAACGCAGCCTATTCAAGCTGCAGGACAGCACACAATAGGCAACCATATTTTTGTAACCTTTAATCATTTCTTGATACTCAAGTATCCAGTAATTCATCGCATTGGAATGCTGCCCCTATAACACGTACGACCATTCCCTGTGGTTCCTATACATTCCCTCCTCGGGCCGATGAAGTAAGGCAACCCAGATAGACTCGAATATCTCCGTCTTTCATGCATGGAAGCTCACTCTTAGGTTTGCTGCATGCAAAGGTTCTATAGGCAAGGTCCACTATATGACAAAAAATTAAGAGCAAAAGCAACGAGTTGCCCTAGCAGCACAACACATCATGGTGGTGATAGTCAAGAGTTACCCTGGTAGCACAACACATCATGGTGGGAGCATAGTCTTACAACTGAACCATAGTCTGACAACTATGGTTCAGTGTTAAAAACACACATTCTATCATACGAATCATGCATTGCCTGCTTTCAAACAGTGACAAGACAACCAGCATAGATAAAAAGAAAGGCAAAGTTCAGTTCAAACTTCAAACACATGCAAAACATTGGCAGCATGCTGCAATACATGCTATCTGATATCGTGACATTTTTTTAACCACCATTAAAAAAAAAAACAGGTTGTATGAAACATGTTTCAAACGCCTGTATGAAACGTCAGGATAAAAGGTGCACACTGATGGGGAAAGGGATCTTCAGCTGTTGTGGCTTCGTCTCTTCTAGCATAAGAACGTGGAGAGGGTAGAACACCCGTCCCCTTCCCCAAGAAATGCTTGAGAAAAAAAACAAACAAACGAACAAACTCAGAAAAGGCACATTTTGTGCATTTTTTCCATGGACCTTCCTCGGTTCACAGGCCCGGGAGAGGGTAGAACACCCGTCCCCTTCCCCAAGAAATGCTTGAGAAAAAAAACAAACAAACGAACAAACTCAGAAAAGGCACATTTTGTGCATTTTTTCCATGGACCTTCCTCGGTTCACAGGCCCGGGTGCAAATCAAGTGATGTTCCAGACCCTGCTTCTGGTTCAGCTTCGACCCTCAAAACCCTCTTGCTGCGTAGGGTTTAAAGATGGGAATTTGCATGAAAAGCCCTAATAAAATAATGCATATATTGTATGTCAAAAAAAAACCACATAAAATCAAAGATGAAGCACTTTAAAAAGAAAGCATTATGGCGATACTCATGATTGATCTTCGAGGGTTTTTTTCTGCTGAAACCCTTAAAAGGTACAGAAACTGTTAAGGAAATAACAGGAAGTTAAAGAGGATTGACGGGCATTGCTTCAGCGACACCATAGAAACGCACAAAAAGCAAGCTCAAGACCTTGTTAGGGTTTTCTCCAGAGCCCAAATTGTTGTTCAAGCCGGTAACCACGCCCACAAAGCACCTACGTATGCCCATACAGCGGTCATCATGCATTGCGCGCGCGCGCACCCCACACACACACACACAATCGCCCGATTCTGACCTGCAATGGAGACACTTGCAAGCTGAGAAGCAGCAACTGCCCCCTCTCTGCTTGGTAAGATTGCTGTTTCGTTGCCCCGCTCCCGAGTCCCTTTGGCTGTGCGTGGTAACACGAATACAAAAAGTTAAGCCTTTACAGCCAGCACCGCATCAATCTCACGTCCGTGTATGTACACACCCGCACAAGTATGAATGGACATCTTTAAATAATGGCCCATTTTCCTTTTCTCTTTTTGATGTTATCTGGCATTCACTTCACCACAATGGACGCCCAACCCCAAGTGGCTATGTCGATCCGTTGGTCACATGAACTCAGGTTCTTTTTAGAAGACTTTGTTTTCTTTTTAAAATTCAAGTATGTAGGTTTAATTCCACCGATTCTTCAATATATTCTGTTAATATATGACTTTTTGAAGATATTGATTTTTTCAACCCTTTTTAAGAACCTTGTATGTGAGAATGGGTACTAAATTTTAGATACCGCTAGGGTAGATTTGAACCCAATATGTAAGATTCCTCCCCAGCCTCTCAAAATGTCCAGCATCTTCCCCTGTAATCAATCCCTCTTCAGAAATATAAAAGACTTGTTTCTAACTGTTTTAACCTAGAGAGAGAAAATATTCTAGAGAGAGAATATTCAAATTTTTAATATTTTTAGATAGAAAATTATCTCATCTTATTAAAATAAGTTTCCCTGAAACAGAAATTCAAAAAGAACTTTCCAATGTGCAATTGGAATTAATTGGAAATGGGTATAAAGGACCTTAGCCTAAGGGTCTAGATTTTCAGAAATTTTTGGATTATGGTCCAATTAAGGTTCCTATATAGCATCAATCCATGTGTAGGGAGGAGATAAATCCAATTTGTAAAAGAAGATACCCAAAAATGAGTAAATGCTCACATAAGATGAAGAGTTGAAAATGTACAAGGTTTATTAGTAAAAAACTATGAGCAATATTAAAAATATGAGATATTTTGGGTATCCAAAAATGAGTAAATGCTCACATAAGATGAAGAGTTGAAAATGTACAAGGTTTATTAGTAAAAAACTATGAGCAATATTAAAATGATTCCATTATGACACATATGTAAGGAAGGGGAGTTCTTTAAAGGAGGTGCATATTTCACATAAGATGAAGAGTTGAAAATGTACAAGGTTTATTAGTAAAAAACTATGAGCAATATTAAAATGATTCCATTATGACACATATGTAAGGAAGGGGAGTTCTTTAAAGGAGGTGCATATTTCACATAAGATGAAGAGTTGAAAATGTACAAGGTTTATTAGTAAAAAACTATGAGCAATATTAAAAATATGAGATATTTTGGGTATAATGATTCCATTATGACACATATGTAAGGAAGGGGAGTTCTTTAAAGGAGGTGCATATTTCACATGCTTGAATGAGTTTTAAACTCATAAAAATTGAGATATTTCATCTCTCCTCTCTCCTCATTCAAGTCTAGTTCCAAAAAGTTAGCTTAACTGACCTAAAAATGGTCAAATATTGACCAAACTGATTTAGAAAATTCTAGAATCAGTTTGTTTGGTTAGGAGCTCAATTTTTCCTATAAATAGAAGCCTTCCCCTTGTTGAAAAATATATAGTGTTTATACATCGTTACTCTACTCCACCTAAGCCAAGAACTATGAATTCATTAATAATTCACTAGTTTTTGGAGCTTCCCTCTTTCTTCAATCCCCATTGGTGACTCCATCAACATACTTAACCAATTGATTGGTTGGGGGCCTCTACCGTGAACAAAGAATCAAGCAATTTGTAAGGTAATTAGTGAATATTGATCTTTTCTATAATTTCTCAATGTTTCTCTCTTCTCAACCCCTCTCAAGCTTGAGAAGCTTAATTGGTATGGTTTTTTAAATGCTATTGAAGTTAATTGGTGAATAGTAGTGAAGAGTTACATAATTTAATAAATGCTATTGAAGTTAATTTTCATTTATGTTTAAATTCTAATGGTTTTTATGTAATTTTTCTCTCTCACTCAAGAAATGGTCATACTCATGACCCATTCTCAATCCAAATCAAGCTTTTCATAAAGCTTTTCCTTAACCCAAGATTAAGCTATGCTTGAGGCCAAATTAATGGCTTTTTTTAATGCTTTTAGTTTATGTATATTGATGATTCAATCCATTATGGATTAATGATCCAATTAGAGATCATTTTAATTATTTCCTTAATGATAAGCTTTATCCCTTAGAAAAATTGAGATTTATCAGTCATAGCAGCGGAGCTATGGCAAAATTTTTATAAAAATTATGCATAAAATAATTTCATTCAAAGCATAAAAAGAGGACTTCCTACCATATTCTAGGAATTATCATCCTAGATTAATTGAAAGAATTCCATTATAATCATGGAGAAATTGAATTTTAACATCATGCATAAAGGATAAGTTTTTATATCAAAAGTGTTATTTTTACCATTTTTATTTCATGCATAGAAGTATGCATAATGGATAAATTTTTATATCAAAAGTGTTATTTTTACCATTTTTATTTTCATGCATAGAAGTATGCATAATGGATAAATTTTTATATCAAAAGTGTTATTTTTATCATTTTTATTTTCATGCATAGAAGTATGCATAAAGGATAAGTTTTTATATCAAAAGTGTTACTTTTACCATTTTTATTTTCATGCATAGAAGTATGCATAATGGATAAATTTTTATATCAAAAGTGTTACTTTTACCATTTTTATTTTCATGCATAGAAGTATGCATAATGGATGAATTTTTATATCAAAAGTGTTACTTTTACCATTTTTATTTTCATGCATAGAAGTATGCATAATGGATGAATTTTTATATCAAAAGTGTTACTTTTACCATTTTTATTTTCATGCATAGAAGTATGCATAATGGATGAATTTTTATATCAAAAGTGTTACTTTTACCATTTTTATTTTCATGCATAGAAGTATGCATAAAGGATAAATTTTTATATCAAAAGTGTTACTTTTATCATTTTTATTTCATGCATAGAAGTATACATAATGGATAAATTTTTATATCAAAAGTGTTACTTTTATCATATTTGAATTTCATGCATAAAGGTATGCATAAAAGTTGATTATTTTATTATAAAAGTGTGTCTTTTATTATATTGAATTTCATGCATAGAGGTATGCATAAAGGTTGATTATTTTATTATAAAAGTGTGACTTTTATCATAATTGAATTTCATGCATAGAGGTATGCATAAAAGTTGATTATTTTATTGTAAGAGTGTTACTTTTATCATATTGGATTTCATGCATAGAGGTATGCATAAAAGATATTCTTTTTATACTAAAAGTGTGATTTTCCTCATAAATGGATTTTATGCATAACTTAGATGCATAAGAGAAATTCTTTTATTCTAAAAGTGTAATTCCTACCAAATTGAATTTATGCATAAAAGATTGATTTTAATTTCGAAAGTGTTAGTCTCCTTAAATGGAATTTATGCATAAATAAATGTGTAGAGAAATCTTATATCAAATATAAGAATTCTCTTAAAAAAGATATGAAATGTGATAAGATGTGATAAGAGGTGTATGAGATGTGATAAGATTTGATAAGATGCGTATGAAAAGTGATAGGATGTGATAAGAGGTATATGAGATGTAAAAAGATGTGATAAGATGTGTATGAGATGTGATAGAATGTGTTAAGATGAGTTAGGATGTGTTAAGATGTATATGGGATGTGTTAGGACGAGAATGGATGTAATATGGTTGTATGAATGTGATGTGGATGTATACATGTAGATGTATATGTATGAATGTAAATGTTGATGTGGATGTGGATGTATGGATGTAGATACGGATGTGTATGTATGTATGTGGATGTGTATGTATGAATGAGGATGTGAAAATGGATGTATGTATGTAGATGTGGATGTATGGATGTATGTATGTAGATGTGGATGTATGGATGTGAATGTGAATGAAGAGGTGGATGTGGATGTGGATGTATGGATGTAGATACGGATGTGGATGTATGTATGTGAATGTGGATGTATGAATGAGGATGTGAAAATGGATGTATGCATGTGAATGTGGATGTATGAATATGAATGTGGATGTGTGGATGTGGAAATGGAGGTATGGATGTATGAATGTGGATGTGGATGTATGCATGTAGATACGTATGTATGAATGTGAAATTGGATGTATGATGTGGACGTACGAACATGGATATGTATGTAGAATAATGAATATGAAGGTGTATGTGAGATAATGTGTAGTCTATATGAGTGAATGGATGAGAACGAGTACACATTGAATGGAATGTGGAATAAGTAATGTGGTCCGAGAGTGGATAATATGGAAAGACAAGAGTTCGTTATAGAAACTGTATTTTGTGATGTTTGTAAATGACTGTTTTCTGTCAAGAATACTGGAGAAGCATTTTGACCGTCTTGAGGATTAAGGTCATGAAGACCGAACTGATAAAGTTGCAACTACTGACGGAGAGTCAATGGAGGACGTCTCGCGTAGCAAGGTCGATCGAGGTCTTGACCAGCCTCGGTTCGATTTAAATGGTGAGCTTCCGGTACGGTGGATGAGGGACCAAGGAAGCGGCCTATGAGTGAAGTGCTAGGTCACCTGTGAAGGATCCTAGAGAGTGCTGACTATGCATACGGTGCTCGGGCTCTGGGTCGCCGAAGATACCCACACGTGCGTCGTGGAAGATATTAGAACAAGGAGTAAGAGTTGTTTTCTGAAACCGGGCATGGATCTAGTTGATTGACCTTGCTGGTCCTCAACGGATGAGTCCATGGCTCTTTTATATGGATCTGTGGGTTGATCTAGCTGATCTTCCACGGAGATTCCATTCTATTATATGAATATATTGCCGGTTACTATGAGCTAGGAACTATGGAAAAGGCCCCTGAGCGAACAGGTGGTGAGCGTTCTGGTTGCCAATGATGCCATAAGTATACCAATGAATGAATGACTGGAAATGAGGATTCAACCAGAGACTTTGAGGATTGTCATCAGTGACATAATGGTTTTATTAAAGGATTGTTTTAAAGCTAGTTGATGCTAAGAAAAAGGCAATTTCATATTGGGTGTGTAAGTGGTGTGACTAGTTTTATATTTGCATGAACTTCCGGCTAGGGGCCTTGGAACTCTTTTCCTTGGTACCCGAGACAAAACCTAACCAAATTCTTAATTGGATCCCATCACTACAATGGTTGGGCGGTTGGCTAACCCATGGGACTGGATGGGGTTAGGCTGGACTGATGGATCCGTAAATCGAGATTTAATTTCTATTATTACGATAGATGAAGTAAATCCCGGATAGAAATTGTTCTATGGATAGGAATCAACGGCTGTGCCTCTTGATGGGGAAAAAAGCGTTGATCCCAGTGATCCAAGTGCAAGTTTCTTCCTTGATTTGACCAAGTACCGTTAAAGGTGCAGTCAGATCAGTTGATCCGTAATGATCTTGACTACGTTAGAGTAAAGAGTTATCCTAGTGGAATCGCCCATGCTTTCCGGGTAAAGGAAGTTTTTCCGGTTTCGGTTTTGGACAAACCGACGGATTAGTCTCTTGTCCGGATATCCGTGGGCGAGGCCCCGAGTGTGAGACCCCTACCCACGCATGATGTGCTACTTCCGCTGCTAGTACCCCAAATCCGTTGCGCGGTGGAGACCGGGATCTCACAGTTGGTATCAGAGCGAAATTGAAAGCTAATAAAGATAATTAAATTCTTATATGAAATTAGTAATAAGAATTCAGAAACAGCATTTTCATAATGTATTTTCATTCCGTAAGCTTCTTTAATGAAGAAATTTTAATCAAAGAAATTGTTTTTATAGATGGAAGTTCCCCATTTATCTGGTATTCCCGACCTCACCCAGTCTCAAGATATGATTGCATTTGCCTTCGAGCATCTCATCTCTTCCGCTTCAACTCAAACAAGCCGAGCAAGACTCGCACGCCATTTCGCGGATTTATATTTTCCTACCCCAGCGCAGAGAATACAACATAAGTGGTTTGCAGGGCAATATGTCCACGCCCCTTGCAACCGCCGTACAATGCCGTGGCAGAATCTCTCATTGCTATGATCCTGTTAAAGCTGAAAATGGTGCGTGGTGTCATTCTATATCATTCGACGCCTCGAAATTTCAGACTTTCATGTCGAATTTATAGACTCCTTAGTCGATTTTTTCCTAAGGAGAAAATAATAGCCCCCTTCGCAGTTAGAGAACTTATGTAACAGGGCATGACTATGGCCCAGTACGGTCCTCTTATATGTCTTCCGAGGAGATTTTGAACTCAGAGCCGAGTTGCTCTATGTACTTATTGCAACTTGTATATAAATATACAAATGTTTTTTTTAAGTGATTGTTTACGGACGATCGGATAAAGAAAAATCTGTTTATCAGATTTATGTCATAGATCTCCAATAAGATCAACTGAGGAGCCAATTATGTCAAAAGTTATCAAGACGCACAAAAAGGTTGTAATTGCGTGATATAATATAAATTGTTAATTCAAATTGAAATTCGTAAATTAGTAATTGGGTCTTCAATTGGAAGTACCGCAATTGTATGGAACCCTGACTTGCTTGAGGCCTAGACATGATGGTATTTACCTTATAGTTTCGAGTTTCATGACTATCCGTATATACCGAGGGTATAACTGCAGCTCTTTACCGGTAGTATATACGAGTAAATCTAAGACTTGAAATTATAAGCATTAATGCTATCCAGTTGATGAATTCGAATGTGGTTGATATGATTTTTAATTCTGTTTGGGAACTGATGAATTGATTGGGATTCTGATTGAAAAATGATGATTTTTGAAATTTAGTTGAAATATAATAACCTGAGCAAAACCACAATGAGGATGAATGGGACGAGTCCCTGTAATGATAAATGATGATAATGATTTCAGCAAATCACTATGAGATTAGTGGATTGTGCTGTCAAATTGCTACTGTTAATACTTGAGACGGTAGATCAAGTTAAGGGATGACAAATTGAGAACTTGCTTAACTGAAATTCCCGTGAGGAATGTTCAGAAGGAAATTTTTCGGTCTAATGGACCATTATCGTAGGAATGATACGATCTAAATGAATTATTATTTAATGATGAGTTCTATATAAGGAATATTTATCCCAGTATTCTGTTGGGTTGACCAGAATATAAGGAACCCAGAATAAATTGGATCTTAAGAAAAAGAGCTGTCCTCTACTTTGCGAGATGAGGACATCTCGCACCTTTTTAAGTGGGGTAGAAGTTTGTAAGATTCCTCCCCCAACCTTCGAGGTATACAGGAGTAAGAATCTCCTTTTTTGATCTTATAATTATTCCCTCTCTAAATAAAAGAAAGATTCTGTTTAAAAAGGGAAGACACTTTACCCAGAATACCTACTCAGGAGCCCACCTGTTTTAAAGATTCAGAACGATGAGTTCAGAAGTGAGAACCAGTGTTTTGGATGCCAAGGTTTCGACCATCAGTTAAAAGACTGCCCGACTCCTACCATGAAAAGGGCACAGGGAAGTCTAGAACCCAAATTCAGAGACCAATTCCTTCATACCAATCTAATCAGGATTCGTCTCGAACAAGATTACTTAACTCCATTAACTAGGTCCGACCCATTGATTAGGGTCGAGATGACCAGTCAAATGCTTGGCGACTTAGAGCAACAGATGCAGGCAATTCATAAAGATATAAACGCTGCCCAGGATTGACAGAGACAATATACAGATAAGAAGAGGACAGTCAGAGAATTCAAAGAAGCAGTTATAGTCTTCATTTGAATACGGACCAAAAGAATTTCTTTATCTCTAGGGGAGTATAAGTAGTTATCCCCCAGATATTGTGGACCAAAGAAAGTAAGTGACTTAGCCTACGAACTTCTTTTATCTCCTCATCTCAAAGTTCTTAATGCCTTCTATAGAAATATGTGCCAAACCCAAATCATGGAAAGATGGTAAAACTTCAGTGGCAAGATACCGTTGGCTTCTAGGTTACGCTAACTCCTTCCTTTATATAAGTCGTAACTTTACTTATCGCTCACAGTAATCTTACTTCCATCGATCTCCCTTCTTCTTAAACTCCTTCATGGCTTGGCAACACGAATTAGTTTTATCCATGATGATTTCTCACCTTCAAGATGCAAGCGAGTCTGTGAAGAAGGATTTTATAGAACAGTATGAGCGCTTACTTTTTCCTCACTTGGGAACGTCTGTAGCTCAGACCAAACGGCGGACCCATCAAGACATAACTAGGGTAACACCCTGGGGTCAGCAGCACTTTCGTAACAATGTCCGCTTGGCCATGGTTATCGAAGCCTTGGGTTTGGATCCCCGATACTACTGCGTCATGAGATCAAGACATCTTGGGTTTTCTGAGCGGGACTTCTTACTGGCGTGTTTTCTTCCTCATCAGAAGATATGCCTTTATCCCGTTTTTGGTTTGCCTCTCAGAGGTCCTTTGTTAGAACACCTCATACCACTGAGATAGGCGCGGCAATAACCAACAGAATCATTCCCATAGATGAGTTACCTTATACGTGCGCAGCTTGTGCGTGCTGCTTTTGTGATCATATGATGGACGGGCTTATGGAAGTGTAAAGAGTTCTTCTATCTTATGGAAGTGTAAAGAGTTCTTCTATCTTTACTGTATATGTTCCAAGAATGAATAAAGTTTAAATCTTGTTCTTGTCTTGACCCTTACTCTCTTTGAGACTTTCTTAATCTTAATTAAAAAATTTCTCTCAGTCTCATACTTGTGCATCTTGCGAAATTACCCCAGTTTGCGAGATGAGGGCATCTCGCGTTTTTCAAGTGGGAGAGAATGTAAGATTCCTCCCCAGCCTCTCAAAATGTCCAGCATCTTCCCCTGTAATCAATCCCTCTTCAGAAATATAAAAGACTTGTTTCTAACTGTTTTAACCTAGAGAGAGAAAATATTCTAGAGAGAGAATATTTAAATTTTTAATATTTTTGGATAGAAAATTATCTCATCTTATTAAAATAAGTTCCCCTGAAACAGAAATTCAAAAAGAACTTTCCAATGTGCAATTGGAATTAATTGGAAATGGGTATAAAGGACCTTAGCCTAAGGGTCTAGATTTTCAGAAATTTTTGGATTATGGTCCAATTAAGGTTCCTATATAGCATCAATCCATGTGTAGGGAGGAGATAAATCCAATTTGTAAAAGAAGATACCCAAAAATGAGTAAATGCTCACATAAGATGAAGAGTTGAAAATGTACAAGGTTTATTAGTAAAAAACTATGAGCAATATTAAAAATATGAGATATTTTGGGTATCCAAAAATGAGTAAATGCTCACATAAGATGAAGAGTTGAAAATGTACAAGGTTTATTAGTAAAAAACTATGAGCAATATTAAAATGATTCCATTATGACACATATGTAAGGAAGGGGAGTTCTTTAAAGGAGGTGCATATTTCACATAAGATGAAGAGTTGAAAATGTACAAGGTTTATTAGTAAAAAACTATGAGCAATATTAAAATGATTCCATTATGACACATATGTAAGGAAGGGGAGTTCTTTAAAGGAGGTGCATATTTCACATAAGATGAAGAGTTGAAAATGTACAAGGTTTATTAGTAAAAAACTATGAGCAATATTAAAAATATGAGATATTTTGGGTATAATGATTCCATTATGACACATATGTAAGGAAGGGGAGTTCTTTAAAGGAGGTGCATATTTCACATGCTTGAATGAGTTTTAAACTCATAAAAATTGAGATATTTCATCTCTCCTCATTCAAGTCTAGTTCCAAAAAGTTAGCTTAATTGACCTAAAAATGGTCAAATATTGACCAAACTGATTTAGAAAATTCTAGAATCAGTTTGTTTGGTTAGGAGCTCAATTTTTCCTATAAATAGAAGCCTTCCCCTTGTTGAAAAATATATAGTGTTTATACATCGTTACTCTACTCCACCTAAGCCAAGAACTATGAATTCATTAATAATTCACTAGTTTTTGGAGCTTCCCTCTTTCTTCAATCCCCATTGGTGGCTCCATCAACAAACTTAACCAATTGATTGGTTGGGGGCCTCTACCGTGAACAAAGAATCAAGCAATTTGTAAGGTAATTAGTGAATATTGATCTTTTCTATAATTTCTCAATGTTTCTCTCTTCTCAACCCCTCTCAAGCTTGAGAAGCTTAATTGGTATGGTTTTTTAAATGCTATTGAAGTTAATTGGTGAATAGTAGTGAAGAGTTACATAATTTAATAAATGCTATTGAAGTTAATTTCCATTTATGTTTAAATTCTAATGGTTTTTATGTAATTTCTCTCTCTCACTCAAGAAATGGTCATACTCATGACCCATTCTCAATCCAAATCAAGCTTTTCATAAAGCTTTTCCTTAACCCAAGATTAAGCTATGCTTGAGGCCAAATTAATGGCTTTTTTTATGCTTTTAGTTTATGTATATTGATGATTCAATCCATTATGGATTAATGATCTAATTAGAGATCATTTTAATTATTTCCTTAATGATAAGCTTTATCCCTTAGAAAAATTGAGATTTATTAGTCATAGCAGCGGAGCTATGGTAAAATTTTTATAAAAATTATGCATAAAATAATTTCATTCAAAGCATAAAAAGAGGACTTCCTACCATATTCTAGGAATTATCATCCTAGATTAATTGAAAGAATTCCATTATAATCATGGAGAAATTGAATTTTAACATCATGCATAAAGGATAAGTTTTTATATCAAAAGTGTTATTTTTACCATTTTTATTTCATGCATAGAAGTATGCATAATGGATAAATTTTTATATCAAAAGTGTTATTTTTACCATTTTTATTTTCATGCATAGAAGTATGCATAATGGATAAATTTTTATATCAAAAGTGTTATTTTTATCATTTTTATTTTCATGCATAGAAGTATGCATAAAGGATAAGTTTTTATATCAAAAGTGTTACTTTTACCATTTTTATTTTCATGCATAGAAGTATGCATAATGGATAAATTTTTATATCAAAAGTGTTACTTTTACCATTTTTATTTTCATGCATAGAAGTATGCATAATGGATAAATTTTTATATCAAAAGTGTTACTTTTACCATTTTTATTTTCATGCATAGAAGTATGCATAATGGATAAATTTTTATATCAAAAGTGTTATTTTTATCAATTTTTATTTTCATGCATAGAAGTATGCATAAAGGATAAATTTTTATATCAAAAGTGTTATTTTTATCAATTTTTATTTTCATGCATAGAAGCATGCATAAAGGATAAATTTTTATATCAAAAGTGTTACTTTTATCATTTTTATTTCATGCATAGAAGTATACATAATGGATAAATTTTTATATCAAAAGTGTTACTTTTATCATATTTGAATTTCATGCATAAAGGTATGCATAAAAGTTGATTATTTTATTATAAAAGTGTGTCTTTTATTATATTGAATTTCATGCATAGAGGTATGCATAAAGGTTGATTATTTTATTATAAAAGTGTGACTTTTATCATAATTGAATTTCATGCATAGAGGTATGCATAAAAGTTGATTATTTTATTGTAAGAGTGTTACTTTTATCATGTTGGATTTCATGCATAGAGGTATGCATAAAAGATATTCTTTTTATACTAAAAGTGTGATTTTCCTCATAAATGGATTTTATGCATAACTTAGATGCACAAGAGAAATTCTTTTATTCTAAAAGTGTAATTCCTACCAAATTGAATTTATGCATAAAAGATTGATTTTAATTTCGAAAGTGTTAGTCTCCTTAAATGGAATTTATGCATAAATAAATGTGTAGAGAAATCTTATATCAAATATAAGAATTCTCTTAAAAAAGATATGAAATGTGATAAGATGTGATAAGAGGTGTATGAGATGTGATAAGATTTGATAAGATGCGTATGAAAAGTGATAGGATGTGATAAGAGGTATATGAGATGTAAAAAGATGTGATAAGATGTGTATGAGATGTGATAGAATGTGTTAAGATGAGTTAGGATGTGTTAAGATGTATATGGGATGTGTTAGGACGAGAATGGATGTAATATGGTTGTATGAATGTGATGTGGATGTATACATGTAGATGTATATGTATGAATGTAAATGTTGATGTGGATGTGGATGTATGGATGTAGATACGGATGTGTATGTATGTATGTGGATGTGTATGTATGAATGAGGATGTGAAAATGGATGTATATATGTAGATGTGGATGTATGGATGTATGTATGTAGATGTGGATGTATGGATGTGAATGTGAATGAAGAGGTGGATGTGGATGTATGGATGTAGATACGGATGTGGATGTATGTATGTGAATGTGGATGTATGAATGAGGATGTGAAAATGGATGTATGCATGTGAATGTGGATGTATGAATATGAATGTGGACGTGTGGATGTGGAAATGGAGGTATGGATGTATGAATGTGGATGTGGATGTATGCATGTAGATACGTATGTATGAATGTGAAATTGGATGTATGATGTGGACGTACGAACATGGATATGTATGTAGAATAATGAATATGAAGGTGTATGTGAGATAATGTGTAGTCTATATGAGTGAATGGATGAGAACGAGTACACATTGAATGGAATGTGGAATAAGTAATGTGTTCCGAGAGTGGATAATATGGAAAGACAAGAGTTCGTTATAGAAACTGTATTTTGTGACTGTTTGTAAATGACTGTTTTATGTCAAAAATGCTGGAGAAGCATTTTGACCGTCTTGAGGATTAAGGTCATGAAGACCGAACTGATAAAGTTGCAACTACTGACGGAGAGTCAATGGAGGACGTCTCGCGTAGCAAGGTCGATCGAGGTCTTGACCAGCCTCGGTTCGATTTAAATGGTGAGCTTCCGGTACGGTGGATGAGGGACCAAGGAAGCGGCCTATGAGTGAAGCGCTAGGTCACCTGCGAAGGATCCTAGAGGGTGCTGACCATACGGTGCTCGGGCTCTGGGTCGCCGAAGATACCCACACGTGCATCGTGGAAGATATTAAAACAAGGAGTAAGAGTTGTTTTCTGAAACCGGGCATGGATCTAGTTGATTGACCTTGCTGGTCCTCCAACGGATGAGTCCATGGCTCTTTTATATGGATCTGTGGGTTGATCTAGCTGATCTTCCACGGAGATTCCATTCTATTATATGAATATATTGCCGGTTACTATGAGCTAGGAACTATGGAAAAGGCCCCTGAGCGAACAGGTGGTGAGCGTTCTGGTTGCCAATGATGCCATAAGTATACCAATGAATGAATGACTGGAAATGAGGATTCAACCAGAGACTTTGAGGATTGTCATCAGTGACATAATGGTTTTATTAAAGGATTGTTTTAAAGCTAGTTGATGCTAAGAAAAAGGCAATTTCATATTGGGTGTGTAAGTGGTGTGACTAGTTTTATGTTTGCATGAACTTCCGGCTAGGGGGCCTTGGAACTCTTTTCCTTGGTACCCGGGACAAAACCTAACCAAATTCTTAATTGGATCCCATCACTACAGTGGTTGGGCGGTTGGCTAACCCATGGGACTGGATGGGGTTAGGCTGGACTGATGGATCCGTAAATCGAGATTTAATTTCTATTATTACGATAGATGAAGTAAATCCCGGATAGAAATTGTTCTATGGATAGGAATCAACGACTGTGCCTCTTGATGGGGAAAAAAGCGTTGATCCCAATGATCCAAGTGCAAGTTTCTTCCTTGATTTGACCAAGTACCGTTAAAGGTGCAGTCAGATTAGTTGATCCGTAATGATCTTGACTACGTTAGAGTAAAGAGTTATCCTGGTGGAATCGCCCATGCTTTCCGGGTAAAGGAAGTTTTTCTGGTTTCGGTTTTGGACAAACCGACGGATTAGTCTCTTGTCCGGATATCCGTGGTGGGCGAGGCCCCGAGTGTGAGACCCCTACCCACGCATGATGTGCTACTTCCGCTGCTAGTACCCCGAATCCGTTGCGCGGTGGAGACCGGGATCTCACACAATACCTGGTTTTTGGGAGGCACAGGCCCTACCGCTACCCATGCAACTAGGAGACATACCTAAATATGCATGCCGAAACATCTAAATAGGTCATTATTGATTACCTATCATGAGTCGATAAGGTCATAGAAATACTATGGATATAACTTAGGGGTATCCTCTTTTCCTTCCACCTTGCAAAGGTAGACTTCTTAAGATCCTCTTTTCTTCCATCTTCAAAGGGAGACTTCTTAAGACCCTCTTTCCTTCCTTAAGTTCCATCTATTTTGAGTGTTTGGAAATTGGTTTTCCTTCTCTTCATCTTTTTCCAAAGTTATCTACAAAAGGTGAAAAGTATTAAGGTACTAAGGTTATGTAAAAGGGGAAGAGAAGGGTGTGTGTGTGAAGGGACCTAAGGTCCACTAGCTCATCTATTTAAAGGTGGAGCTAGAAGGCATTTTTGTATTGAGCAAGAAGCCTAGTTGTATTTGAGCAACTTAATAAGCAAGATATTTTTTCTTATATTTTGTGAGTCTCTCCTCTCCACATAGTGATCTAGCATGAGCACCACGAATTCTAACATGGTATCAGAGCTTTGGTTGAGTAGGTCACATTTTCAGTGGTGTAGACTAGGTTATCCTTTTTTCACTTTTTGTGGAGCTGAACCCCCAGCCATTGGAGGAGCTCTAGCAGCTCGTGAAGGCCTTATCTTGGGGAGACTTCAACTAGAGAAGTGAAGAGAAGATATGGGCGCACGCATTCGTACAGGTAATGAGCTGAATCATCATCATCTCGATGCGACATTACCGCCTGTGCTGCAGGCCGACGCACGTTCTTACTGTCGTCAAGGTTGTACAGTAATTCGATGCCTACAAGCAATTATAAGCTATGAGGGTTGAGGGCTTTTGAAGCCCATAGGCTCCACTATCTACAGCTTGGAATTTTAGCTTGAATGGTGCACCGACGCGTCTGCTTCAGTCAAAAGACCAGGGCTGCCTTCTTCAACTCCATTGAAGCTCACCATTAAAGCTTCAAAATTTCTTTTTTTCTTGCTCTAATCCTCCCCTCTTTTTTTCTTGCTCTAATCCTCCCCTCTGCTCTAATCACCCAAGTGATAATGTGAGGGCTTGTTGCTGATCTTACTCTTGATTTTGAAGTGGTGGCCAACCACATGAGGCATTCATAAGTCTCATTCATCACATCATCAAGCTTCCTCATTCATCACGTCATCAAGCTTCCTCATCATCTTCAAGTTCTCAAAGCTCTTTAAAGTGTGCTTAGGAGCACTAATAGTGCTGATTAACACTAATGAGGCTTCTAATCCAACAAAGGGGAGTTATTTCAAACTGTTTTTAAACACTAAGAGTGTTATTAAATATTAATGGTGAATCTAATCACCAATACAAGTATCATTAGATGCTAAAAATGTGCTCTTAAGTACTAATCGTGTTTTTAAATACTAACGGTGATCTTAATCACCAAACAAAGTGTTCTTTAATACTAATGAAGCTAATCCCCATCAAAATTAGTGGTTGGGCACAAACCCTAAGTGCTAAACCATAAAATTTACTATTTTAATCTCCTATTTATGCAACATCCTTGATTTGATTAAGGATTGTTGAACTTTCATAAGTCTTTCTCTTTCTAATTAAGCCTAAATATCACAAATTTTTGGTTTTTTCTTCTTCATAAATCAGCCCATTACTCTCTAATATTCTCCTTAATAACCAATGTCAAAGGACAACACCCAAATCAAGAAGTTCTCAGGAGAGGGCTTCCACACTTTGGCAAGTCCTTGTCAAGTACAAGATGATGTCCAAAGGTTTTTGGCCATTCATCTCCGACACTAAGGTTATTGATGGAACAAAGGCTGAAGATATTGAAGATGATGAGAGGGCACAAGCCATCATCATGCTTCATCTTGATGAGGCTCTCATTCACCATGTGGACCAGCTTCCGCCGACTACAAAGAAGAAATGGGATGAGCTTGATAAGCTCTATGGAGCTCATGGTAAGAATTCGAAGATCTCACTCAAAATTGAATTTTTCAGCTTGGAACTCAAAGAGGGAGAAGGCATTGGAGCCTTCATCTCTCACTTGAAGGGCCTTATGGCTCAATTTGCATCAGTGAATGCGAGAATGGATGAAGATGATGCAGTGACTGCTTTGCTAAAAGCAGTCAAGAAGGTGTACCCCACCTTAGTCACCACCCTGAAGAACATACCTAATCCCACCCTTGAAGGAGTCATTCAATCTTGTCTTGATGAAGAAAAGAGGCCAAAGGGAGGAGCTGAATCTTCAATTGCAACCACTTCATCGAATATCGAACAAGCTTTGTCACATCAAGTGGTCAAAGTAAGATGTGCCCTTTGCAAAAAGGTGGGTCATTTGGCAAATAATTATTGGATTAAATATCCCAACAAAATGAAATGTAACAAATGCAAACAAACGGGACATATTACTTCTAAATGTCCTAACAAAGAGTCGGAGGCTAACTTTGTATCAACCTCTAACTCTGCTGAGAAATTGTTTTAAATCTCAATGTAACCACACCTATATTCCAAACCTTGTACGTCTAATGTTATAAAGGCATCCTATGTCCAATACCACCTATTCCATTCTTTCATGTTGGTATTGAGGGGAGTATTGAGGGGGGTATTAAGAGACTAAGGTTATGTAAAAGGGGAAGAGAAGGGTGTGTGTGTGAAGGGACTTAAGGTCCACTAGCTCATCTATTTAAAGGTGGAGCTAGAAGGCATTTTTGTATTGAGCAAGAAGCCTAGTTGTATTTGAGCAACTTAATAAGCAAGATATTTTTTCTTGTATTTTGTGAGTCTCTCCTCTCCACATAGTGATCTAGCATGAGCACCACGAATTCTAACAAAAAGGTCCTATGGAGATTCTTAATATATTCATATGTAGCAGATATCTCCTTCTTTGTACAAAGAATTAAAGTCAACACACTTGACCATAGATTTTTAATATATTCATATGTAGCAGATATCTCCTTCTTTGTACAAAGAATTAAAGTCAACACACTTGACCATAGATTTTTATAGTTGAAAGGTGTCTTTCCTATAGAGAAGAGCATATCAAAGAAATATATACTCCATGACTTTCATTTTACTTTGGGAGTTCCAAAAAGCTTCATGTCTTGAACAAAATGCACAAGTACTTGTTCCAATCCTTAACATCATGTGTCACCTTTCCTTAGGGCCTTATGGAATATGATCCATCTCAAAATATTAATCATCCAGTTTATCTTATAAAATTCTATGAATTCTTAGACGTGTGCTAGTTTTATTGTCCTAAATTTCACCCAAGCCTTCATCCCCTTACTCAAAAGTTTCCTACCATTCTTGAAGTCCTCTTTCTCTAATTGGTACCAAGGGAAAGCAACTAGCTTGTCCTTTTTCAAAGCCAACCCATTTAATCATGGTGTGATTTTTTTTTCTAAGCCGTAGTATGTTATATGTGTACACCTTAGATTGTTTCCCATTTAATCATTTTTTTCTAAGGTGTATTAATCATGGTGTCATTTTTTTTCTAAGGCGTATTATCTTATATGTGCTCTTTTGGTAGCATTGCACCTTAGATTGTTTCACATTCTCTATAATTGATCCATTGTAATTCTTTTCAATAGGTTGGTGTGCAATTAGGCTCTTTTAGTTCATGATTATTCGTAGGTCATTTTTCAATTTCTTGATAATTGATGCATTTGCTATTGAATGGAATGATATCTCTCTCTTATCTTAAAAGTAATTGCTATCAGAACATAGAGGAGAAGTCAACAGCATCAAGGATCAACAACACGAGGAGACGGTGGGGCCAACCTAAGGTCGGGCACCTCTTCCTCCCTCCTATCCCCGTGATCCACTCACACCAAAGGTGTGTTGGAGGAATGAGAGACGCCCAACGGTATTTTACCCTATATACTAAGGGAGGTTAGTACATGTACACATGTCAACTAGAGAAGAGAGCGCCAGGTTCCATTCCAACATCCCCGTGGAAGTGAAGCCTGATGGAGATAGACACCACAAGAAATGCACCGACACTTTGCCTTGATAGCCTTTCTACCACCCAAGCGTAACAGCCCAACCATCACCATTGGAGGACGAAGCAAGCACTTTTGCCTTGCTAGTCCTCACCACGCAAGCACAAACAGCCCCACAACTATGGAAGTACCATGACCAACCCATCATGATGAAGAAGGCAAGGCAGGATCCGAAACCCGCTCCGATACCACGTTAGAACATAGAGGAGAAGCATAGCAATATCAAGGATCAACAACACAAGGAGAAGCACTACAACATCGCATCAAGGATCAGCAACACGAGGAGACAACTGCCAACTTGAGGGTGACACCTCTCCCTCCCTCCTATCTGTTATATGCACATTATGTGTGCATATACTAGGAGGCTAATCCACATTAGGCTTGTGAGCATGGGAGCATGGGAACAAGCTCTAATGGAGCATGGGTTAGGACTAACCTTAAGGGTTAAGGTTAGGGTAAGGCATCCAAGGGTCACACATAAGAAATGGAGAGTCAAGATTCACTTAAGGGCCCTCCTATATAATAGGGACATGGGGCACACTCAAGGGAGGCTTGAGGCTTGGAGGCTTGGAGTATGGTCTCTTGTGTAGAGGTCCATATCTACTCACCTACCATTTCACACTATAGCTACATGCTAATGGATTGGAGTTATACCTCTTGATGGTATGGGACATCAAGGTAGAGGTATGATGTATTTCATTATATTTCATGTGTACATCCCTTGGGCTCGGGGGTGGTTGGGTGGATGAGTTTATGCCTGATTTATGCATGTTTATGCATAACAATTATCTAGAGAGATCTTAGGGTTTTAACAATGGTATCAGAGCAATCTCTAGTTAATTGTTGTTGATTTTTTTAAGGTAAATTTTAATATTTACTAATAAAAATATTATTTTATTGATTTGTGTTGATGATTTTCACATGGATCGTCGATATGGCGATTGTAACGTGTGTTACTACAATTCAATGGACGAATCGACGTTGCGGGGGAATTTTGTGAGTTTAATGCTATTTTTGGTATTTTTTATGGTTTAAAATAAGCATTAATAGAAATTTTTACAAAAATACCACATATTTTATTATGGGTATTTTTGATAGAATGGATTCTCTAAATTTCTAAAATTTTTATGAAATTTTTTGAGTATTTTTATGATTAAAAATATATTTTCAATACATTTTTACAGGTTTTTCTGTGGGTATGCGATCAAATTTCTGTCGATTTTTTGCTGAAATGCAATAGGGGACAGCATGTTGATGCATGAAATGCTCTCCTGTGTGCGTGGGACCCTCTCCGCCTCTCAATTCTGATTTTCTTGTGTGAATTTCTCTTAAAAGGGATTTTTTAAAATCAAACATTAATCATAATTAATGTTATGATTAAGTAAAGTTTAAATAAAAACTTTAATCAAATGATTAAAGTTAACCTCTCTGTTAACAAAGAGAGTGATGGAGGGGGAATTGAGTGGAGAAGATGGAGGAGAGAAGGAGTGGAGATGGAGAGGAGATAATATCCCTCTCTGGCGCACGCGGTCGAAAATCGCTAACCCCCCCCCTCCCCCAAAAAATCATTTTTATAAGGTTTAAAAAAAGCTTATTTTAAAAGTTTTTTTAAAAAAAAACTTTTAAAAATATATAAAAAAGAGCTTTGATTTCCCAAAAAAAGGGGGCCTTTCAAAAAAGCTTGGAAAAAAGCCCAAAAAAGAGAGGAAAATCCAAATTTTGAGAAAAAAATTTCTCTGAAAATTTTTGGAATTTATTTTCATGAAAACTCTTGGCTTTCCGCATTCCTCCCGGGAAACCTTTTGGCTTTCCAAATTCGAGAAAAACTTCCATATTCCGGAAACTTTTGACCTTTCACATCTCGATTTTTTTGTCTTTTCATTTTCCTGAAACTTTTGGCTTTCCGTATTCCGGAAAAGCCATTGGAATTCCAAAATTTTTTGACCGTTCGTATTCTTATTCATTTGGGGTTAATTAAAAATTCCTAAAAATTAGACAAAGGTTATTATAAATTTCTGGAAAATGTGGGGTTGGTGTCATGTGGTGTGTCCATTCGGGCACCCGTGAGACCATTCAAATTCCTTTAAAATATGTTTTTGGACCCAGAAAATTAAAAATCCATTAAAATTGAAAATTTTCATTGGATTTGAGAATTCTCGGGTGGAATTGGAAATTTTGTGAAGATGGGATTCTCAGGAAAAATTAGTTTTCCAGAAATTATTTTTAGAAATCCTACAATTTGGTATTTTTAAAATGTCAATGATATTTTGGCAAATTAAATTGCTTTTTTTTTTGGAAAAATATAGGTTTGGAATGCCATAAGATAGGTTTGGTGGAATTCAAAATTATTATATTTTGGGACCCTAGAAAATTAGGAAAAATTAGAAAAAAATCATGATAAATCTTTTTCTCGAGAATTTAATATTTTCGAGAGTTATTTAATGTTGAAGTACGTTTTCACGTGTTGGCATTAGATAGATGTGGGTTATTCGTATATTATTAATACGATTATACCTCGTATTAGTATATATTTCTGTTTGGATTAATTCTAAACGATGGTTTCATGATTTTTTACCTTTGTTTAGCCATTCTTTTTGGACATGTTCCTTAATTTCTTCAATGATGGCTAGAATCTCCGTTCAAAGTGTGTTTCACCTTTGACACTTTTCCATGATTAATTTATTTTGCACTTATTTAAGTGTGGTTTGTGCTTAATTTCTTAAGCCTAAGACAAATTCTATCATGGGTTAGTTGATCTATTTGTTTTGGTGGATTTTATTGGATGTTTTCCAAGTTTTTTATGGACTCATCAGGTTTTGCCTAGATCACTTGTGTCTAGGGGTTTTCTTATTGAGTGCTACACACATGTGTTTCACTTGCTTACTTTGGAGTTTTGCTTGAACGACACCACGTTCATATACTCCGGGGATTGATGAGTTGACCACCAATTTTAATGCTTCTTTTGGCATGATTAATGTCCATTAGATGGTATGCATTGATTTTTATGATCAACTATGGTTTTCATGGATTCGAGGAGCTTCTATGCTTTTATCCATGGTTTTATAACTTTTGGTCTTTTGGATAATATCATGTGCTTTGAGGGTAGCACTTGCCTTCGTTTTTTTCACGTAATTCTGGACTATGTTCCTTGTACTCTTGTACATATTCCAACTCAGATACCTAGGTTCTTATGTATCTAGGTGAGTTATTTTTCTACCCTAACTATTGTGTTTTGGGTAGTTATCATTAGAAAGGTGCCAATTATTCAATTTATTTTCTAATGATACACTCGGAAAGAGTTATTCCCTGATTTAGTCTCAGGTATATAGAGACAGGTTTTAGTATGTGAAAGTCTGGAATAAGGCCATTTTATTCCTTTTATACAGGATTTTATTCATTTTTCCTAGACGGCATACTAGGTAGTTTTCAAATTGTTAAGGTATGTATGGGTGGTATCATGGTGGTATGGGACGCTAGTGATCCCTCACAAATATTATCTTATGGGATAATTTGGGCTCAAGATTGTTGCTTTGCTTACATCACTTAGCATGTTGACCTCAACATTCAAAGACAATCTCATTTTCTAAATTCACTAGAAGTTATAGTGTGGGCATTCTCTAGATAAACTTCTTTTATCTATAGCCTGCATGTTTTGATGAGGGTAATCTCGTCGGCATTTTCACTTGTTGAAATCTCTTTCTTTAGAGTTCAAACAAGTTTATCTTGTTGTGTTCGAATAAAGAAATTTGGATTCTTCCTTTGTTGGCATTTCTTTCTCTAGTTTCGTACTTTAGGTGATTTATATAGTCAACCTGATTGTTTACGGATGGACATATGTGACTCATCGAGACGCTGATGACTCTCTATGTTGATATGGGTAACTCGGGGACGTCGATTATTCCATATGCAGATGAGGGTATGTCGGGGCGCCGATGAATCCCTGGTTTATGCTGTTATAATGCCATATTTTCTTACTTTATTCTGAATGGTTTGCAACGAGAAAGTTAATTTGAATGTGAATTACTCTGATCACCGTAGTCTGATGGGCAAACAGACTGTATGAATCAGATTGTAGAGGATATGCTTCATGCATGTGTCTCAGGAAAAGCATCAAATTTGGAAAAAATATCTTCAAATGATGGAATTTGCCTATAACAGTTTTAAACATACGATTATTGGTTTTAGTCCATTCATGCTTATGTATGGGTATTAGCCCAGGGCACCTATTGATGTAGGTCTTAAGGACATCGAGCTTGATACATCAAGGGATTTCTTGCGAGATATGCAGGAAATGCTAACCGAAGCTCAGGATTCTATTAGGAGTGCTCAGGATAGAGTATGATTTTATACTTATAGGGGACGCTCATCTCGGTCTTTTGAACTAGGAGCGTTGGTTTATTTTAATGTTCCTAAAGATTCTCAGACTTTGTAAAAAATGCTCGAATTTTTCTCCTAGATATTGTGGTCCATTTTCAATTTATACATCGGATTGGCACGGTTGTGTTTGAACTTAAAACTACCTCCACATGTTAGAGTTCAGCCAATCTTTCATATCAATAGATTGAAAGGGAAACTGGGAGGTGAGGATGACACAGTTACTCCTCAAGAACTCGTTGAAGTCGAAGATTTATCCTATGTTCCACATGAACCTGATAAGGTACTTGAATTCAGGGAAATAAAATTTTGTAGTTTACTAATTCCCGAGGTTAAATTTAGGTGGAAAGATAGGGAAATAGAGGATTCGACTTGGGAGTTGGTTGATATTGTTCAATGCAGTTCTTCTTCTTTTCATTGCAAGAGTGCAATGTTTTGAGAGAGGGGAAGCATGTTATATACACATTATGTGTGCATATATTAGGAGGCTAACCCACATTAGGCTTGTGAGCATGGGAGCATGGGAACAAGCTCTAATGGAGCATGGGCTAGGACTAACCATAAGGGTTAAGGTTAGGGTCAGGCATCCAAGGATCACACATGGGAAATGGAGAGTCAGGAGTCACTTGAGGGCCCTCCTATATAATAGGGGCATGGGGCACACTCAAGGGAGGCTTGAGGCTTGGAGGCTTGGAGGTTTAGGCTATGGTCTCTTGTATAGAGGTCCATATCTACTCACCTACCATTTCACACTATAGCTACATGCTGATGGATTGGAGTTATACCTCTTGATGGTATGGGACATCAAGGTAGAGGTATGATGTATTTCATTATATTTCATGTGTGCATCCCTTGGGCTCAGGGGTGGTTGGGTGGATGAGTTTATGCATAACAATTATCTAGAGAGATCTTAGGGTTTTAACACTATCCCATGACCCACTCACACCAAAGGTGTGTTAGAGGGATGAGAGAGGTCCAAGGGTATTTGACTTATATACTAAGGGGGGTTAGACCTTAGGTTGGAATTATCCATGTACACATGTCAGCTAGAGAAGAGAGGGCAAGGTTCCATTCCAACACTTTGGGATTAAGACACTCTATATATGCTCTGGAGCTTGTAAGCCTTTGGTGTGATATTGGGTTGAATATATCCACTGATTAGCGAAGGTTTGGACTGGATTGTACTTGTAAATCCTAAGTTTTCCTTTTGTATTATGGTCTTAGGGTTTCTACATATTCTTAGTCTCACTGAAAGCTCTTAAGTATGTTACTATTTTGGCTTGATTTACATGGAGCTTTGTTCATGGTTGAAGTTTGATATTTCTCATTGTTTTGGGGATAGCTATTTCGCTTATATTTGGCATGAGTTATAGCACTTTTATAGGTGGTTTGGGGATGTTATAATGGAGTTTTACTTTTTATATTTTGGATTAATATAATATATATATAATATTAGTGGGAGATTGGGGCACTTTTTTACTCTTTTAGAAATAAAATATAGCTTTACCTAGGCTACCAATGTGTTGCAATTTTGAATCACCTGTGCTTTTAATTTTTATAATTTTAAAATGGATTGGGATCCAGAGGCACGACCCATCGATGTGTAGTTCAGATGAGAAGATGAAAGGATAGGGCTTGGACATGCCTGGGTGAGCAGCAAAGAACAGAGCTTATGAGCCTAGGTATGGCGAAGACCAACTAATAAAGTTTGTTTTAGGGGGTATAGCTGCACAGAATGAACCATAAGAAGAAGTATGGAAAATGCTATAGTAGTTTGGACAACATGGTTCAAAGTCAGAAACCATCCAAAAAAAAAAAATCAAAGCAGCGCGACAGGAACAATGGGCTTCGTTGAGTGTCCAACCATGATCGCCAGGTGTTGGTGGCCAACCAACCCATTTGGCTGTCACCATGAGAATTCAGATTTTGAAGCAAAATGATCTCAAGACATGGCTAATAAAGTAGACAACATTTAAATCAAAGTCCAAACACTCAATAATTTCCTGGTCAACATGAGAACCAAATCTTTTAGCAAAATGATAACTCTTTGTGGTGGGGTGGGATTTGGGGACCCAAGACGAGTAGCCCATATGGGAAATAGCCAACGAAAGGGCAAAGTGTGAAGGCAAGAAGTAAAAGGGATTTTTTGAGGCTCTTATGGTTTTTCTTGTTTTTGATATTGTAAGAGATGGACGGGTTACATGCATAACCAAATGTCCCCCCCTGCCCAAACCAAATCTACTCCTCTTTCCTCCCAACCATTCCTCCTCCTCCTCCTCCTCTCTCTCTCTCTCTCTCTCTCTCTCTCTCTCTCTCTCCCCCTCTCCCCCCAACCACTCCTCTTTTCTCTCCAATCTTCATATCCAATGTCTCTCATCCAATAGGCAAGGGAATGGTAGGGCTACTTGTTTTTTGGGCCAAAATCAATGAAGACTCCAATATGGAGATCAAGCAAAGAGTTATGTGGATGTCTTGTTCTCTTTTGTATAAACCCATGGTTTATCTTTTTTGGAGGCTAATGAATGGAATCCTGATGAAGGGCAAATCTTGTAAGCCTTTGGGGTGATTTTGGGTTAAATCTATCCTCTCATAAATGAATATTTGGGTTTGATTATTCTTATAAAGATTAAGTTTTCAATTATATGGTGGCCTTAGGGCTTCTACATGTTCTTGGTCTTAATAAAAGCTCTTAAAAGCTCTTAAGTATGTGAGTTGTTATGCCTTGAATTACACGAAGTTTTGTTTATAATTATAGTTTGGCATTGCTCATTTTTGGGGGTTAACTATTGCTCTTACATTTGGCGTGGGTTGTTACGATGGAGTTTTACTTGTACTTTGGGCTGAATATTAGTGGGAGTTTGATGTACTCTTTTGGGTTTTAGATATAGCTTTATCTAGGGTACTTGTGTGTTGTAATTTATGGACCACCCTTACTTGCAGCTTTAATAAGTTTTATTGATTTGGGAATTTGAGGTTAAACATGTGCACAACATTAGGGACGATATGGACTCAAGAAAGGCATGGGTTATTATGCCTAAGAAGTTATTAGGTTCCCAAAATAGGAGAGATGGTCCTATATCTTTTTGTACCTTTTGTCTTCATAGTTCCTAATTTCCTTAGCCCCACTAGCTAGATACCACTCCACCACCTACCTCACTTACCACATCATCACTTTGGCAAAAACGTTCACCTGAAAATTTCAAAATTTACAATTTTCCTTAATGATCAAATTAAGACCATGAATATCCGCCGATTTCAGCTTCTCAAGCATACGTGGCCTTCTCCCCATTACTTCTCCTCCCTAGGCTCCTTCACCTTCCTCCCTCTATCCACACGATCATCTTAACCAAAAAGTTACCTTAAAATTTTAGATTTTTACTTTGCTCCCAAAAGCTATCAAACCCCTCCCCTCCCCCCAAAAGCTATCAAACCCCTCCCCCCCTCCAAAAGCCCTCTTATACCTACCTAAGAAAATAGTCTCACACATTTTTTTTCTTACTACTAGGCTCAGTGTCTAAAGTCACGTCTCCCAAGTCACGTCGGTAGAGTCATATGTACAAGTTCACATATGTCAGTTCATGGGTCTAGGTTCCCATTGTGAAGGACACCTATATGAGCTAGGATTGTAACCATGCATGGCATTTGATTATACAGAGATAAATGTGTGTGTGTGTGTGTGTGTGTGTGTGTGTAAGAGAGAGAGAGAGAGAGAGAGAGAGAGAGAGAGAGAGAGAGAGAGAGAAAAGTACATGACTCAATGATGTGACATTAGCTTGTATTCTTTCAATGAAGTATATGTACCTTTGTATACAAAGGTTCTCTTCTAACATCATTGCTTATGTCACAACACACAAATATCTCGATATTATTTATACCCCCTATAAGAGGTGGTTCACACATAAACACATAAATGGGTTGCTAGAGAGTGTTCACATACGGACACATATTTAGGCTTAATATTAGCCACTCACACACAAAACCAAGATTAATAACCTTACACGGAAACACACTACCACACTTATATGAGTGGGTACACACATAGGTAAGACCAATCACCCCTCAAGGGATTACCTCATACTGTGACAAGGAAACACACTACCACACTTATATGAGTGGTTACACACACAAGTAAGACCAATCCCCCCCTCAAGGGATTACCACACTTATATGAGTGGGTACACACACATGTAAGACCAATCCCCCCCTCAAGGGATTACCTCATACTATGACAAGGATAAATATAGGCTCATGGCTTTAGTTTCTCATGCCAATATGTGTCTAGACTCACTGCTCTTATGTCCAAACTCATGGCTCACGTGTCTAGGTTTATGTATACACGCTCACATGTCCAGACTCATGTCTTTTCGTGCACAACTGTGGACTCACATCTCCTACCTAAGAACTGGTTCAGCCTGATTTTTGGTGGTTTTTGAGATTTTTGGAACTTAACGAGGTGTGATTAATGGTCTTAGTCTTAGTTGATGGTGGTTGTGATGTAAGTAATTAAATGTTTTTTGATTTATGGATTTTCTTGCTTCTAATCTAACAATTCAATAATGCATGGAAAATTTATGAAATGCATGAATAGAAATTAACAATCCCACTTGAATTCGGCCTAATGGAGCTCACTATTGATGTTTTTGGAGTGTATTCCACTTCTAATCACAATTTATAATCTAATCCTTGGCTCAAAGAAATGAAATCTAAGTCTCTTGGGCTCCAATGTCATGCAAATCACCAAAGAACTAGGTTTTTTCCCTACCAATATAATTTGCTAATGCAAATAAACTTTAGATCAAAATCAAACACAACAAACAAACACATCCAAAGGCTCCAAAGTCATATGTTTTTTGGAGTGTGACTTCCTAATCAACACCATGAAATATTGGGTAATCCAATAGCTTGGAATGGACAAAAAAGCAAAGCTAAGCTCTAGGATAGTGCCCGAATAGGGATGCTAAATATGTTTAAGTTAAGGGCTTACCTTAGTCTTTACCAAAGCTTACATTGTTAGGTCTTTCCTTCAAGTGTAACCTCCCTTTGTGGGTGTGCTAGCTCACACCGAAATTCTCCTTTCCAGATGGGGATAAAGGAAGAGTTATCAATGCCTTTTGGAGGACAGTCCTTTTTTGCAACGGTTCTCTCTCACAAAAGATGGGGAAAGAAGAAGCTAATGGAAGAGAAAAACCTACAATCACACATATTCAAACAAGCATCCATCAAGCATGTAGCATGAAAGCAAGCAAGAAGAGGGAAGAAGGAAAACTTACAATCACACATATTCAAACAATTATCCATCAAGCATGTAGCATGAAAGCAGGAAGAAGGAGAGCTCATAAGAAATAATTGCAAGGGTTGACTATGAGAATGGTGAGAATGGTGTATTTGACCACTTCGGGAGGCACACCCTTCATATCTATATACTTCCTCGCAAAGCAATCTTGGAATTCTGTGAAAAGAGAGATAAGATCTTTTTCTTCTTCTACAGAGAGGTCTTCCCCTATATGCGGATGGGTTTAGGATCTTCCCTTGGGCCTACGAGGTTAATTTCCTTGACCTTGGCTGAACCATCATAAGATGTTTCTAGCTTCCAATCATGGGTTCTTTGGGCCTTCTCATATTGCATGAAACGGTCTCCAACCTGGTAGGCCCTGAAGTGTTGGGGGACTTGTTTAGTCTCTTTAACCTTAGCACTTTCTTCCTCCATTAGCCTTTTGGCTTCTTTTTTAGCTAGCACCAATGTTTTGTTTTTTGCTTTGCGTATAAAGCAGCAAAGCTTTTGTGGTTTGGGTTGGGAAGTGGATATTTCTTCCAGTTTTGTGGTTATCATGTTAACTGGAATGGGGAACTCATCGAGTTCCTTTTGTGAGAATTGGCAAAAGTAGGAATGTGTGTTGATAGCTTCGACGTACCTCACCCAATGTTCTTCCAACTCTATCAAGAAGACATATGCTTCTTTTCTTGTTTGGTAAGCCGTTGGATTTATGTGTTTCGTGGGGTGGTTTCCCTTCCTCTCTATTGCTCATAGGTTTTTGGCTTGTAGCATCGAGCATGCATGCGGTGTTGAGCATATAGACGGATGTGATTTCTTTCCCATGAGCGGTGGCATCTCTAGGGTAGCAAGGATATGCATCCAATTCTTAGAGTCTTTCAGCTCTAGGAGGGGTGAAAATTTCACACTATCCCCTTCTTCATCCAATGCATTTTGGAAGTATGTCTAGGGTAGCAAGGATATGCATCCAATTCTCAGAGTCTTTCAGCTGTGGGAGGGGTGAAAATTTCACACTATCCCCTTCTTCATCCAATGTTTTATGACATGTTTAACACAAATGGATTGCGGTGGACTTGACCGTAAATATCGAATCCTCAACAAAGGCCCTCCCACTCACAGGATGGATCTTCCAAGTGTGTAGGTTGACCTTTAATGTTTTGTCTTTCTTTTGAATGTAGATATGATCCGTGTCCCATTCATGGATCATTTTGGTTTCCCTCATGAAGGGATGTCCTAGGATGCAATCATAAGAATAGGATGCTGGCCAAAGTTCATCACCATAAAGGTGTGTCGGAAGTTGGTTCAAGAATCTTTATCTGCAAATTCCGCAAAAGACCTATGGACTTTGCGGTGGCTACGTTAGCAAGTTTCACGAGTAAAGCTGTGTCATCTATGGAAGGTTTCTCTCCACTTCTCCCATCATTGCTCGGTAACAATGCTTGAGCAATGCTCACTCTTGCCCCACCATCTAGGATGGCAGTGACTTGAAGGTTATCAAAAGTTAAGGGCAGTGCTGCGTTAAGTTCATCTCCTTAAAATTATTACCCTAACTTGTTTACTCGAACCGTGGGAACGCTGGTGATTCCACTTGGTTCTATGAAAACTGTCCTTATTAGTCTCGTCAGAGCTCCCTAGCTCAACTGGTTCTTCCATTCTTTCTCCAAGTCGTCCTTCCATCTTGTCCTTCAAATCTTTCCATAAACTCGGGTTGCCTTTAAGTAAGGTACCTATAGGAATTTGGATTTGTGAAGAAAGGAAGGAGGAAAGGCGTGCAATGTCTCTTTTAGAATGGATGCGGGTTCTTGAGTTGGATTATTCCTATTCATGAGATTAGGCTTTTTTGGGTGTAGGGTATCAGAATATGAGCTTTTGTGTTCGTTCTTTTTGGGTAATTGTTCCTCTCATTTTTTGAGATATTCTGCAACATGCTCTACCTACTAGTGCAGGGTTGCCATGGTTCTTGGTCCTATCTCTCGAGGGAGTGTCTCAAGGAGCATTTGGTTGTCACGACCTGTGTCAAGCTTTTGAGTTTCCTTAGTTGATTGGAATTTTAGCATAGGGGGACCTTCAACAACCATATGTACCGCTCGAGGTTCCTCTTCCAATTGATCTTGACATTCCTTAACTAGCTCTTGAGTACCCTTTAGCCTTTCACACAATATGAGGATGCTTCTAAAGTTAAATTTTGGGAGAAAGTATTTGGGTGAGGTATGATAATTCTTGGGTATAGAGGTGGTGAGATCACCTCATGGAATGCTGTTGTTATAAAGGCAATATGGCTTGGACATGTTGTCTAAGTATGTTATGATAGTATGTAACCCTATTTCAATGCAAGAGAAAAACATAGGATTTTCATGCAAATATAGATGATATTTTCGAGGGCCCCACTATGTATAGGTGCATTACGCCAAAAGAAGGCAACAAAGATTGGATGAAGCATTACGCCAAAAGGTGAATACATTCTGCATTCTAAATAGTCCCATCACCTCTCTTCGATGGGGTTTGGGTATTGGGCTAACTTTTGGGGTAGCCGATTGGGGCCAATTTTCCCTTTCGCTTGAGGGGATGAGGGTAGATCAGATGAGGAGGATGACACATTGGTGGTTGTTCCCTCATCGGGGACCTACTCTTTATGACCACATGATTATTCCCTTCGCCAATCTTTGTGGCCTTTTTCTTCCTTGAGTGCCTAGTTGTGCGTGCTTGTTCAGGGACTTCTTTAGGGATAAGATCCTTGCATGTGCTGGGTTTTCTCGATTTTGCAATGTAGATGCTTCGGCTCTTCTTTTGCTTTGCATTCTAGTGATAGCATTTAGAGGCACCATGTGCATGAAGCCATATTGTACACTTAGCAAGTTAAGGTTGGTGCTAGGTTTAGTTTTATTTCCTTTCCTAGGTGTCCTCATTCTCAATGGACAATCCTTGTATATATGATCTATCCCACATCCTGTGCATAAAGGAGTTAAGGCTGAAGTACTAGAGCCACCCCTTTCTTGACAAGACCCTCACATATTCGATGAGGTCTCGCACAATTATAGCATTGCATAGGTGGTTATTTAACCATATTATTTAAGTCTCATCCATGCGGTGTTGGGGCTATTAGGTATACCGGGTACATGTGTTCACCCTACATCACATAGTGACTTAGGATTTGTGAGGGTGGATTGCTAAAGGTGGTATTGCTGATGGCTTCTCCCTCATCACCTTCTTTAAAGATGAGTCTATCAAGGCCAACTAGTAAACAGGGCCAACTAGTAAACAGGGGTAATGGAGGTTACAGTGGTAGGACTAGGAGTGGTAAGGGTACCTCAAGCACTCATAGGATTCCTCTTGGGCTCACTTCATGGCCTGGTTGAGGTGCATTATGTTGCGTTAGGGCTGGCAAAGTTAGCGGTTGTCTAGGATTTGGAGGCAAAGCTCGAGCTTGAGAGACCCTTTGGTGGTAACAATTAGAGATCTCGTAATTACCCCACCTTTGGCAATAAGCACAGTAGAGAGTAGGTCGGGGTCTCAGATGTGGAAACTCCGTATTGGTGTGGTTAGCTTGACAAATTAGGCACCATACTAGTTCTCTCTTTGGGTAAAGATGGGGTTGCCCAACTTGGTCACAACCTTGCTCTGTTCTCCAATGTTGGGTCATTTGCTGCATTAGTGCAATGGCTAATTGCTCCACTTGCTGTCCTGAAGAGGATTCTCTTCCTTTTCCTTCAGATTTTGTGCTAGTAGTTTTGAAGGATGCTGACGTGCCCTCATGCAATTCTCGGGAATGAGTTTCCTTGAAATTGTCCTCAAAATCCATGGCACTCTTGTAGCATTGCTCAAAGGAAGTGTCGGCTAGAGCGTACATTGAGTTATGCAAGGCTACATCTTTAAGGGCCTCTAGGAATTGCCTAATCAATCTTTCGACAGAGAACTTGTTACTATCATTACAATGAGAATGGAGACATCTCACCCAGTTGATATATATCTCGATGGATTCTCCAAGATTCTTCTACTTGCTCAATTAAACTCCATTGAGTTCCATGTCATGAATATCCCGCTTTGAAAGCCTCTTTTAAGGCATCAAAGGTAGCCTTGTCTTCTATCATCAATGATCGAAACCACTCTCCTGCTTTTCCATCTAGGGTGAGGCCAAGGCACTCACCTTAACTTGATCGTCTACATGGTCGAATGTCATGTGGTTGAACATTTCCAGGTTGGGTATGGGATCTCCAGTCCCATCAAACTTAGTACTTAGTTTAGAAATATGGACAGTTTATTTCTCTCTTGTCTTGCCCCTTCACCCGGATGAGCCGGTAGCGGTGGTGTAATTCTTGGAGCTACCCCCTCCCTATCTCCATGGCTATCCTTGACATTTCTGGTGTCAGTCCTACCATGGGGTGCTGGTGCAGGTTGGGGTATGATGGGTGGGGGAGCTAGGCTAGGAGGATAGTATCCCATTTGTGGTCCTTGCTTCAGTGTGGTGGGCCAATATGTGCTTTGTGGGGGACCTACATGGTATCTAGGATACATTCTGTGAGGTGGATAGTTGTTGTACATAGGCATTGTGTGCTAGCTAAAATGTTTCGGGTAGGCTCTTTCCATTTGACGAGAGGTCTGTGGGACTAGGTGAGCTGGCTTCTGATCTAGGTTTGGTGCTAGCCTATAGTCCTACTATGATTATATCATTATAGTAGTTGGCATGGTTTCCCAAAGTGCTAGATTAGTATGCATTGGGTTACTGGGGCTCTGCCCCATTTTTGGTCTAGGGTCTAGTGGTGGTGTGGCCGCTCTTTGGCTAGCGTTCCATGCCTGTGTCCGTGGGATGAGGATCGTCTGATTGTGTGTTTCCCATGATAAATTTTCTTAGTCTCAAGGCAAGACTTCTTTGCGAATGTGTAGGGGATTTGGGGCCTTGCTCAAGGATTGATGGTCTCTCCATGCAGGCAGCCAATCCTCCCACCTCTAGGTCAGGGGTAGTGCGTCCCGTGCTAGGATGTTCTTCACTCTCACTGGTGCTATCAAGGACTACTAACACCATTTGACTCCATGTTGTGTTGACCAAAGGGTTTGATCTCACCATCAATTTACAAGGGTTATTTTGCACCAATTTCCCTGAATGTAGGTGCAAAATAACCCTTGTAATTGATGGTGAACTTTGCTCAATCAGCACTAAATCAATTGATGTCAAATAGAGTTATCTATGCTAGATAGGTCCAGTTATCTAGATAGGTCCAGCTGACTGTCAATAAAAGTCAGTTGAAGTTGTGAGAAAGTAGATATAATCTTTTTGAGTTGAGAGGAAGATATTTTGGATTAGTCTATCAGATCTGACAATTAGAGGTCAGTTTGACTCAGTCAAATAGTTTTTGTGTGCTGGGGGACATCATAGTTAGCTGTGTGTCAAAGGAAGTCAGGTGTAGAAAGGTAGATATAATCTTGCCAGGATGAGAGAGAACTAGTTTGAGTCAGATCTGACAATCAGAGTTCAGTCTGACTCAGATAGTTTTTGTGAGGAGCTGGAGGACATCAGAGTTAGCTAGAGGTCAGTTGATATTAGATCAGGGATTGTGAGGCTGAATAATTGTGAATTTTAAGGTATTTGAGTGTTTGTGAGTGTTAGAGGACTCAAAAGGAGTCAGGTTTGAGTCAGCTAACTTAACTGACTCATAGCTTAGTCAGCACAACACTTGACTGAGTTAGATAGGTAGCCAGCAGAAGAGTGCTTACATGACCACAAAGGTTATGAGGATTGTAAGCTTTAGAGGAAAATCTGAAAGTCTGGAGGATTGAAATTTGACAAAATTCAACTGTAGTTAGTTGAACTAGATAGAGGTTGCTCTGCAGGTCAGTTTCCTGAAGGTTAATTGGAGTTAGACAAAATTCAACTAGTTAGTTCAACTAGTTAGTTGAACTAGATTGAGGTTGCTGCAGGTCAGCTGCCTGAAGGTTAATTGGAGTTAGATATGGTTAGTAAAAAGATCAGAGGAGGCCAATTGACCCTCAGTTGTTGCAGGTTAGCTAAGGGTCAGTTGGAGTTAGATATGGTCAGCAGAAGATCAAAGGAGGCTAGCTGAGGTGCTAGGATTGAAGTTTAGAGCTGCTGGGAGTCAGATCTAACTTGATTGAGCGAGCATATTTGAGCTTTGTGATTGATTTCACTCTTTCATGAAGTGCCTAGAGGAGACAATGCCAATAGAAGTATTAAGCAACATTTCAAAGTTAATAGTGAAGTCAACAAATTAATTCACAAACCACGTACCACTTTTTGATCTTTACAGTTTGATCCTTTCTTTGAATGTAAATGTGGTCGTTATCCCAGTCATGGATCATCTTAGATTCTCTCATGAATGGTCATCCAAGGATGTAATCATAAGAAACACGCTGATGTCCAAAATTCATCACCACAAAGGTGTGGTGATAAGTGGTTCCAAGGATCTTTATTTTCAAATCCTTTAGTAGACCAATGTGGCTCCATCAGCAAGTTTGATTAGCAATGTGGTGTCATCCATGGAGGGTGCTCCCCATTTTTCCTAGCATTGTTTTGTAACAATGATCACTCCTTCTCCCTCATTTAGGATCGTTGTGTGACCTGGAGGCCATTGAAGGTTATTGGCAATGCTGCATTGAGTTTGTCTCCTTTGAAGTACTGTCCAAGATTATTTACTCAGACTATGGGGGTGCCAATGATTTCGTGGGGTATAACAAGCTCATCTTCCTCAGATTGATTAGAGCTATCTAGCTTCATAGATTCTTGCATGCTTGGCACTAGGCGTCCCTCCATCCAATATTTCAGATCTTTCCATAAGCCTGGACTACCTTGAAGCAAGGTGCTGATAGGGATCTGGATCTAAGAGGAAAGGAAGGAAGAGAGACCAAAAATGTCTCTAGGGGCGGAGGCTGTTCTGTAGTATGATGATTTCTTTAGCTTAATCTTAAGCTCTTATGTGTGTATGTATTTTTGTATCCATTCGTTTAAGGTGGTCATCCCCCAGATCTTTGAGATATTCTGCTACCTGGTCTCCCTGGCGCGCCGGGGGGGGGGGGGGGGGGGGTAGTTGCTGCAGTGTGGGTGCTACTACTTCTGTTGGCCTTTGTGGGGGTGAATCGTATGGGAGCTCTCTAGAATATACCTGAGCTTCTTCGGTAGGTCTCACATTGGAGATCGACAGAAAGGCTCAAGGTAGGTAGTAGGAGACTCGACTTCTATTTGTGCTTGGCAGTCCCTAACCAATGCTTAGGCTCAAGGTAGGTAGTAGGAGACTCGACTTCTATTTGTGCTTGGCAGTCCCTAATCAATGCTTAGGCTCCCAATAGTCTTTCTTTCTCCTCTATGGGGTTAGGATATTTTGCAAGCTTTTTTGGGAGCTAGGTAGTAGCGTTAATCGGTTACCGGGCTTGGGCGGCTGAGCATATAAAATATTCCCCTTTTGATGAAAAAGTCAATACATGTGTTGTCGTGCCATCTTTTGAAACACTTTGGATAATTACACGGTAGTCTCCCTTGCCGATCTTCGTGATTTTCTTCTTTGAGTGTCTAGTCACTCGTACTTGTTTAGGGACATTCTTTGAGGATAAGACCTTGGCTTTTGTCCTGTCCTCGTGAGGTGGATGCCTCTGTTGAAAGCATGAGCTACGGCTCTTTATTGTTTTTGTAATCGAGTTTCGACGTTGAGAGGGATAGTATGGATGAAGCCATCTCTGACACTTAGCAGGTTAATGCTAGTGCTTGGATTAGCTTCAGTAGTCTTCCCCATTGTTCCAAGTCTTAATGGACAATCTTTATACATATGGTCAATTCCACACCCAACGCATAAGGGAGTTGATGCGGGAGCGCCTACAAAGGTACTCGTCATCCCTTTCTTGATAGGACACTCAGCCACTTGGTGAGGTCCTGCTTAATGATAGCATTGCATAGGTGGTCATTTTGCCATTATATTCATGTCTTTGGCCCGTGGCGTTGGCGCGGCTAAGTACACTAGGTACATTTGGTCTCCCTCCATAACATAGTGACATAGAATTTGAGAGGGCGGGCTTGTTGGCTCAAGGGATTCATAGTTAGGAACTTCTGAAATTTCCCCCTCATCTCCTTCTTCAAAGATTTCTGTCAGAGTTAGCTGAACAACTAGTGTGATTCTTGGCAATGGGACTTGAGGTGGGAGAACCGGGAGTAGTAAGGGCATTTCAGGTACCCTAAGGATTCCTCTTTGAGCCACTTCTTGGCTTGTTTGAGGTGCATTATGGAGAGCAGGTGCTGGCAAAGCCAGTGGTTGCCTTGGGTGGGCTGGTGTAAGGCTTGAGGTAAAGCACAGGCTTGAGTGGCCCTTTGCTGATAGTAGTTTGTAACTTCATGATTGCCCCATCTTTGGCAATATGTGCAATAGAGGTTAGGACAGGGTCACATATGTGGACACTCCATGCTGGTATGGTTAGCTCGACAGATTGAGCACCATACAAGCTCCCTCTTTGGATAGAGATGGGGTTGGCCGACTCGACCTTGGCCGGCTCTCTAATGTTGGGTCATTTGTTGCATTAATGTAGCAGCCAACTGCTCAACTTGATGTCTAGATGTGGACTCCTCACTCTCTTCATCAGATTTTGTACTGGTGGTCTCTTGAAAGAGGCTTTTGATGTGCCCTCAAGTTCTTGGTGGGAATGTGTTCCCTTGAAATTGTCTTCAAAGTCCATAGCACTCCTACAACATTTTTTTTAAAGGAGGTATGGGCCATGGCATATAATGAATTGTGTAAGGGTATGCTATCCAAATCTTCCAGGAATCTCCCTATTAGTCTTTCATTAGAGAACTCATCTCTGGCACTACAACGAGAATGGAGATATCTGACTCTATTGATATAGTCTCAGATGATTTCACCATCCCTTTGTCTGGCAGTGTTGTGTAGCTGCTCCACCAGACTCCATCTCGTACCTTGGGCGAGAATATCCTACCTTGAAGGCCTCTTTCAAGGACCTAAACCATTGGTATGCTTTACCATCGAGGCTGGTGCTCACCTTAACCTGATCTTTTATGTGGCCAAAGGCTTCACAAATTTGGTTGAACATCTACAAATGTGGGATGGGGTCTCTAATCTCATCAAATTTAGCCATCAACTTTGAGATGTTGGTGGGTTTTTTCCCATCTAATCTGGGTGCAGGTGCATGTTGACACTGGTGTTGGGGGCATGATGCTCACAGCCACCCCCTCCTTATTTCCAAGGAAAATCTTAACATTTCTAGGGTTAGCCCTGCCATGGCTGGAGCGGGTGTAGGTTGATCAAGGAGAAGCGGGGCAAGGGGGATAATATACCATGAGAGGCCCTTGTCTTATAGGTGGGTTAGATTATGCCCCTTGTGGTCCCATGTGGTACCTAGAGTATGCTCCCTATGGTGGATATTGTTTATATATAGGTGGATTGGGTTGATGTGAAGGGCATGGGTAGACCCTTTCTCCGCTAGTATGACGTTTTTAGTCCTTGAGAAGATGGACCTAGCCCTACATTTTGTACAGGTGTTTGGTCCTTGTAAGAATCAGCAACTCCTGAGACATGCATGGCTCTCCATACTTGTGGTTCAATTTGGGTGTGATGGCTTTTGCTCTACCTTGTTTTTGCTCTAGGATCTAGAGATGGCGTGGGCTCATAGTTCATACCTTCGCTTTGGGTTGGGGTTCTTCCGACTATGTGTTTCCCAGGATAAAATTATGGAGCCTCGAAGCAAGGCTTCTCTGTGAATATGTGGGAGAGATAGGAGCTTGATCTTGGACAGGTGTTCTGTCCATGCACTGAGGTTCAGACTCTCTTGGCTTGAGGTGAGGAGTTTCCCGACCTGTATAGGGATGGTCTTCGCTCTCGCTGGTGCTGCCAAAGACAAGCATCGTTTGGCTCCATGTGGTATTGACCAATGGGTTCAACCTTAGAAGCAAGGGAGCTTCGGGAGAGTACACATCATCAAAAAGAGGGTGGTTGTTTCGCACCAATTTACCCGAGCGTAGGTGCATGGAAATGTGGAACTACTATGCAGAACCCCCCTTGTGAAAAGTCTTTTTTTTTTTGGGGAATGGTACAGGCGTACGCTTGGGATGGTATGGGCATATGCTTTCTAGAGCTGAAGGGAACGAGCATACGCTTCTCAAAATGCAGATGGCATGGACATTGGCTTTCTGAAGGACACAGGCGTGGCTTCACAACAAAATGGATGTGCGCTTTGAGATTGGAAAGGTATACAGATGAATGGTATGGGCGTGGCAAGTTTTCCATGGGTGTATGATTCACCCAAAACAATTGGTGTACGAGTGTTCGCTTTAGACATGACAAGTGGCACGGGCGTGGCACAAGTGAAACGGCCGTACGCTTTTTGGAGCTGGAGCAAAAGAGAATGGCATGGGCATGGCCAAACTAACGCGGCCGTGGAAAACACAATGAATGCTCTGGAGTAGGCATACCCTTTGAAAAGGAACAGCTATGGCACAGAAGGAACAACCGTGGCACTTCCAGATTCAAAGATTTTTTTGCAAAATTTTTAGGGGATTTAAGGGATTTCAAGGCTGCAGGTTTGACAGCCACCCACTATATTCCCTGAGAATTTAGTTATACCTACTTTGTGAATGCAGTTGAATGCTCTTTATGCCCATTTAATACAATTATTCCTACTTTGTTGAATGCAGTTGAATGCTCTTTATGCCCATTTAATGAAATTATTCCATTTTTAATGCAAACTGCCACATTCAAGGCTACAGATCTTCCCAGATTTGACAAGTGAAGAGAAGAACGAGCGTGGCGCAAGTACCATGGCCGTGGCTTGTAAAGGTAACGACCGTTTGCTTCTCAGAATCGCCTGCATAATGTGATTTTCACCTAGTTTTCCCTCAGATTCTTGTTAATTAAGGTATCTTCTCACTTATTTTTTAGGTTTTTTTATTTGATAAAGAGATAGAGCTAGTCTTAAGCTATCTATTAATGCCTACAATGCTTAATGAAACCTAACTAGTTAAGATTAATTTGTTGATTAAGCTACGGTACAAACTTGATGAAAAAAGAACAAAAAATCAGAGATTTGCATGAATGTTAAGGGCAATGTTTGAGCACTTGCTTGCTTCTTCCATGCTCGATGAAGATCTCAATGCTCCAATGCTCAATTTGACTTCCATTGCTCCATGGAATCACCATGAACAAACAAAATCAAGCAACTAACTTGTGGATTTGCCCTCTAATCGGGCCAAATAAGGACTTTAGCAAATGAACACAGTGGAGGACCCTAAGCTAAATGTAATCCCCGACAGTGGTGCCAAAGATGTTAAACCTAACATACTACCTTGCACACAAGAGAGAGAGAGAGAGAGAGAGAGAGAGAGAGAGAGAGAGAGAGAGAGAGAGAGAGAGAGAGAGAGAGTGAAGAGAAGAGAGATGACATACAAGGGTCGAGTCCAGAGATTTGCACTTAGCCAACCCTAATGAGGGTTAACTTCTCGATGTGAAACCGCTAGGGGCTCACTCCACCTCTACTTGTCACCCAAGTAGAGATTCAATGGCTACAATGGCTAGGTAGAGAGCAAGAAGGAGAGAGCTATGGAAAGCTCAACCTTCACCTCATGCCACATGCATACAAGAGGGACTTGGTAGAGAGAAAAAAGAGAGGGGAGAGAAGCTAGAGAATCACCATCCCTATAAGCACACACCAACAAGCATGCAAGTGCATAACAAGCAAGCATACAACCACAAGATCATAAGAGTGAGTGAGAGAGAGAGAGAGAGAGATACAAGACTCAAATGAGATTAATGGGATTGTCCTTTTTCATATTTCATCAAATGTCTTATATACAAAAGCTCATAGTTACAATGGTCGGGGTTGCCCACCATTTACAATTGGGGGCCCAAAACCAGTTTTCCTAGCTCTATGTACAGCTATTCCTTTTATGACTGGCGTTACACAAGTTATAAGCTTGCTCATTAAGCGCTTTGTACGATTACAAAAGATGAGTATAATAAGCGTGGCCACGCATGAAAAGTAATGTTAACCAGAGTGGGGTTAACACTGAGAAAACGTTTTTTGAGATGGCACAAGAGCTCCAAGGATTGTTAAAGCTGAGCAAGTAAGCGATTCCTAGTAATTTTATGTATTGTAGTTGGAAATTTCAAAACAAGATGTTTATGGATATATTTGTTATGCAGGTTAAAGAAAATGGTCATGTAGAGTCAAAAGACTAATCGACCACAAGGTGAAGGGATAGAAGCAATCTTGGAACTGAAGAGAAAATGTTATTTTGCATTCTTCCATGGCAATTGTTTCCCCTTACAAGCTCAAAATTTGGATGAGAGATGTTTTATATTTGAGATGCCAACAACAGGACCAGGCTTAGTTAGGGGTGGACATTGTGAATTGAATGGATGCTGAGAGTGATGGTGATTTGCGACAATCTTGGGTTAACTTTGATCACGTTCATAGAATTGAGGGATGGCATATGATGGCCACACATGTGTATGACCCCTTGTGAGTAGTTTCGTTTTTAGCACAGACACCAATTAATAGTTTCCTTGCACACTTCTCTCATATTTTAATTTTGTTTCCAGTGTCTAAATAGTTCCCTTACATACTTCTCTCATATTTTAATTTTATTTTAGTGTCCACCAAGAGTTGTTAACAATTGCCACATGTGAGTTCAAGGAAGAAGATGAAGATGCACATGTCTTATTCTGGGATAATCTAAATTTAGTTATGATTGAGCAACGAGGGAAGCCAACAAACTTTTGTGGATTTATGGTGGATGATGAGGTAGGAGCCAATTGGAATGATATTCGTAGGGTTTACAACAATGGTGAAAAGATGGATGGAAAAGAATGCTCATGCCTTTTTCATTGGAGATATAGCCTTAATGTTCATACCAATAAATATATTTTCTTGCAGTATAGAGAGGTGCACATTGCAATGTGTGAAAAGTGGAGTACATGCAAGACAAAAGATGATGCTCTTGTACAATTCAGAAAAATTCATGCTTGGTAAGCAATAGGCAAAGCTCAAAATAAGAGCATTTAAAAACTTGATAGTTGGCTTAGCTGGTGACATTTTAGAGGACACTGGGGACACTGACATTTTAGAGGACACTGGGGACACTTTCTTGTATAGGTGCATAAAATCTCTTTGTTGTTTGTAATTTATATGTTTTTTTTCTCTTAAAATGAGATCATGTCAAGACCTAAGAATCCTGTGTGTGTGTAGGGTGGGGATCCCACAATCAATGTGTTAGTGCCCAGGACTAATTTATCGGAATCAAAACATGGGAGTTGGCTCTAGCAGGAGAGGGTTATAAGCATAAAATTAGCATCTATGATGCTTGTGTCATAGATTTGATAAATGAAATCTTGTAATGCAATCGACAACTAGCTTTCATCATGGAGGGAAAATACATTAGTAGTGGACTTGATCTGATAAATGAAATCTTGTAATGCAATCGACAACTAGCTTTCATCATGGAGGGAAAATACATTAGTAGTGGACTTGATCTTTAAATGCTAATAGATAGAACTTTGTTAAGGAAAACGACCAGCCCATCTCTTGGAGCCACTTCATGAATAGTTGGTGATGCATTGATGGGAACTCCCATGTTTACAGACATGATAAAATTCAAGGGGGAGAAGAAGACTACTTGAGCAAAGAGACCTCTTCACCAAGGAGAAGAGGAAAATGCTGCTAATTGTAGTCATGGACTAAAATTTATTCGTGTGACAGTAGATTGGGTGGGATTTGTAAAGGTAAAGGGTGCAACGATAGACTTGGAGCATAGTAATAAAAAACAACTAGTAGAAATGGAAAAAGAAATTCATGATACAAAGTGGGCTATTAGGAGAGTTTCAAAGATAAGTAGGGTAAAGTGCTATCATTGGGCAAAGGGTCGTAAAGTGACTGTCAGTTTGTCACAATGGACAAAAGATAAGATGTGCTATTTCTGCAATACTGATGTGAGATGTACATGGAAGATTCAAACACTAGTTTTACATCCACCTCCTAGTGTTCCTGATGTATGGCCCATTGCAAAGGGAAAATCCTTAAAAATTGGGGAAGCACAACAGCTTATTCGTGTAGGTTTTGATATTGGTATTTCACTTGAGGATCTCCTAACATCCACAACTTCACAAGGTGATAGTGACCTTCTTGGGGGAAAAAGCCACAAGTTTCCCTATAGAAGACAACAAGAAGACATATCTTGCTTGCAAGCATATATATTTTGTGTTTTTGATGGTGCTTAGGCAAGATGTAAATAACAATATGCACATCCATTAAGCAAAAATAGCTCAACATGTTTTGAAGGACATGCTCACAAAAGTTGTAAGGAGCTACCCTTCCACTTCACATTAGGCCATAGTTCCTTTGCCTCCTTTTATGTTGTACTCCTTTTTAGTAGACTAGGAACACCTAGTATAGCACTATTTTGTGATGATAGAAATACCAGCATAGGCATCTCCATGTGGTAGAAATTTAAACTTTTTGAAGGTATCATGAAATGCCATGTGTCCTAGATTCTCCTAAAAACTAGCACTATACTGTTACTTGTTCTTGCCTCAATATTACCATTGGTATATTTTTTTTATGTTGTATTATTTGTAAATTTCTTGTCAATTCATGATCAACTTGTTATTTGATGTTAGTAAATATAGGTAGTTTAGTATTCCTTTATGATTAATTTAAGTTGTTCAATAACCCAATCTTCTTGCTAACTTGTGCTCGCTCCACAAACAAAATCTATACATCTTTTGGCTTACTCTTGCGCTCTCACACATTGGTAAGTTGTTCAAAAACCCAATCTTCTTGCTAACTCGTGCTTGCTCCACAGACGCACCCACGTTAAAGTTGGTACGGGCGTGGCTTAGTAAAGATGCAATCGTTCACTTGTAAGGGAATAGACGTTCGGTTTCTAAGGTATGGCTGCACATTTGTGAAGGTACAAGCATATGCTTATAGGTACGTTAAAGTTGGTATGGGCATGGCTTAATAAAGATGCGATCGTTCACTTGTAAGGGAACATACATTCACTTTCTAGGGTACGGCCTCCTGAATGTGCCAGAATGATGTGCCTTCTAACAGCTGCCCTCTGATATTCCCCTAATAGTATTGATGTACCCTCTTTATACTCCTCTCAGTGCTCTTTATACTCCCTTTAATGCACTTTATTCCCTTTTAATTCTCACTTCTCTCATTCATGAGGTATATTTGGGAGGATGCCAAGAGAAGAAAATGGCGGTGGCTAAGAAGCATACGGTCATACGTCTGCTGAGAAGTGAACACTTCTCAAAAAAACTCGCCAAAACTGAATGCTCCCAGTTTCTCCTCTGAATTCTTTGTGATTTCAGCCCTTCCTTGATGATTTTTTATTTGTGGATGGCTTAGGCTAACCCCAAGCTATCGAATGGTGCCTAGAATGCTTAATTAAACCTAATGACCTAAGGTTAATTATGAGATTAAGCTACTTCTATAGTTTTTTAGCTAGTTTGAAGAAAAACAAGAAATTAATGGACTCAAGAGAAAGATTGGGGCACTTACTTGTAGCTCCCACTTTTGATGTAGCTTCCCAAGCTCCTCATGATCCATTGAACGCCATTAGATGAAGAAAACCAAACAAACATGCATATCATAACATACTCCTACCGGTGGATTTGCATTCCAATTGGACAAATCAAGACTCTAGCAAGTGATAGGATGTGGAGGACCCTAAACTTAATGCATTCCTCCCTGATAGTGGCACCAAAGATGTTCACCAAAATGAACATGCTTCCTTGCATAAGAGAAAGATAAGAGAAGAGGAAGAAGACTATGCGAGGGTTGGTTCGGGAACTAGCAATTAGCTAACCCTAATGAGGGTTAACTCATCGATGTGAGATAGCTAGGGGCTCACTCAACCACCACAGGTGTCACTCAAGTGGAGGTTCCACAAGCTAGGTGAGAAGCAAAGAGAGGAGGAGCTATGGAGAGCTAAACTCCTACTCAATTCCTTTATGTGTGCAAGAGTGGAAGAGAGATAGAGAGGGAGAAAGAGAGCAACAAGAAGAAAGGGTAAGCAATGAGAACCTCACCTACATGTACACACCACAATCAAGCAAGCAAGCATAGACATATATAAGCTCACCCCACCATAGCTACAAGAGAGAGAGAGAGAGAGAGAGAGAGAGAGAGAGAGAGAGAGAGAGAGAGAGAGCTCAATTGTGATAATAGGATTGTCCCTTTTCATATTTCATAAAACGTCCCTTTTTATATTTCATAAACTTGTCACTTGTATACATGAGCTCTCTTTTTATAATAACCGGCTGCCCATTCTATAATTGGGGACCCAAAACTGATTCTTCTAGCTCTATGTACACCTAGGCCTATTCTCGTGGGCCGACATTACACAAGTTGTAAGCTTGGTCATCCCATATATCTTTTTCATGAAGCACTTAAAAAAATGAGTTATATGAAGCATAACCATGCAGTTACATCAAAATGAGTTACATGAAGCGCTTAAGCGCAGTTTCATAAAAATGAGTTATATGAAGCATAACCATGCAGTTACATAAAAATGAGTTATATGAAGCATAACCATGCAGTTACATCAAAATGAGTTATATGAAGCATAACCATGCAGTTACATAAAAATGAGTTATATGAAGCATAACCATGCAGTTACATCAAAATGAGTTACATGAACCATAACCACATGTAAAAATAATGTTAACCAATGTGGTTAACACCGAGTGAGTACGACCTAAATGAGTGAGTACGACCTAAATGTGGTTAACACCGAGTGAGTATGACCTAAATGAGCACAAATATCATATGAGGGGTGTAATGGGCCTCACAACCTTCTCATCCTCGGAAGTCCAAGTTTACGAGATAAGTTCTCTTTTACAAGGAAATCCTCAACTATGGAGAGACTTATCTGACTGAATGAATGGGAATATAAGAGCCCACATAGCTAAACCTGAACCTAAATAGAGGAGGAGGATGAGTTGTATGAAACTGAGCGCTCTTCCTTCTATGCCCAAGATAAAAGGATAACTAAAAGTGCCCAAAACAAGCTAGGACACTAAGTGATGAGACGAACATCATGTTACCTTTGTTTATAAAGCAATTATAGTCTCTACAAGCTTGGATGGTAGCGCTAGTGTCAACATAATGACCAAGGATTGTTGGGAGGCCTAGGTGAGACGAACATCATGTTACCTTTGTTTATAAAGCAATTATAGTCTCTACAAGCTTGGATGGTAGCGCTAGTGTCAACATAATGACCAAGGATTGTTGGGAGGCCTAGGGAAGCACACCACTCATCATAGGCATAAGACTCATGGTCAAGTTTACCGATGATAGGAACACATATAAGTCTTTGGGCATTCTTTAGGATGCAAAGATTAAGACGTTCAAGCTAAGTGTTCACCACACATTCGTGGGGTGAATGATGGAGTTTTAGAGAAGAGGATTTGACACCACGATCATCAGAAGGCCTTACATGAGAGATGCAAGGCTGGTTCACGATTGGGAAACCAATCACATTTACATATGCAAAGGTAACTAGTCCTTAAAAATAAACTTAAAAACTAGGAGGCATTCTCGCCAATGAGTTAGACGTAACCGATCGGACCGCTTCAGTTGATATTTATAGAGCATGCAACACAGAAGCTCACACCACATCGGTTGAAATCTGTAGAGCTTGAACAAGATGTTAAATGGTGAAGCTCACACCACATCGGTTGAAATCTGTAGAGCTTGAACAAGATGTTAAATGGTGAAGATGAGGGATAAGAGTATGCCAACTTGATGATTGGATTCACGTTTTGGTAACCATGGACACTCTTCTAGAGAAGATTGGGACAAGGTTTGCATGACTGAATGATGGTGCCAAAATCACATCCATGCTCATGCTTGACGTAATTTAAATAGAACCAATAGTGGAACTTGCTTTCCCCTTGAGCTTGAGTTCCCCCATTAAGACCATCTAGCAACATGGCCTGCCCTTGGTTGTTGACACCGGGGCTAGTCACAACGTGTTACGTTAAACCTTATAAACCTCATTAAGACATCCACCCCTTGCACCATCCACAACCACCATTACTACAATAAAATCAATTCCCAACCTATGACCTTCGGTTGTTTTGATGCGGAGTTTCTTAGATTTAAACTTGCATCGTGCAACTTTTATGTGACCCTCGCAGAGCAGGTAGGTACATTGAAAGAGAGCATCATCCTCGGAAGGGGATGGATCATGACTACTATGGAGATTACATCGTCAGTTTAGCAAAGAAGGATGACAATGCTTGATCTCCCCTTTGGAATGGTTATGGTAACCTTGGTGGATGAGGGCACCCCAAACTTATCAACATCCCAAGCCTCATCCCTCCACTCACAAGCCACCACCTTAGGTAACCTCTAACACTAAATTACACTCTCACCTTTCCCCACTTGAACCACTCCCTCAAACCTATTATGAAGATCCTAAATCTTATCGGCGCAAAGATGAAGACCACCCCCCAAATATCAACCTCAAAAACCCTTCATGGAGATTACCAAGAAAGAATGGGTACCTAAGAGTACCTTGGCTAGCTAGGGAAAGTACAATACCCACCAGGACCTAGCATAACCACGATTTAGCTCAAATCCCAATTATGTGCAGAGATCTGCCAACAAGCAGGAGCCCTATGCAATAGTGTTCTATCCAAATCTCAAGCCTCATTAAATTGTTAGAAGCCCAATTCTTCTACGAAGGGAACCCATTCATTTCAATCCCAAATACTTCACCATCCGCAAAACCTTCGATGCCAAAAAGATCCATGTGACTTCCTCAGTACACCTAGTACCACCTTAGAGATCAACACTTCGTTAGATCCTGACAAAATTGTTAGAAGCACAAGGATTCTACAAAGGGAACCCCAAGATCAAAGAAACTCGTGCCCTAGACCCCCACAAACGTATCCTTGAATGTCAATACCTGTCGAGGTGCCTTTGACACCACCCCCCAAAGTCAAAGCAAGAATGGAGAGTTGTGGGAAACACCTCCAACGTGCATGCTAGATCCCCCAATGAAGTAGGTGGAAGCTCAATATTTAAATGGGCCCCATAGTTGCACCCTAGTCCTACAGGGATCCCCATGGTACCATGACACCTTGATGCATCTTGCCCAAGCTGATCTCTCTTGCTGAGAGTCTCTCCCTGACATAGTGATAATGCACCTCAATGTGCTTTGTGGCGAGCATGAAAAACTGGGTTTCTCGCAAAACTGCCAATGCACTCTGACTGTCAGTGTAGATAGAGGTGGAAGACTCCAGTCTAACACCCAAGTCAGCCCCCATAAGCCGTCTGAGCCACACACACTCAAACATAGCTGTGAAAGCTGCCCTGTACTCAGCTTCACAACTAGAAGTGGCCGCAGTAGGTTGCATCTTGCTCAACCAAGATATGCATGAGCTACCGAGCATGAAACAAAAACCACTTGTGGTGGGGACACTCTTGTGTCATAGCAACCAGCCCAATCTGAGTCCGAAAAAGCATGTAAATCTGGCAGCAACGATCCCCCTTGGGATAAAACAACCCAAGATGTACGGTGCCACTCAAGTAGCGAAAGATGCATTTAACTGCCTTCCAATGCTGAGACCCTAGTCTATGCATAAACCTGCTCACCTGTGAGACTGCAAACTGAATGTCCGGCCTCGTAATGCATACATAAATGAGGCAACCAATAGCTGTCTGATAGAGTGTGACATCAAAGTGATCTCCAGCATCATGAAGACTCAACTTCAAACCTGTCTCTCCATTGGAGTAGAAATAGGCTTGCAGTCTTCAAGGCCAAATCTCCGCAACAATGTCTCAATATACTTTGTCTGACACAAAGCAATACCTCTATCACACTACTTAAATTGTATCCCCAAATAATGATGCAAATGCCCCAAATCTGGCATCTTAAAAGAGGCATTCAAATTAGCCTTAAAATCAGCAATATGGCTCTCATTTGGTCCTGTGAGCAGCATGTCATCGACATAGAGAGCAATGATTAGATGTACATCATCCACACGTTTAACATACAAAGTGCTTTCTGTTGGACTATTCTGAAAACCATGTGCAGTCAAATATACATGTATCTTTTCATACCAAGCTCATGGAGCTTGCTTTAAACCATACAAAACCTTTTTCAACTTGCACACTTTGTTTTCTTGCCCTCTTTGAACAAAACCATGAGGCTGCGATACATACACCTCTCCTCATGCAAATCTCCATTCAAGAACGCAGTCTTTATATCCAACTGATGTACATTCCAACCATTATGAGCTACCAATGCACAAATGCTATGAATGGTAGTTATATGACAAGTGGGAGCAAAGGTCTCATCAAAATCAATGCCCTTTTCTTGAGCATAAATGTAGGATCCCTGTTCCCACCGAGCAACAGATTCGGGATACTAGCAGCGGAAGTAGCACTTCTCGCGTGGGACAGGGGTCCCACATTCGGGGCCTCACCCACCCCCACGGATATCCGGATAAGAGACTAATCCGTCGGTTGTTCCAAAACTGAACCCAGAAAAACTTCCTTTACCGGAAAGCACGGGTGATTCCACCAGGATAACTTTTTACTCTAACGTAGTCAAGATCATTTCTGATCGAGCTGATCCAATTACATCTATAAGATACTTGGTCAGATCGAGGAAGAAACTTGCACTTGGATCATTGGAATCAACGCTTTTTTCCCCATTCAAGAGGCACAGCCATTGATTCCTATCCATAGAACAGTTATTGTCCGGGATTTATTTTATCTATCGTAAAAATAAAAGTTTGAGTCTCGATTTACGGATCCATCAGTCCAGCCTAACCCCATCCGATCCCATGGGTTAGCCAACAGCCCAACCACTGTAGTGATGGGATCCAATTAAAAATTTGGTTAGGTTTTGTCCCGGGTACCAAGGAAAAGAGTTCCAAGGCCCCCTAGCCGGATGTTCATGCAAAAATAAGACTAGTCACACCACTCACACACCCAATATGAAATTGCCTTTTCACAGATTCAACCAGTTTAAAACAATCCTTTAATAAAACCATAGTATCACTGATCACCATCTTCCAATTTATCCAGTTGATTCTTAATTTTCCCATCATTCCTTCATCAGAGTATCTATGGCATCATTGGCAACTAGGACGCTCACCACCTGTCCACTCAGGGGCCGTTTCCTAATCCCTAGCCCATAATACTCGGTAATATAATCACTTATCAAGATGGACTCTCGTTGAAGATCAGCAAGATCAACCAACAGATCCATATAAAGAGCCATGGACTCATCCATTGAAGACCAGCAAGGTCAATCAACCAGATCCATGCCCGATTTCAGAAAACAACTCCTACTCTTGTTCCAATATCTTCCTCGACGCACGCGTGGGTATCCTAGGCGACCCAGAGCCCGAGCACCGTATGGTCAGCACCCTCTAGGATCCTTCGCAGGTGACCTAGCGCTTCACTCATAGGCTGCTTCCTTGGCCCCTCATCCACCGTACCGGAAGCTCACCATTTTAATCGCACCGAGGCTGGTCAAGACCTCGGCCGACCTTGCTACGCGAGTCGTCCTTCATTGACTCTCCGTCAGCAGTTGCAACTTTTTCAGTTAGGTCTCCACGACCTTAATCACAAGATAGTCACAATGCTTTCCCAACAATCTTGACATAAAACAGTCATTTACAAACAGTCATTTACAAACAGCATTTACAAACAGTCACAAAATACAGTTTCTATATTAACTCTCATTTTTCCACATTATCCCTCATCAATCCACATTGCTTATTCCACATTCCAGTTATATGTGTACTCATCCCATCACATCATTTTCCATCTCATCACTTCAGATTCCTTCACATCACATATCGTATATTCACATCCATTCATATATCCACATCCACATCTACATTCACATCCATACATCCACATCTACATCCATACATCTATTTTCACATCCACATCTACATGCACATTCATGCATCCACATCCATACATCCACATCTACATGCACATTCACATCCATACATCCACATCTATATGCGTACATTCACATCTACATGCACATTCACATCCATACATCCACATCTATATGCGTACATTCACATCCACATGCATACATCCACATCTCTATGCATACATCCACATCCACATTCTCCTCCATATATTTACATCTACATGCATACATCCACCTCCACATTCACATCCACATCTATACATCTACATCTACATGCATACATCCACATCTCTATTTACATCTTCATCTATACATCTACTTCTACATGCATACATCCACATCACCATTCACATCTACATCTATACATCTACATCTACATGCATACATCCACATGCATACATCCACATCCACATCTATACCTCTACATCTACATGCATACATCTATATCTCCATTCACATCCACATCTATACATCTACATGCATCCATCCCCATCTCTATTACATCCTCATCTATACATGTACTTCTACATGCATATATCCACATCTCCATGCATACATCCACCTCCACAATCACACTCACATCCATACATCTACATCTACATGCAAACATCCACATCTCCATGCATAATAAAATTCTTTTAATTAATCTAGGATGATAGTTCCTAGAATATGGTAGGAAGTCCTCTTTTTATGCTTTGAATGAAATTATTTTATGCGTAATTTCTATAAAAATTTTGCCATAGCTCCGCTACTATGACTAATAAATCTCAAATTTTTCTAAGGGATAAAGCTTATCATTAAGGAAATAATTAGAATGGTCTCTAATTGGATCATCAATCCAGAATGGATTGAATCATCAATATGCATAAACTAAAAGCAAAGAAAAAAAGCCATTAATTTGGCCTCAAGCATAGCTTAATCTTGGATTAAGGAAAAGCTTTATGAAAAGCTTCATTTGGATTGAGAATGGGTCATGAAGATGACCCTTTCTTGAGTGAGAGAGAGAAATTACATAAAAACCATTAGAATTTAAACATAAATGGAAATTAACTTTAATAGCATTTATTAAATTATGTAACTCTTCACTACTATTCACCAATTAACTTCAATAGCATTTAAAAAAACCATACCAATTAAGCTTCTCAAGCTTGAGAGGGGTTGAGAAGAGAGAATCATTGAGAAATTATAGAAAAGATCAAAATTCAATATACTTACCTTATAATTTGCTTGATTCTTTATTCACGGTAGAGGCCCCCAACCAATCAATTGGTTTAGTATGTTGATGGAGCCACCAATGGGGATTGAAGAAAGAGAGAAGTGTCAAAAAACTAGTGAATTATTAAAGAATTCATAGTTCTTAGCTTAGGTGGAGTAGAGTAACAAGGCATAAGACACTATATATTTTCCAACAAGGGGGAGGCTTCTATTTATAGGAAAAATTGAGCTCCTAACCAAACAAACTGATTCTAGAATTTTCTAAATCAGTTTGGTCAATATTTGACCATTTTTAGGTCAGTTAAGCTAACTTTTTGGAGCTAGACTTCAATGAGGAGAGAGGAGAGATGAAATATCTCCATTTTTATGAGTTTAAAACTCATTCAAGCATGTGAAATATGCACCTCCTTTAAAGAACTCCCCTTCCTTACATATGTGTCATAATGGAATCATTTTAATATTGCTCATAGTTTTTTTTTACTAATAAACCTTGTACATTTTCAACTCTTCATCTTATGTGAAATATGCACCTCCTTTAAAGAACTCCCCTTCCTTACATATGTGTCATAATGGAATCATTTTAATATTGCTCATAGTTTTTTTACTAATAAACCTTGTACATTTTCAACTCTTCATCTTATGTGAAATATGCACCTCCTTTAAAGAACTCCCCTTCCTTACATATGTGTCATAATGGAATCATTTTAATATTGCTCATAGTTTTTTACTAATAAATCTTGTACATTTTCAACTCTTCATCTTATGTGAAATATGCATCTCCTTTAAAGAACTCCCCTTCCTTACATATGTGTCATAATGGAATCATTTTAATATTGCTCATAGTTTTTTACTAATAAACCTTGTACATTTTCAACTCTTCATCTTATGTGAGCATTTACTCATTTTTGGGTATCTTCTTTTACAAATTGGATTTATCTCCTCCCTACACATGGATTGATGCTATTGGCCCATAGGAACCTTAATTGGACCATAATCTAACAATTTCTGAAAATCTAGACCCTTAGACTAAGGTTCTTTATACCTATTTCCAATTAATTCCAATTGCACATTGGAAAATTCTTTCTGAATTTCTGTTTTAGGGGGATTCATTTTAATAAGGTGAGATATTTTTCTATCCAAAAATATTCAAAATCTGAATATTCTCTCTCTAGAATATTTTCTCTCTCTAGGTTAAAATAGCCACAAACAAGATCTCTTATATTTCAGAAAAGGGATTGATTACAGGGGAATATGCTAGACATCAAAAAGGGGTTGGGGAAGGAATCTTACAATAAACCTTTTCCAACAAGTCTAGCCTTTTAGCGATCAACACTGCCATCTGGCTTTTGTTTCAACTTAAAAACCCACTTACATCCAATGACCTTTTTACCAATAGGCAAATCACACAAAGACCATGTACCATTCTTCATTATAGCATCATACTCACTTTGCATTGCAGCCAACCAATTTTTTGATTTTTGTGCTTCATCAAATGAAAGAGGTTCTTCCTGTTCACACATACTAGACACAACCAAAGCATAACAATCTGATGCATAAGAGACATGCTGAAAACCTGAATGAGTATGACTAGAAATAGGTGCATCAATTTTACTATCACGCAAGGTTTGCACTAGCCATTTAGGCATCCCTCTAGCGTGCTCATTTTCAGCCCTATCCTCATAAATTACATCCTGTAAATTTGCATCAGAAATAGGCTGATCTATGATGTCGTTTGAAATCTGCATAGGCTGAATATTTGCCTCATTATAGGACTTACATTTGAATTCCCACCTGTAAACAGAGACAACAACGTATCAAATACATCCTGTGAGCTCACACCTGTCTCTTTGGTACATGAGAACAAAGTCTCCATAGCATCTTCCACAAAAACAACATCTCGATTAATCAAGATACGCTTTGACTGCAGATGATACAATCTGTAACCCTTGCTCTCAGCACTGTAACCAATAAAAATGTATTTGACAGCCTTATCATCCAATTTTCTACGTTGTTGCACAGGCACTAAAGCATAGGACAAGCAACCAAAGACACGCAAGTGACCAATAGAAGGCTTCCTACCATGCCAAGCTTCATATGGAGTAACAGACTGCAAGGCCTTAGTGGGACACTTGTTGAGTACATATGCATATGCAGCACACATGATAGCCTCAAGCCAAAACGCATGTGGCAAAGCTTGGCTCTTGACCATACATCGTGCCATCTCCATAAGTGACTTGTTTTTCCTTTCAGCAGCAACACCATTTTGCTGAGGGGTATATGGCACTGTACGTTGGTGTTTTATCCCACGACTAGCCAGAAATGCATCAAACTCTTTAGACATGTACTCCCCCCCTCGATCAGAACGGAGGATGCCCACAGTACAATTGGATACATTTTCAGCCACCACCATAAGCAAAAATTGTTTAAACGCAAAAACACTTCCGACTTTGCCTTCAGTGGATATATGTGAGATCCCTGTTCCCACCGCACAATGGATTCGGGTTACTAGCAGTGGAAGTCGCACTTCTTGCGCGAGGCAGGGTCCCACACTCGGGGCCTCGTCCACGGATATCTGGACAAAAGACTAATCCGTCGGTTTTTCCAAAACCGAACCCGAAAAAACTTCCCTTATCCGGAAAGCACGGGCGATTCCTCTAGGATAACTTTTTACTCTAACGTAGTCAAGACCATTAGTGATCAAACTGATCCGACTGCACCTATAAAGATACTCGGTCAGATCAAGGAAGAAACTTGCACTTGGATCATTGGGATCAACGCCTTTTTCCCCATCAAGAGGCACAGCCGTTGATTCCTATCCATAGGACAATTACTATCCGGGACTTACTTCATCTATCGCAATAACAGAAATTGAGTCTCGATTTACAGATCCATCAGTCTAGCCTAACCCCATCCGATCCCATGGGTTAGCCAACCGCCCAACCATTGTAGTGATGGGATCCAATTTGGAATTTGGTTAGGTTTTGTCCCGGGTACCAAGGAAAAGAGTTCCAAGGTCCCTTAGCGGGAAGTTCATGCACACATAAAACTAGCCACACCACTTACACACCCAATATGAAATTGCCTTTTTCTTAGCATCAGCTAACTTTAAAACAATCCTTTAATGAAACCATAGTACCACTGATCACAATCTTCCAAATTTTCCGGTTGATTCTTAATTTTCCATCATTCCTTCATCAGAGTATCTATGGCATCATTGGCAACTAGAACGCTCACCACCTGTCCACTCAGGGGCCTTTTCAATAGTTCCTAGCCCATAATACTCGACAATATAATCACTTATAAAAATCAAGATGGACTCTCGTTGAAGATCAGCAAGATCAACCAACAGATCCATAAAAAGAGCCATGGACTCATCCATTGAAGACCAGCAAGGTCAATCAACCAGATCCATGCTCGATTTCAGAAAACAACTCTTACTCCTTGTTCCAATATCTTCCTCGACGCACGTGTGGGTATCCTAGGCGACCCAGAGCCCGAGCACCGTATGGTCAGCACCCTCTAGGATCCTTCGCAAGTGACCTAGCGCTTCACTCATAGGCCCCTTCCTTGGTCCCTCATCCACCGTATCGGAAGCTCACCATTTTAATCGAACCGAGGCTGGTCAAGACCTCGGTCGACTTTGCTACGCGAGACGTCCTCCATTGACTCTCCGTCACTAGTTGCGACTTTATCAGTTAGGTCTCCACGACCTTAATCACAAGACGGTCAAAATGCTTTCCCAGCATTCTTGACATAAAACAGCCATTTACAAACAGTTTACAAATACAATTTCTATATTAACTCTCATTTTTCCACATTATCCCTCATCAATCCACTTTACTTATTCCACATTCCTTTTATATGTGTACTCATCCAATCACATCATTTTCCATCTCGTCACTTCAGATTCCTTCACATCACATATCATATATTCACATCCATACATATATCCACATCCACATCCACATCCACATTCACATCCATACATCCACATCTACATCCTTACATCCACATCCACATGCATACATTCACTATCACGTCCTCATTCATACATCCACATCCACATACATACATACATCCACATCCACATTCCCATTCACATCTATACATCCACATCTACATCCACATACATCCATACATCCACATCCACATTCCACATTCACATCTATACATCCACATCTACATCCACATTCACATACATTCACATCCACATTTCCATTCACATACATACATACATCCACATCCACATCCCACATTCACATCTATACATCCACATCTACATCCACATTCACATACATTCACATCCACATTTTCATTCACATCTATACATCCACATCTACATCCACATACATACATACATCCACATCCACATTCCACATTCACATCTATACAGCCACATCTACATCCACATTCACATCTATGCATATACATCTTCATGCATACATCCATTTTCACATTCATACATCCACACTCCCATCTCCACATCCACACATCCACATACATACATCCATTTCCACATTCCCATTCATATAACCCCATATTCCTTCACATCTGATCTTTTACATCACATCCATTCTTGCCCTATCACAACCCATATACATCTTATCCTATCACATACACTTCTTACCTCATCCCATACACATCTTATCACATCTTAATTCATCTTATCACCTCCTAACTTATTTCATAAGCATCTTATCACCTCTTATCACATCTTATACACCTCTTATCACATCCTATCACATCTCATATCTATTTATAGAATACAAGAGAATTCTTATATTTGATATAAGATTTCTTTACACATTTATTTATGCATAAATTCTATTTAAGGAGATTAATACTTTCAAAGTAAAAATCAATCTTTTATGCATCTTCCTATGCATAAATACTTTTTAAATGAAAATGACGCTTTTGAATTAAATTTCAATCTTTTATGCATTTTCCTATGCATAAATTCAATTTGGTAGGAATTACACTTTTAGAATAAAAGAATTTCTCTTATGCATCTAAGTTATGCATAAAATCCATTTATGATGAAAAATCACACTTTTAGTATAAAAAGAATATCTTTTATGCATACCTCTATGCATTAAATCCAATATGATAAAAGTAACACTTTTACAATAAAATAATCAACTTTTATGCATACCTCTATGCATGAAATTCAATTATGATAAAAGTAACACTTTTATATTAAAATAATAATCTTTTATGCATACCTCTATGCATGAAATCTAATTATGATAAGAGTAACACTTTTATGTTAAAATAATAATCTTTTATGCATACCTCTATGCATGAAAATCAATTATGCATAATATAAAAATCAATTTCTCTAGGATTACAATGAATATCTTTCAATTAATCTAGGATGATAATTCCTAGAATATGGTAGGAAGTCCTCTTTTTATGCTTTGAATGAAATTATTTTATGCGTAATTTTTATAAAAATTTTGCCATAGCTCCGCTGCTATGACTAATAAATCTCAATTTTTCTAAGGGATAAAGCTTATCATCATTAAGAAAATAATTAGAATGATCGCTAATTGGATCATTAATCCATAATGGATTGAATCATCAATATACATAAACTAAAAGCATAGAAAAAAGCCATTAATTTGGCCTCAAGCATAGATTAATCTTGGATTAAGGAAAAGCTTTATGAAAAGCTTCATTTGGATTGAGAATGGGTCATGAGTATGACCATTTCTTGAGTGAGAGAGAGAATTTACATAAAAACCATTTGAATTAAGCATAAATAGAAATTTATGTAATTCTTAACTATCATTAATCAATTAACTTCAATAGCATTCATCAAATTATGTAACTCTTCACTACCATTCATCAATTAACTTCAATAGCATTCAAAAACCATTCCAATTAAGCTTCTCAAGCTTGAGAGGGGTTGAGAAGAGAGAAGCATTGAGAAATTATAGAAATGATCAAAATTCACCATTTACCTTACAATTTGCTTGATTCTTTGTTCACGGTAGAGGTCCCCAACCAATCAATTGGTTAAGTATGTTGATGGAGCCACCAATGGGGATTGAAGAAAGAGGGAAGCTCCAATTTCTTCAATTTGGAGAGAATTTTAGAGAATAGTAGAAATTAGCATTATTTCAGCATAACTCTAGTATAGTAAAATTCTTCTATATTTTTTTCAAAGGACTCATGTTCTACTTATAGGAGAGGGAAGCTCTAACCAAAGCTAACTGAATTCTAGAATTTTCCAAATTCAGTTTGGTTGAATTTGGACTAGATTTGGATCTAGTTTGGTTACTTTTTGATTCGGTTTGGTTCCATTTTGATTTGGTTTGGTTCAAGAGAGAGGAGAGATAAAAATATCACATTATTTTTGAGTTTAAAACTCATTCAAGCATGTGAAATATGCACCTCCTTTAAAGAACTCCCCTTCCTTACATATGTGTCAAAATGGAATCATTATACCCAAAATATCTCATATTTTTAATATTGCTCATAGTTTTATACTAATAAACCTTGTACATTTTCAACTCTTCATCTTGTGTGAGCATTTACTCATTTTTGGATACCCAAAATATCTCATATTTTTAATATTGCTCATAGTTTTTTACTAATAAACCTTGTACATTGTCAATTATGTAACATTTCACTACCATTCATCAATTAACTTCAATAGCATTCAAAAACCATTCCAATTAAGCTTCTCAAGCTTGAGAGGGGTTGAGAAGAGAGAAGCATTGAGAAATTATAGAAAAGATCAAAATTCACCATTTACCTTACAATTTGCTTGATTCTTTGTTCACGGTAGAGGCCCCCAACCAATCAATTGGTTAAGTATGTTGATGGAGCCACCAATGGGGATTGAAGAAAGAGAGAAGCTCCAATTTCTTCAATTTGGAGAGAATTTTAGAGAATAGTAGAAATTAGCATTATTTCAGCATAACTCTAGTATAGTAAAATTCTTCTATATTTTTTTCAAAGGACTCATGTTCTACTTATAGGAGAGGGAAGCTCTAACCAAAGCTAACTGAATTCTAGAATTTTCCAAATTCAGTTTGGTTGAATTTGGACTAGATTTGGACCTAGTTTGGTTACTTTTTGATTCGGTTTGGTTTCATTTTGATTTGGTTTGGTTCAAGAGAGAGGAGAGATAAAAATATCACATTATTTTTGAGTTTAAAACTCATTCAAGCATGTGAAATATGCACCTCCTTTAAAGAACTCCCCTTCCTTACATATGTGTCAAAATGGAATCATTATACCCAAAATATCTCATATTTTTAATATTGCTCATAGTTTTTTACTAATAAACCTTGTACATTTTCAACTCTTCATCTTGTGTGAGCATTTACTCATTTTTGGATACCCAAAATATCTCATATTTTTAATATTGCTCATAGTCTTTTACTAATAAACCTTGTACATTTTCAACTCTTCATCTTATGTGAGCATTTACTCCTTTTTGGATACCCAAAATATCTCATATTTTTAATATTGCTCATTTTCAACTCTTCATCTTATGTGAGCATTTACTCATTTTTGGATACCCGAAATATCTCATATTTTTAATATTGCTCATAGTTTTTTACTAATAAACCTTGTACATTTTCAACTCTTCATCTTATGTGAGCATTTACTCATTTTTGGGTATCTTCTTTTACAAATTGGATTTATCTCCTCCCTACACATGGATTGATGCTATTGGCCCATAGGAACCTTAATTGGACCATAATCCAAAAATTTCTGAAAATCTAGACCCTTAGGCTAAGGTCCTTTATACCCATTTCCAATTAATTCCAATTGCACATTGGAAAGTTCTTTTTGAATTTTTGTTTCAAGGGAACTTAGTTTAATAAGATGAGATAATTTTCTATCCAAAAATATTAAAATTTGAATATTCTCTCTCTAGAATATTTTCTCTCTCTAGGTTAAAACAGTTAGAAACAAGGTCTTTTATATTTCTGAAGAGGGATTGATTACAAGGGAAGATGCTGGACATTTTGAGAGGCTGGGGAGGAATCTTACATTCTCTCCCACTTGAAAAACGCGAGATGCCCTCATCTCGCAGACTGGGGGTAATTTCACAAGATGCACAAATATGAGACTGAGAGAAAATTTTTAATTAAGATTAACCACCAAGAAAAGTCTCAAAGAGAGCAAGACTCAAGACAAGAACAAAGATTTCAACTTTATTCATTCTTGGAACATATACAGTAAAGATAGAAGAACTCTTTACACTTCTATAAGCTCGTCCATCATATGGTCACAAAAGCAGCACTCACAAGCTGCACACGTATAAGGTAACTCATCTATGGGAATAATTCGGCTGGTTATTGCAGCACCTATCTCAGTGGTATGAGGTGATCTAACAAAAGGACCTCTAAGAGGCAAGCCGAAAACGGGATAAAGGCATATCTTCTGGTGAGGAAGAAGGCACGCTAGTAAGAAGACCCGCTCAGAAAATCCACCATGCCTTGATCTCATCACGCAGTAGTATCGGGGACCCAAACCCAAAGCTTCAATAACCATAGCCAAGCGGACATTGTTACGGAAGTGTTGTCGCCCCCACGGTGTTACCCTAGTTATATCTCGACAGGTCCGCCATTTGGTCTGAGCTACAGAAGTTCCCAAGTGAGGGAAAAGTGAGTGCTCATACAGTTCTATAAAATCCTTCTTCACAGACTCGCTTGCATCTTGAAGGTGAGAAATCATCATGGATAAAACCAATTCCTGCTGCCAAGCCATAAAGGAGATTAAGAAAGAAAGGAGATCGATGGAAGTAAGATTACTGTGAGTGACAAGTAAGCGTTACGACTTATATAAAGGAAGGAGCTAGCGTAACCTAGAAGCCAACGGGGTATCTTGCCACTGAAGTTTTACCGTCTTTCCATGATTTGGTTTTGGCACATATTCCTATAGAAGGCTTACATGAGATACATTATGAACTTTGAGATGAGGAGATAAAAGAAGCTCGTAGGCTAAGTCACCTACTTTCTTTGAATTCAGATAAGGCCCACAATATCTGGGGGATAATTTCTTATACTTCTTAAGAGATAAAGAACTTCTTTTGGGCCGTACTCGAATGAAGACCAAAACCTTGATATCTAAACACCGATTTTCACTTCTGAACTCATTGTTCTGAATCCCTAAAATAGGTGGGACACCTGAGAAGTATTCTAGGGAAAGGGTCTTCCTTTTTTAAACAGAATCTTTCTTTTATTTTAGAGAGGGAATAATTATAAGATCAAAAAGGGAGATTCTTACTCCTGTATACCTCGAAGGCTGGAGAGGAATCTTACATTCTATCCCACTTAAAAAAGTGCAAGATGTCCTCATCTCGCAAGGTAGAGGACAACTCTTTTTCTTAAGATCCAATTTTATTCTGGGGTTCCTTATATTCTGGTCAACCCAACAGAATACGGGCATAAGTATCCCTTATATAGAACTCATCAATAACAATTCATTCAGATCATATCATCCATATTTTTAACACGATAATGGTCCATTAGACTGAAAAATTTCTTTCTGAACATTCCTCCACGAAAATTTAAGTTAAGCAATTTCTCAATTTGTCATCCCTTAACTTGATCTACCGTGATAAGAGTTAACAGTAGCAATTTGACAGCACAATCCACTAATCTCATAGTGATTTGCTGAAATCATTATCATCATTCCAGTTATGAATATCATCACAGGGACTCGTCCCATTCATCCTCATTGAGGATTCGTTCAGCTTATTACATTTCAACCAAATTTCAGGGATCAACATTTTTCAATCAGAATCCAAATCAACTCATCAGTTCTCAAACAGAATTAAAAATCATATCAACCACATTCGAAATCATCATCTGGATAGCATTAATGCTTATAATTTCAAGTCTTAGATTTACTCGTATATACTGCCGGTAAAGAGCTGTAGTTATACCCTAGGTATATACGGGTAGTCATGTGTTAACCTATGACGGTGACGGACAATGAGACGTACTATGTTTTACGTCATGTAATTAGTTTAACTATTCTGAGTCATGGGCCGGGCTTGTTGGCGCCATATGTTAAGGATGAAGGGATTGGGTGATCGTCGATGAGAGGCGCACCTTGGATATCAGTAGGATAAGGGTTAGGGTCGGCCGGCCATGTATGGGTGCCCAAGTGTGAACGGCCAAGTCACCTGTAAGAGTCAAATGTAACCCTAAAATCCTCATTCTGTGTTGTGAATACAAGAGTGCTACCTTATCTCCTTGGTTTCCTTCTCCTGCGTGTGTGTGTGTGTGAGAGAGAGAGAGAGTGAGAGAGCGATCGAGCACTGTGTAGCGGCATGGCGGCGGCGGCGAGGCGGTAGAGCGGCGACGGCGGCTCCTTCTTCACGGCTGCGACGCGGGAATCCTTCAAGGCAGCAGCTAACCGGTGAGTGACACACCTTTTTGCATTCTGTTTGAGCTTGCCTTCCTGGTTGTATGCTTGCGGCCATTCGTGGCTCGCATACGGTGTTCGGCAAGTCCCCAGCTACGACCTGTGCGGCAAAAGCGCATATTTTTGGTGCCGCTGCCGGGGAGTTGCCCTACACCAAGCTCTAGTCTGCAGCTTGGCTGCTGCGTGAAGTTTAATCTACACTGTAGGAAAGCGACTGTTTGTTTGTTGTTGAGGTGTTTCTGTGTTTTGCAATCTGTTTCTGCAATTTGTCTTCTGCATTTCTGTTTCTTTTGTTATTTCTCCGCTCCGCGTGTGGGCGTGCGTTCTGTTATCTGGTTTTCTGCGTGTGGGCGGGATTTTTGAATCCCCAAATCTGTGCTGTGTGCGAACTGTGTCGCGGCCAAGGCTGAACCCTAAAGAAACCCTAGAAAACTTATCTAAAAAAAAAAGAAAATAAAAATCAAAAAAATATTATAAAAAATAAAAAATAAAAAATTAAATTTTATTTTTAAAGAAAGAACCAAACGTGTGGAGAGGAAAGATTTTTTAATTGGAGAAAAAAATTTTGAAAAGAAAAAACCCCCCACAACCCACGACCCACGGCCCCGGCCTCGGTCTTTTGATATATATATATAGGAGAGTGAGCCTCCATAGCTTTCTTTCAAGTGAGAGCTTATGGGAAGTTGTGCCCTATATGTAGCCCACTCCCCAAGGAGTAAAGTGAGCATGTGGGATAAAGCCCTCACCCTTTCCTCCACAAGCAAATAGGCTTTTGTCCCTTCCCCCATAGGGAAACGGACTGTTTTGAGGACCACAGGAGCTCTGGATAGGCAAACACGGTGCTGTAAAGCACACTAGGACCCTTTGAACAATACGCTCGTTTCGAGCTATCACACACCCTAGTCCAAGTTCGACCGTAAGTAAGGGGGTCAAAAACAAGTTAAAAACAATCTAAAAACAAATAAAAATGGGGTGCGAAACACCTAAGAAACCACTTGTGTGAGTTTCAAGGGTAGTTACCAACGCACGTAGGGTACCCACATCACATGCATCTACGCTCTGGTCGGGTACTAGAGCCTGAGCCACTAGAAAGTGTTTCAGTCTACGCAGGCTCACACCATCCCTCCACGTTAGCATCTTGGCCTTCGGCTGGTACCCAAGGGAGTGCAACCAAGAACCCTGAGGAGATAAGCCAAAACATGCCAGTGTGGGCCCCACAACCCGGATCTAGCATGTTTAGTCGTCTAATCGAGACCTTTAGTAGAGCTACACGCTCTGAGCATGCGACAAGCGAAGTAAATGAAGAAGGAGGGGTAGTGGATTCGCCATTCACATCTTATGTAGACCCTATCCTCCCAAAGAGTGTCCATGTGGATATTCTACCCACTTCGTTTAATGAGGGCCCTACTGAGCTACCACCTTCTGATGCTCTTCCTAAAGTAGAGGTCCCTAGAAGCCAATCCATGAGAAGTGACATTGCGTCCACTTCAAGAGAACCGTTTGGCACACCAAGTCTGGATGGGATATTTCTCAATGAAAATTGGGAATATGATCTACACACAGAGACTCTAACTGACCTATACACGGGTTACACATACCATGTAGGTTGGTTAGAAGTCCTATACATCTAGTGCCACTAATCTAAAGGAGCAACAACAAATGATATGTGAGGTTATTCATAGAATTATCCAAATTGAGAGGCAAAACAGGGGAGTGAACTTAGGTTCCACTGGCCCTATGAGATTTTTGGATACAGGCAAGGCCAAACAACCAACCCTATCACAATTGGAGACTCCCTCGATGAGTCCCATAGACTCTTCATATGTTGTTTCGCCTGGAGTCTCAATGCAGGTTGAGCCCACGAGCAGTAACTTTAGCTTTCCAACCTTGGCTCAACTTTCCATTAGGGAATCCGCAATGCCTACCCCAATGATGAGCATGACAGAAAGCGCACCTGTTACCACTGTAGTTAGTACAACACCGCTACCTAGTGGTATAGTACCTACAATAGTGCGTGCCAGTGCCTATCAACCATATGTACCTATCGCTACTCATGCTCATGTAGCTCCTACGCCTCTTAGTATGCCAATGGCGTATGCTCCACGACCGCCTTATCACAACCCTTATCCAAGAGGGGCTAGGCCTAGCCACATATCATATCCTACGTCATTTGCCAACATACTCAGACCAACACTAACTCCTATCAGCCAGGCTATCCCAGAGGTGCCTCCACCAGCTATGCCTGCTCACCTAGGTGATCTCGCAGCGTTTGCTCAGACGATCGGACGATCTATTGCGGAAAACATGCGGGGTATGCCTGAGAGAGAACCTAGAAGCAAGGCAGTACAAGTGGCTAAGCTCACTCAAAACTTCAGTGGTAACGAGGATGTTAGGAAGCACATTGAAGTCTTTGAACACGTGTGTGATTCCTTGGAAGAGCACAATGAGCTGCATAAGTGTAAAGCCTTAGGCTTAACCTTAAGTGGGAAGGCCGGAGATTGGTATTGAACCTTAAGGGTTGAAGAGCACACTCACTACCCCACTCTCAAGAGATTGTTCTTGAAAGAATACATACGTGAGGGTGTGCTTTGGGGAGTAGCATCTCAACTCCAAAAAGTTGAACGCGAGGAAGGGGAATCAGTGAGAGACTTTATAAGTCGATTGAAGCATCTAAATTCTCGCTGCACTCCCGATGAACGCTTCAATAACAACCAACTCCTCGATAGATTCATCCAAGGATTGCGCCACGAGGACATTTACAATGGCCTAGTCATTAGAGGTCTTACAACGTGGGAAGCAGTCACTGCCAATGCAATCCAGTTAGAAGACAACTTGATGATTGCAGGTAAAAAGGTGTCTTCAGAAACAAAATCCGTTAGTTCGCAAGTATCTGGGCACGAGCCAATGACGGTGAAACCTATTGCCAAGGAGCCCAAGATATCTGAAATGTCTATGTGACTGACCTTACTAAGGCTCTCCAAGGATACTTTAGGGGTAATCGAGCTCCTCAGAATAGCCATATGTACCCAAGAAGAGAGCAACAATGGTGTTCAGTTTGCTTAGGACCACATAGCACGAGTGAATGTCCCACATTCAGAGTCAAATTCAATGGGAATTGCAATGCATGTGGTAAGTATGGCCATCAATCTAAAGATTGCCTAGTACTTAAGCGAATGTTGGCGAATCAGGCACCACTAGCCTGGTCAAACACACCTCAAGTACCTGCGCTAATGCTTGCACAACCTGTCGAGCAACCGTCACAGCACATAGTTCCAAGGAATCCGAATGTAGTCCAGTCTGTGCCGTTACCACTGCCAGTGCTAGGACCACAACCTCCACATCCAAGGATTACCCCAATAAACCAGATGGGTTGTGAGTCACATAGTGCGTGTGGGGATTATGAAGAGGAGATAGACCCCACTGCTCCATACGGGATTGATACGTTTGAAATGATTCCCCAGTACTACATGGAGGATCATTTCGGGCTAGTCAAGTCTGTATATCAGGCGGCTGCTATCGCCACAAGAGGGCAAAACCTTAATACCTTGGCGAGGAGACCACCTCTTCAATGCTACGAGTGTGGTGGACCGCATCGTGTGGCGGAGTGCCCTAATAGGCTACAGAAGATCGCTACTCAGATGCAACCAAATCAAGGGAGCACATCGGGAATGCCGGTACTTACACGTAATCGTTGTGGCATAGATCATTTGATCGCTCAATGTCCACATAATCCTAATGCACCCAAGATTATGCCATTGAATTTGGTTGAGGTCACCAACCAAGCACGAGGAACCACACCCGTTGTACCCGTGAATGTAGTTACACGGTCAATGCTTCAAAATCAAAACTACATTCTTGAAGAGAGGGATACTGCATCAATCGCTCAGGCAAAGAAAAAGAAAACACGGCGGAAGAGATCGCTTAATGCCACGAGCTCCAAGCCTAGTTCAAAGACTAACATAGGGATAGGAGACGACCCCGTGTATATGAATGATCCTGAAGATGATTCTGATTCAATAGAAACCATGGGGACCAAAGCCACTACCTTAAGGGAGGAACCCACTCGGGAGCTCAATGAAGGAGAATCAAGCGAGTACATAAATAAGGGGAAACAGAAGGAAACTTCCTCGGCCCCACAACCAAGTTAGTTAATGTTCTCTCGACCACCCAAACTGACTGAGACTCCCCAAGACAAGCCACGTGGGCCAAAAACCCTCAAGAAAAAGATTGGAACTTACCCAAACCCAGTTGAGGAGATTGAACAAGTGCAACACTTAAGGGGTTTGGTGGAAGAAACACAAAGAGAACTGGAGCCAAACCCGAGAAAAATCAAAATTCTAGACACAGTGTTTCCTACGCAAGTTTAGCCTCACCGAAACCATAAACCGTTAGCTATACCTAGTATCATTCAGGAAGAAAGTGAGGATAGGACATCAGGAAGTGGGCAAACACCCTTTTTGCTTGAAAGAATGTTTAGTGAGGGAATGCCTGACCCCATCGAAGAGGAAGTGATTCCATCTTCACCAGTCCCTAGTCAAGGGGCGATATCTCGGAAAGTACCGTTGAATGTGTCCAAGTTAATGGATTTCATGTCCTCAGAAATCAGAACCACGATCATATCCAAATTATACGGAGATCCTGAGCTATTCTTAGCTCTTCGGGCATTTCTCAATGGAGAACTAAAGGCGGGGCTACCACAATTTACAAATATGGATAGACCCGACACACTTCAAGATGAAGGGGAACATTGGGATCTACAACCCAACCTAGAGGAAGACTCGGTCGTTGAAATACCTGTGAACAAGTTGGGACAGTACATTGAAGGTGACGAATCTAATGCAACCCTCCCCTTCACTACCAAGGGATTAACTCTAAAGGGAATCCTTGATGGTGGTGCTGGAGTGAGCATTGTGACTAAAAACTGTTGGGAATCTATGGGAGACCTCACCTTGAAGTCACAAACATAGTGGTTAAGATGGCAAACGGAACTATTGCTAAACCTATTGGAATGTTAAGGGACCTTAAGATCAAGGTTCTGGGATACAAGGTACGACATACTTTCATTGTAATGGATTTCTCCAAGCATCCTATGTCATATCAAATGATCTTAGGACGTCCTTTCATGAGGGAGGCACAAATGGTGCATGACTGGTTGAAAAACCATGCCTATCTACAATTCCAGGACTCTGTCATTCGAGTTGATCTTGAGAATGGTCGTGCGCATCCTTTAGGAAGCAAGGTTATCATTGATAATCGATCGGATACCACTATTCACTCCGCCCCATTAAGGTATTGCTGTACATGCAAAAAAGAGACTGATGATGGGAAAGATTCTCCTTATATGGATGTCCTACCGGGTATGATTGAGTCTGATAACGTGGATTGTGTACACCTAGCGCCAATAATAGACACATGGGAAAATAGAGGCACAAGTTGGTTAACACCTGAGGGGCAAGATATGCCACCGTTAGTGCCAATAAACATGATAGGTGTTATGCACTTGACTCCTGATGGCGAGAACGTGGCAAACTCCACCGACACTGAAAGTAGCGAAGACTCTGACCAATGCAACTCTGAGTATGAATCTCAAGAAGAAACTGACCCTGAGCCTCATGGGAAAAACGAATCAAATATTCACCCAAATGTGGAAGCAATGTGCTCAAGGCCTAGGACAGTGACCTCCTGCAGTTCATCCGAAAGTGAGGGGGACACAAGTGAAGATCGACCAAGTGAGTCTGAATCTGATAGAAACAAAAATCAAAAACTTGGTAAGAAGAAAACGAGACATAAGCGCCAACGCTATCGAGCTAATGTACGCATTGCAATAAACAAGGAAAGATCCACTGTGCAGAATGGCTCAGTTATGTAGGAGCCATTGATGCTCATCGAAAGATAGCTGATAATTGGGGACAATATCTCCAAAGTGTCGTGGTGTATTCCGCAACCTCATGACGTCGCCCAATTAGAAATCGAAGAGAAGCCAAGACTAAGTCGTACTGCAAGGAGGCGGCAAAACCAAGAGTTGGCTCAGCAGCAAAAGGAAGTGGAATTGAAAGAAAAAAGCATGGCACAACAAGAACTAGTAGACTTACACCCCACACCCGAGCATTTCAAATCATTTACCACAGGGAAACGTAAAGTGGTCTACACAAAAGCCCAACGAACGCCTACCAATGGGAGTAGCGGTGTCTACGATGGCCTTGCGATAGTTAAGGAGATAGACTTAGAAGATCCGGGTGAGGAGTCTAAACCAGTTAATATTGCTCAAGACCTCACCAAGGCGGAAGAAACTGCACTTACGAAGCTTCTTAAAGAATTCAAGGACATATTTGCTTGGACATATCATGATATGAAGGGTGTTCCACCCTCGGTGGTGCAACACACGATTCCAATGATTAGCACTGCTAAACCAGTCCATCAACGTCCCTACCCAATGAATCCTAAGTACGCAAAGATTGTACAAGAGGAAATTGAAAAGCTTGTAAAATATGGATTCATATACCCTATTGAGCACTTAGAATGGGTTTCTCCGATAGTCATCGTACCAAAAAAGAATGGGAAACTCAGAGTGTGCGTTGATCTCAAAAAGGTTAATGCAGCCACCAGAAGGGATCATTACCCCTTGCCATATTCTGAACATGTGCTTGAAAGAGTGGCAGGCAAAGAGGCATATAGCTTTTTAGATGGGTACTCGGGTTACAATCAGATCACAATTGCAGTCGAGGACCAAGCTAAAACAGCATTTATCACGGAGTTTGGAGTGTTTGCCTTTCGCGTCATGGCCTTTGGCTTGACCAATGCACCTGCAACATTCCAACGATTGATAAACACGGCCTTTAAGGAATATCTAAGGGACTTCTGCGAAGCTTTCTTAGACGATCTTTGTGTTCATTCCTCTTGGGATGAGCACTTGATGTGTTTACGAAAACTATTTGAAAGGTGTAGATTATATCGCATCTCCTTGAATCCTTTCAAATGCCAATTCTAGGTTAAACACGGAGTTATCTTAGGGCATATAGTGTCCAAAAATGGGATTTCCACGGACGAGAGTAAAATCAAGGTCATTCTGGAATTGCCACCACCCACCAACTACAAGGGAGTCCAACGCTTTATGGGCCACGTTGGTTATTATTGAAGGTTTATTCTATTCTTCGCCAAGATAGCTCGACCATTGTATAAGCTTCTCATCGAGTTTATTTGGACCGAAGAATGTGACCGTGCCTATGAGCTATTAAAGAAGGCCTTGGCGAGTGCCAATCTTGAGAATGCCTAACTGGGATTTACTCTTCCATGTGCATATTGATGCATCAAACTTTGCTATTGGGTGTGTGTTGACTCAACCTAGAGAACACAAGCTAGACTACCCCATTAGCTTTGCCAGTCACCAGTTGAACGATGCTGAGATGAACTACACCACTACGGAGCGAGAAGGGTTGGCAATGATATATGCAGTAAGGAAATTTCGTTATTACCTCCTTGCCACCAAGTTTGTTTTCTATGTGGATCATCAAGCATTGTTGTATCTGGTAAACAAACCATGCTCCACAGCAGGAAGAATCACACGATGGCTATTGATTCTTCTTGAGTTTGATTTCACTGTTGTTGTGAGACCTGGCAAAAAACATGTTATGGCTGATTATTTGTCTCACATACCTAATGGCGAGGCTCCTACGGGGGTTGATGATGACTTACCTGACACTTCCCTGTTCATGGTGGAGACAATGCCTGAATGGGGTGAGAAGATTATTAACTTTTTGGTTAATGGCTTTCCACCCAAGGAGCTTCGTAAAGATCTAGCTCGAAAGCTAATCAAAGAATGCGAACCCTATTGCTTGATAGCCGGGACTCTTTATAAACGAGGAAAGGATGACGTTCTTAGGCGTTGTGCCCGAGAGGATGAGTTTCTATACATTTTGCAAGAGGCACATATGGGCGTAGCCGGTGGTCACTTCTCAGGAGACTTAACTGCGCGAAAGATCTTACAATCAGGGTATTGGTGGCCCACTATGTTCCAAGATGCATCACTCTTTGTGAAGGGTTGCGATGAATGCCAACGATACAAGAAACCCCAGAGGAAAGATCAGATGCCCCTACATCCAATCAAAGTAAACCAGCCATTTGCAAATTGGGGTTTAGACTTTGTAGGTCCAATTAGCCTAGCGGCCTACAACACACAATCTCGCTATATTATTGTGGCCACTGACTATATGACCAAATGGGCTGAAGCGAAAGCGACACGTAAGGCAGATGCGAGGACAACAGCCAAGTTCCTCTTTGAAAATATAATCACATGCTTCGGTTGTCCTTTTGAACTTGTGAGCGACAATGGGACGCATTTTATAAATGACGTGATTAAGTAGCTCACAACAAATTTCATGATATCCCATCATAAATCTACTCCTTATTATCCGCAAGCGAATGGCCAAGCCGAGAGTACAAACAAGACATTAATCTCTGTTTTGACAAAGACAGTTGAAGCTCATCGCACGGATTGGGATCTAAAGCTTACGACAGCTTTATGGGCCTATCGTAGTGCGTACAAAGTGGCTATTAATTGCACACCATTCAAAATGGTATATGGCCAAGAAGCAGTCATGCCGTGGAAATTTGTCATTCCTAGTCTTCGTGTTGCTACTCAAGAGGGTTGGGATGGTAATCCCTTAGCAGAGCGTCTGTATATCCTTGAGCGGCTAAACGAAGAAAGACAATTGGCTGTGTACAATGCCCTTGTGGAGAAGGATAGAAGGAAAAAATGGTTTGATCGTCACCTAAAGGACAAGGACATCAAGGTTGGGGATAAAGTCCTAATGTATGGAGTGCGAAACGAAAAGAAGAAGCTCAAATATGCTGGTAAGGGACCGTATAGAGTATGTGAAATTACCCCGCAAGGTACCATCAGAGTGGAGACTCTCGAGACGGAGTTGAAACCATTGGCCTTAATGGGAGTAAATTCAAAAGATACTATGACCCCCTAAGCCAAGAGGAGTTACATGCAATCCATCAAAAGAAGGCAGCTAAAGAACAAGCTGAGCTTAAAAAGATACAAGCGAGAGTCGAAGCCAAAGAACGTCAACAGCGTGCTAGGCGACAACGAGAAGCCAACTTGGGAATTACGCAAGTATTTTTCGAGGAAGCAGAGGAGGATGCACTGGAATCTGACCCACCTCTAAGATACCCAATTGAGTTACAGAGTCCTTACGGGGAGGTGCTGTATAATGCATTATTGGATACAGGAGCTCAACACAATCTGCTATCATATGGCGTGTGGTGTCAACTTGGAAAACCACCTTTATCCAAGAGTGCTATCCAAATTAAAGGTATCAACAAGAAGAAAACCCCTGTCTCAGGAATTCTGCACACTCCGGTGGCCTATGACAAGGGGACCGTAATTCAAAGCTTTTTGGTTATGCCTACGGGTACCATGGAAGGGACTGTAAACTTAGGGCGCAAATGGATGATGGCCACCAAGTGCAATATCGATTGGGCAACTAGACAAGTCACAATGCAAGAACCAACACTAGGTCTGACCGCTCAAAATCCCACACCTAAGTCATCCACTCAAATGTTAGATAATGAAAAATCACAAAGTCCAGTGGCAAAACCATCTTTGATTGTTTGCCACCCCTTTAACGCTTCAATGCCAAGAGTGGAAACATGCAAGGTGGTCTCTAAGGTTCCGCTTACTATGCCAAAGAGTATATACAAATGGGTCCCAAAAGCTTCGTTAACAGCTACTTCCCCTACTCAATCTCGTTCAGCCACCAAGAAGCCTCGTAAAAGGAAAGCAGCTACCCACCCAAGAAAGAGCAATGTAACATCGCGATGGATCCCTAAAAAATTATTAGTAGCCCAAGGGTACTACGAGGGAAATGACCAGATTTGGGTCCCTAAACATAAGCTGAATCCCTCTACATCACCTGTAAAACCTTGCAAACCAATTGTTGCCACCCCAATGACAATTCAAGACCGTGGTAAGGGAAAGGTAACAGAGTGCTCCGCACCACTTCTTCCAGAGTTAGTTTGGATTCCCAAACGATATCGATCATTACCACCTAGCTCAGGAAGGGGGGAGCCACATGAAGCTTCTAGCTCCTCATGCCAGGCACACACTCATATAGAAGTTTCTACATGCTCTACACCTACTCTTGTCAACACCCAACAAAAAACCGATGAGTCTACATCTCCCCTTGTAATAGTATGGTCGGAAGCCATTTCCTCCATTCGTCAATGGGAGCGTACACTACCATCTCTACAATTGGATGTGGCCACAAGGGTCATAAAAAGCTATCTGCCCACATCACAACCTATGACCCGCTGGACAAATTGGTTCCAAGAGGCTGCAACATCATTGCAAATAATATGATCTACCCAAGCACTCCTTTGCCCTTTCTAATCACATGCCCATGAAGTGGAATCGGCATGTGAAAGATTGGGAAGAGGACAAATTGAAAGGGGGAGCATGTACTCACGCTCGACATTCTAATGCTTCCTCCTTAACCTTCTCCCCTGACCATGCAATTGCCAAATTCAAGGGGATGTATATATATAGCTTCATACATTTTTTAAAAAAAAAAATAAAAAAACAAAAAAACAAAAAAAACAAAAACAAAGAAAACAAAAACAAAAAATAGTAAAAAGAGCAAGAGCACAAAAAGAGGAGAAATATCCGTATACAATCAAGAACTAGATTGACCTGTCTCACAAACCTACTAATGCTATATCTGTGTTTGCAGATATGGCAGATGCACGATCATCAAACACTTCATCCACTCCCACCTTTGGTGAGAGGTATCATATGTACCTTTCTCAGATATTTCACATGTGCTATCCTGTAATTGAAACTGAATGGGATCATATAGATGTACTAGCCAGAGAGGAAAATGTTGAGGAATTAGAATGGCTAATTCGCCTATTGACCATGAGGATTGACCCCTACTCCGTAGGAAATATCCCCGATAGCCCAATGCTTTCCTTTTCCACAAGATGACTATCCTCGCATGGTTACATTCTTGATGAGTTTATGTGGATGGAAAAATGAAAAGGAAATATCTGACAATGATGAATGGACGGATGAAACTCATGGCACTACTGAGGTTGACTTTATTTGTTTGGATGATGCGGATAGAGGCTTAGCCTTAGGGCTAGAGCCAGGACTCTACAACATCCTCTTACCGTATCCTCAGTAGTAGTGTGGTGACTGGTAGGTAGGTTAGTGTTTTTAAGTTTTTTCTAGTTTAGATTCCTTAAAACGAGTCTTGAAATTTTCACACTGATGTGCCTCTCGAGGTATAGTGCTTGTTAGTTGATTGTACAGGTTAAAAAGTTTGAGGTGGGTTTGCTTCCAAGTCCTGAGAGACTGCCGCAACGTTCATCAAAATATATCTAGATCAAATTGCGAGCATTTCTCATCGAATCAAGGAGATCTCCAATATACAGGTGTAATTCTTCCATACCCACTCTCTTTCGTTTTTACTGTTCAATTAATTGCATGAACTATAATGCATGACCACATGGAAATTGTCAATGTCCTACTTAGTTTTTGAAGTTGCTTGACGTGCTAGTGTAAATCATTAATGAGCTTAACCTTATTGGATATATTCCTGAGAATGCATAACGTCTTTAGTTAACCTTGGAATACGATTGTCTTAGGTCTAGGGTCAAAACCATCTTAATGTTTGACACCTGGCCATGTGTGTGTTGACCTCTAGGACATAGCTTTTACCCCTTTGTCGAACGGATGCAAGACAAATTATAGTTCAGGAGCGAAGATCAAACGAAATTATTTACAAAAAAGAAGAAGAAGAAAAAAGCCTACAATAAATGGCAATACAAGTCTATGATGTGCTTTAATGTTGGCCTATCGCCTTATTGATACTTGGTAGGCGAGGAGTATTCTACTCCACACTGATGCCTTGGTTGATAGGGGGTAGCCTTGCCTAAAGTGAGCTAATAGATTCCTGGATAATGCCTTGTGTTAAACATGGTACCAGGATCGATGTTAGTTTTGCCTTAGGAAGGTCGCCATTGTGTATAAAAATTGTCACGTGCATAAAGAAATAAAGGCAAAAGGCTCCTGAAACTCTGATGTTTCTTGTGTCCCTAGGCTCGTGGTATTAACTTGTTCTTAGAGTAGACACAGTGTGGTCATCTGTTTATTTATTAAGCTTGGTTATTTTCCTTGACTTAGGCCAGTTATAAACCTTGATTAACCTTTGACACCTTGCTAACTCTTGATTTACTTTCAATAATTTTAAACTCCTGTTAATTTGCTACACTAGCTCATTCATGTGACCCTTAAATTAAGTTCTCATCGCAACATCCATTGTGGTCTAACATGCTTGAATTTCTACACTTTATATCTTTTGAATTCCAGCATACTTTCACTCTACTTCCCTGTTTTGCAGACGGTCCACCACAACAACCCTGTCGAGCTTACCATACCATAGCTTCCGAGGACGGAATCTACATCAGGAAGGGGGGCATGTTAACCTATGAACGGACAATGAGACGTACTATGTTTTACGTCATGTAATTAGTTTAACTATTCTGAGTCATGGGCCGGGCTTGTTGGCACCATATGTTAAGGATGAAGGGATTGGGTGATCGTCGATGAGAGGCGCACCTTGGATATTAGTAGGATAAGGGTTAGGGTCGGCCGGCCATGTATGGGTGCCCAAGTGTGAACGGCCAAGTCACCTATAAGAGTCAAATGTAACCCTAAAATCCTCATTCTCATGTGTTGTGAATACAAGAGTGCTCTTGCCTTATCTCCTTGGTTTCCTTCTCCTGCGTGTGTGTGTGTGTGTGTGAGAGAGAGAGAGAGAGTGAGAGAGCGATCGAGCACTGTGTAGCGGCATGGCGGTGGTGGCGAGGCGGTAGAGCGGCGACGACGGCGGCTCCTCCTTCACGGCTGTGACGCGGGAATCCTTCAAGGCGGCAGCTAAGCGATGAGTGACACACCTTTTTGCATTCTGTTTGAGCTTGCCTTCCTGGTTGTATGCTTGCAGCCATTCGTGGCTTGCATACGGTGTTCGTCCCCAGCAGCTACGACCTGTGCGGCAAAAGCGCACATCATGCTACTTGGAACTATAAGGTAAATACCATCATGTCTAGGCCTCAAGCAAGTCAGGGTTCCATATAATTGCGGTACTTCCATTTGAAGACCCAATTACTAATTTACGAATTTTTAGTTTGAACATCAAATTGTATGAATTATATCACACAATTACAACCTTTTTGTGCTTCTTGATAAATTTTTTGACATATTTGGCTTCTCAGTTGATCTTTATTAACCAATTGCTCTGATACCAGCTGTGAGATCCCTGTTCCCACCGCGCACAGATTCGGGTTACTAGCAGCGGAAGTAGCACTTCTTGCACGAGGCAGGGTCCCACACTCGGGGCCTCGTCCCCACGGATATCCGGACAAAAGACTAATCCGTCGGTTTTTCCAAAACCGAACCCGAAAAAACTTCCCTTATCCGGAAAGCACGGGCGATTCCTCCAGGATAACTTTTTACTCTAACGTAGTCAAGACCATTAGTGATCAAACTGATCCGACTACACCTATAAAGATACTCGGTCAGATCAAGGAAGAAACTTGCACTTGGATCATTGGGATCAACGCTTTTTCCCCCATCAAGAGGCACAGCCGTTGATTCCTATCCATAGGACAATTACTATCCGGGACTTACTTCATCTATTGTAATAACAGAAATTGAGTCTCGATTTACGGATCCATCAGTCTAGCCTAACCCCATCCGATCCCATGGGTTAGCCAACCGCCCAACCACTGTAGTGATGGGATCCAATTTGGAATTTGGTTAGGTTTTGTCCCGGGTACCAAGGAAAAGAGTTCCAAGGCCCCCTAGCCGGAAGTTCATGCAAACATAAAACTAGCCACACCACTTACACACCCAATATGAAATTGCCTTTTTCTTAGCATCAGCTAACTTTAAAACAATCCTTTAATGAAACCATAGTACCACTGATCACAATCTTCCAAATTTTTCGGTTGATTCTTAATTTTCCATCATTCCTTCATCAGAGTATCTATGGCATCATTGGCAACTAGAACGCTCACCACCTGTCCACTCAGGGGCCTTTTCAATAGTTCCTAGCCCATAATACTCAGCAATATAATCACTTATAAAAATGAAGATGGACTCTCGTTGAAGATCAGCAAGATCAGCCAACAGATCCATAAAAAAAGCCATGGACTCATCCATTGAAGACCAGCAAGGTCAATCAACCAGATCCATGCCCGGTTTCCAAAAACAACTCTTACTCCTTGTTCCAATATCTTCCTCGACGCACGTGTGGGTATCCTAGGTGACCCAGAGCCCGAGCACCGTATGGTCAGCACCCTCTAGGATCCTTCGCAAGTGACCTAGTGCTTCACTCATAGGCCGCTTCCTTGGTCCCTCATCCACCGTATATCGGAAGCTCACCATTTTAATCGAACCGAGGCTGGTCAAGACCTCGGCCGACTTTGCTACGGGAGACGTCTTCCATTGACTCTCCGTCAGTAGTTGCAACTTTATCAGTTAGGTCTCCACGACCTTAATCACAAGATGGTCAAAATGCTTTCCCAGCATTCTTGACATAAAACAGCCATTTACAAACAGTTTACAAATACAATTTCTATATTAACTCTCATTTTTCCACATTATCCCTCATCAATCCACTTTACTTATTCCACATTCCTTTTATATGTGTACTCATCCAATCACATCATTTTCCATCTCGTCACTTCAGATTCCTTCACATCACATATCATATATTCACATCCATACATATATCCACATCCACATCCACATTCACATCCATACATCCACATCTACATCCTTACATCCACATCCACATGTATACATCCACTATCACGTCCTCATTCATACATCCACATCCATATACATACATACATCCACATCCACATTCTCATTCACATCTATACATCCACATCTACATCCACATACATACATACATCCACATCCACATTCCACATTCACATCTATACATCCACATCTACATTCACATTCACATACATTCACATCTATACATCCACATCTACATCCACATACATACATACATCCACATCCACATTCCACATTCACATCTATACAGCCACATCTACATCCACATTCACATCTATGCATATACATCTTCATGCATACATCCATTTTCACATTCATACATCCACACTCCCATCTCCACATCCACAAATCCACATACATACATCCATTTCCACATCCACACATCCACATACATACATCCATTTTCACATTCCCATTCATATAACCCCATATTCCTTCACATCTAATCTTTTACATCACATCCATTCTCGCCCTATCACAACCCATATACATCTTATCCTATCACATACACTTCTTACCTCATCCCATACACATCTTATCACATCTTAATTCATCTTATCACCTCCTAACTTTTTTCATAAGCATCTTATCACCTCTTATCACATCTTATACACCTCTTATCACATCCTATCACATCTCATATCTATTTATAGAATACAAGAGAATTCTTATATTTGATATAAGATTTCTTTACACATTTATTTATGCATAAATTCTATTTATTAAGGAGATTAATACTTTCAAAGTAAAAATCAATCTTTTATGCATCTTCCTATGCATAAATTCATTTTAAATGAAAATGACACTTTTGAATTAAATTTTAATCTTTTATGCATTTTCCTATGCATAAATTCAATTTGGTAGGAATTACACTTTTAGAATAAAAGAATTTCTCTTATGCATCTAAGTTATGCATAAAATCCATTTATGATGAAAAATCACACTTTTAGTATAAAAAGAATATCTTTTATGCATACCTCTATGCATGAAATCCAATATGATAAAAGTAACACTTTTACAATAAAATAATCAACTTTTATGCATACCTCTATGCATGAAATTTAATTATGATAAAAGTAACACTTTTATAATAAAATAATAATCTTTTATGCATACCTCTATGCATGAAATCTAATTATGATAAAAGTAACACTTTTATGTTAAAATAATAATCTTTTATGCATACCTCTATGCATGAAAATCAATTATGCATAATATAAAAATCAATTTCTCTAGGATTACAATGAATATCTTTCAATTAATCTAGGATGATAATTCCTAGAATATGGTAGGAAGTCCTCTTTTTATGCTTTGAATGAAATTATTTTATGCGTAATTTTTATAAAAATTTTGCCATAGCTCCGCTGCTATGAGTGATAAATCTCAATTTTTCTAAGGGATAAAGCTTATCATTAAGAAAATAATTAGAATGATCCCTAATTGGATCATTAATCCATAATGGATTGAATCATCAATATACATAAACTAAAAGCATAGAAAAAAGCTATTAATTTGGCCTCAAGCATAGATTAATCTTGGATTAAGGAAAAGCTTTATGAAAAGCTTCATTTGGATTGAGAATGGGTCATGAGTATGACCATTTCTTGAGTGAGAGAGAGAATTTACATAAAAACCATTTGAATTAAGCATAAATGGAAATTTATGTAAGTCTTAACTATCATTAATCAAATAACTTCAATAGCATTCATCAAATTATGTAAATCTTCACTACCATTCATCAATTAACTTCAATAGCATTCAAAAACCATTCCAATTAAGCTTCTCAAGCTTGAGAGGGGTTGAGAAGAGAGAAGCATTGAGAAATTAAAGAAAAGATCAAAATTCACCATTTACCTTACAATTTGCTTGATTCTTTGTTCACGGTAGAGGCCCCCAACCAATCAATTGGTTAAGTATGTTGATGGAGCCACCAATGGGGATTGAAGAAAGAGGGAAGCTCCAATTTCTTCAATTTGGAGAGAATTTTAGAGAATAGTAGAAATTAGCATTATTTCAGCATAACTCTAGTATAGTAAAATTCTTCTCTATTTTTTTTCAAAGGACTCATGTTCTATTTATAGGAGAGGGAAGCTCTAACCAAAGCTAACTGAATTCTAGAATTTTCCAAATTCAGTTTGGTTGAATTTGGACTAGATTTGGACCTAGTTTGGTTACTTTTTGATTCGGTTAGGTTCCATTTTGATTTGGTTTGGTTCAAGAGAGAGGAGAGATAAAAATATCACATTATTTTTGAGTTTAAAACTCATTCAAGCATGTGAAATATGCACCTCCTTTAAAGAACTCCCCTTCCTTACATATGTGTCAAAATGGAATCATTATACCCAAAATATCTCATATTTTTAATATTGCTCATAGTTTTATACTAATAAACCTTGTACATTTTCAACTCTTCATCTTGTGTGAGCATTTACTCATTTTTGGATACCCAAAATATCTCATATTTTTAATATTGCTCATAGTTTTTTACTAATAAACCTTGTACATTTTCAACTCTTCATCTTATGTGAGCATTTACTCCTTTTTGGATACCCAAAATATCTCATATTTTTAATATTGCTCATTTTCAACTCTTCATCTTATGTGAGCATTTACTCATTTTTGGATACCCAAAATATCTCATATTTTTAATATTGCTCATAGTTTTTTACTAATAAACCTTGTACATTTTCAACTCTTCATCTTATGTGAGCATTTACTCATTTTTGGGTATCTTCTTTTACAAATTGGATTTATCTCCTCCCTACACATGGATTGATGCTATTGGCCCATAGGAACCTTAATTGGACCATAATCCAAAAATTTCTGAAAATCTAGACCCTTAGGCTAAGGTCCTTTATACCCATTTCCAATTAATTCCAATTGCACATTGGAAAGTTCTTTTTGAATTTTTGTTTCAGGGAAACTTAGTTTAATAAGATGAGATAATTTTCTATCCAAAAATATTAAAAATTTGAATATTCTCTCTCTAGAATATTTTCTCTCTCTAGGTTAAAACAGTTAGAAACAAGGTCTTTTATATTTCTGAAGAGGGATTGATTACAAGGGAAGATGCTGGACATTTTGAGAGGCTGGGGAGGAATCTTACATTCTCTCCCACTTGAAAAACGCGAGATGCCCTCATCTCGCAGACTGGTGGGGGTAATTTCGCAAGATGCACAAATATGAGACTGAGAGAAAATTTTTAATTAAGATTAACCACCAAGAAAAGTCTCAAAGAGAGCAAGACTCAAGACAAGAACAAAGATTTCAACTTTATTCATTCTTGGAACATATACAGTAAAGATAGAAGAACTCTTTACACTTCTATAAGCTCGTCCATCATATGGTCACAAAAGCAGCACTCACAAGATGCACAGGTATAAGGTAACTCATCTATGGGAATAATTCGGCTGGTTATTGCAGCACCTACCTCAGTGGTATGAGGTGATCTAACAAAAGGACCTCTAAGAGGCAAGCCGAAAACGGGATAAAGGCATATCTTCTGGTGAGGAAGAAGGCACGCTAGTAAGAAGACCCGCTCAGAAAATCCACCATGCCTTGATCTCATCACGCAGTAGTATCGGGGACCCAAACCCAAAGCTTCAATAACCATAGCCAAGCCAACATTGTTACGGAAGTGTTGTCGCCCCCACGGTGTTACCCTAGTTATATCTCGACAGGTCCGCCATTTGGTCTGAGCTACAGAAGTTCCCAAGTGAGGGAAAAGTGAGTGCTCATACAGTTCTATAAAATCCTTCTTCACAGACTCGCTTGCATCTTGAAGGTGAGAAATCATCATGGATAAAACCAATTCCTGCTGCCAAGCCATAAAGGAGATTAAGAAAGAAAGGAGATCGGTGGAAGTAAGATTACTGTGAGTGACAAGTAAGCGTTACGACTTATATAAAGGAAGGAGCTAGCGTAACCTAGAAGCCAACGGGGTATCTTGCCACTGAAGTTTTACCGTCTTTCCATGATTTGGTTTTGGCACATATTCCTATAGAAGGCTTACATGAGATACATTATGAACTTTGAGATGAGGAGATAAAAGAAGCTCGTAGGCTAAGTCACCTACTTTCTTTGAATTCAGATAAGGCCCACAATATCTGGGGGATAATTTCTTATACTTCTTAAGAGATAAAGAACTTCTTTTGGGCCGTACTTGAATGAAGACCAAAACCTTGATATCTAAACACCGATTTTCACTTCTGAACTCATTGTTCTGAATCCCTAAAACAGGTGGGACACCTGAGAAGTATTCTAGGGAAAGGGTCTTCATTTTTTAAACAGAATCTTTCTTTTATTTTAGAGAGGGAATAATTATAAGATCAAAAAGGGAGATTCTTACTCCTGTATACCTCGAAGGCTGGAGAGGAATCTTACATTCTATCCCACTTAAAAAAGTGCGAGATGTCCTCATCTCGCAAGGTAGAGGACAACTCTTTTTCTTAAGATCCAATTTTATTCTGGGGTTCCTTATATTTTGGTCAACCCAACAGAATACGGGGATAAGTATCCCTTATATAGAACTCATCAATAACAATTCATTCAGATCATATCATCCATATTTTTAACACGATAATGGTCCATTAGACTGAAAAATTTCTTTCTGAACATTCCTCCACAGAAATTTAAGTTAAGCAATTTCTCAATTTGTCATCCCTTAACTTGATCTACCGTGATAAGAGTTAACAGTAGTAATTTGATAGCACAATCCACTAATCTCATAGTGATTTGCTGAAATCATTATCATCATTCCAGTTATGACTATCATCACAGGGACTCGTCCCATTCATCCTCATTGAGGATTCGTTCAGCTTATTATATTTCAACTAAATTTCAGGGATCAACGTTTTTTAATCAGAATCCAAATAAACTCATCAATTCTCAAATAGAATTAAAAATCATATCAACCACATTCGAAATCATCATCTGGATAGCATTAATGCTTATAATTTCAAGTCTTAGATTTACTCGTATATACTGCCGGTAAAGAGCTGCAGTTATACCCTCGGTATATACGGGTAGTCATGCTACTTGGAACTATAAGGTAAATACCATCATGCCTAGGCCTCAAGCAAGTCAGGGTTCCATATAATTGCGGTACTTCCATTTGAAGACCCAATTACTAATTTACGAATTTTTAGTTTGAACATCAAATTGTATGAATTATATCACACAATTACAACCTTTTTGTGCTTCTTGATTAAATTTTTGACATATTTGGCTTCTTAGTTGATCTTTATTAACCAATTGCTCTGATACCAACTGTGAGATCCCTGTTCCCACCGCGCAACGGATTCGGGTTACTAGCAGCGGAAGTAGCACTTCTTGCACGAGGCAGGGTCCCACACTCGGGGCTTCGTCCCCACGGATATCCGGACAAAAGACTAATTCGTCAGTTTTTCCAAAACCGAACCCGGAAAAACTTCCCTTATCCGGAAAGCACGGGCGATTCCTCCAGGATAACTTTTTACTCTAACATAGTCAAGACCATTAGTGATCAAACTGATCCGACTGCACCTATAAAGATACTCGGTCAGATCAAGGAAGAAACTTGCACTTGGATCATTGGGATCAACGCTTTTTCTCCCATCAAGAGGCACAGCCGTTGATTCCTATCCATAGGACAATTACTATCCGGGACTTACTTCATCTATCGTAATAACAGAAATTGAGTCTTGATTTACGGATCCATCAGTCCAGCCTAACTCCATCCGATCCCATGGGTTAGCCAACCGCCCAACCACTGTAGTGATGGGATCCAATTTGGAATTCGGTTAGGTTTTGTCCCGGGTACCAAGGAAAAGAGTTCCAAGGCCCCCTAGCTGGAAGTTCATGCAAACATAAAACTAGCCATACCACTTACACACCCAATATGAAATTACCTTTTTCTTAGCATCAGCTAACTTTAAAACAATCCTTTAATGAAACCATAGTACCACTGATCACAATCTTCCAAATTTTCGGGTTGATTCTTAATTTTCCATCATTCCTTCATCAGAGTATCTATGGCATCATTGGCAACTAGAACGCTCACCACCTGTCCACTCAGGGGCCTTTTCAATAGTTCCTAGCCCATAATACTCGGCAATATAATCACTTATAAAAATCAAGATGGACTCTCGTTGAAGATCAGCAAGATCAACCATATCTATCAAAAGAGCCATGGACTCATCCATTGAAGACCAGCAAGGTCAATCAACCAGATCCATGCCCGGTTTCAAAAAACAACTCTTACTCCTTGTTCCAATATCTTCCTCAACGCACGTGTGGGTATCCTAGGCGACCCAGAGCCCGAGCACCGTATGGTCAGCACCCTCTAGGATCCTTTGCAAGTGACCTAGCGCTTCACTCATAGGCCGCTTCCTTGGTCCCTCATCCACCGTACCGGAAGCTCACCATTTTAATCGAACCGAGGCTGGTCAAGACCTCGGCCAACTTTGCTACGCGAGACGTCCTCCATTGACTCTCCGTCAGCAGTTGCAACTTGATCAGTTAGGTCTCCACGACCTTAATCACAAGACGGTCAAAATGCTTTCCCAGCATTCTTGACATAAAACAGCCATTTACAAACAGTTTACAAATACAATTTCTATATTAACTCTCATTTTTTCACATTATCCCTCATCAATCCACTTTACTTATTCCACATTCCTTTTATATGTGTACTCATCCAATCACATCATATTCCATCTCGTTACTTCAGATTCCTTCACATCACATATCATATATTCACATCCATACATATATCCACATCCACATCCACATTCACATCCATACATCCACATCTACATCCTTACATCCACATCCACATGCATACATCCACTATCACGTCCTCATTCATACATCCACATCCACATACATACATACATCCACATCCACATTCCCATTCACATCTATATATCCACATCTACATCCACATACATACATACATCCACATCCACATTCCACATTCACATCTATACATCCACATCTACATCCACATTCACATACATTCACATCCACATTCCCATTCACATCTATACATCCACATCTACATCCACATACATACATACATCCACATCCACATTCCACATTCACATCTATACAGCCACATCTACATCCACATTCACATCTATGCATATACATCTTCATGCATACATCCATTTTCACATTCATACATCCACACTCCCATCTCCACATCCACACATCCACATACATACATCCATTTCCACATTCCCATTCATATAACCCCATATTCCTTCACATCTAATCTTTTACATCACATCCATTCTCGCCCTATCACAACCCATATACATCTTATCCTATCACATACACTTCTTACCTCATCCCATACACATCTTATCACATCTTAATTCATCTTATCACCTCCTAACTTATTTCATAAGCATCTTATCACCTCTTATCACATCTTATACACCTCTTATCACATCCTATCACATCTCATATCTATTTATAGAATACAAGAGAATTCTTATATTTGATATAAGATTTCTTTACACATTTATTTATGCATAAATTCTATTTATTAAGGAGATTAATACTTTCAAAGTAAAAATCAATCTTTTATGCATCTTCCTATGCATAAATTCATTTTAAATGAAAATGACACTTTTGAATTAAATTTCAATCTTTTATGCATTTTCCTATGCATAAATTCAATTTGGTAGGAATTACACTTAGAATAAAAGAATTTCTTTTATGCATCTAAGTTATGCATAAAATCCATTTATGATGAAAAATCACACTTTTAGTATAAAAAGAATATCTTTTATGCATACCTCTATGCATGAAATCCAATATGATAAAAGTAACACTTTTACAATAAAATAATCAACTTTTATGCATACCTCTATGCATGAAATTTAATTATGATAAAAGGAACACTTTTATATTAAAATAATAATCCTTTATGCATACCTCTATGCATGAAATCTAATTATGATAAAAGTAACATTTCTATGTTAAAATAATAATCTTTTATGCATACCTCTATGCATGAAAATCAATTATGCATAATATAAAAATCAATTTCTCTAGGATTACAATGAATATCTTTCAATTAATCTAGGATGATAATTCCTAGAATATGGTAGGAAGTCCTCTTTTTATGCTTTGAATGAAATTATTTTATGCGTAATTTTTATAAAAATTTTGCCATAGCTCCGCTGCTATGATGACTGATAAATCTCAATTTTTCTAAGGGATAAAGCTTTTCATTAAGAAAATAATTAGAATGATCCCTAATTGGATCATTAATCCATAATGGATTGAATCATCAATATACATAAACTAAAAGCATAGAAAAAAGCCATTAATTTGGCCTGAAGCGTAGATTAATCTTGGATTAAGGAAAAGCTTTATGAAAAGCTTCATTTGGATTGAGAATGGGTCATGAGTATGACCATTTCTTGAGTGAGAGAGAGAATTTACATAAAAACCATTTGAATTAAGCATAAATGGAAATTTATGTAAGTCTTAACTATCATTAATCAATTAACTTCAATAGCATTCATCAAATTATGTAACTCTTCACTACCATTCATCAATTAACTTCAATAGCATTCAAAAACCATTCCAATTAAGCTTCTCAAGCTTGAGAGGGGTTGAGAAGAGAGAAGCATTGAGAAATTAAAGAAAAGATCAGAATTCACCATTTACCTTACAATTTGCTTGATTCTTTGTTCACGGTAGAGGCCCCCAACCAATCAATTGGTTAAGTATGTTGATGGAGCCACCAATGGGGATTGAAGAAAGAGGGAAGCTCCAATTTCTTCAATTTGGAGAGAATTTTAGAGAATAGTAGAAATTAGCATTATTTCAGCATAGCTCTAGTATAGTAAAATTCTTCTCTATTTTTTTTCAAAGGACTCATGTTCTATTTATAGGAGAGGGAAGCTCTAACCAAAGCTAACTGAATTCTAGAATTTTCCAAATTCAGTTTGGTTGAATTTGGACTAGATTTGGACCTAGTTTGGTTACTTTTTGATTCGGTTTGGTTCCATTTTGATTTGGTTTGGTTCAAGAGAGAGGAGACATAAAAAATATCACATTATTTTTGAGTTTAAAACTCATTCAAGCATGTGAAATATGCACCTCCTTCAAAGAACTCCCCTTCCTTACATATGTGTTAAAATGGAATCATTATATCCAAAATATCTCATATTTTTAATATTGCTCATAGTTTTATACTAATAAACCTTGTACATTTTCAACTCTTCATCTTGTGTGAGCATTTACTCATTTTTGGATACCCAAAATATCTCATATTGTTAATATTGCTCATAGTTTTTTACTAATAAACCTTGTACATTTTCAACTCTTCATCTTATGTGAGCATTTACTCCTTTTTGGATACCCAAAATATCTCATATTTTTAATATTGCTCATTTTCAACTCTTCATCTTATGTGAGCATTTACTCATTTTTGGATACCCAAAATATCTCATATTTTTAATATTGCTCATAGTTTTTTACTAATAAACCTTGTACATTTTCAACTCTTCATCTTATGTGAGCATTTACTCATTTTTGGGTATCTTCTTTTACAAATTGGATTTATCTCCTCCCTACACATGGATTGATGCTATTGGCCCATAGGAACCTTAATTGGACCATAATCCAAAAATTTCTAAAAATCTAGACCCTTAGGCTAAGGTCCTTTATACCCATTTCCAATTAATTCCAATCATGCACATTGGAAAGTTCTTTTTGAATTTCTGTTTTAGGGAAACTTAGTTTAATAAAAGTCAGATAATTTTTTATCCAAAAATATTAAAAATCTGAATATTCTCTCTCTAGAATATTTTCTCTCTCTAGGTTAAAACAGTTAGAAACAAGGTCTTTTATATTTCTGAAGAGGGATTGATTACAGGGGAAGATGCTAGACATTTTGAGAGGCTGGGGAGGAATCTTACATTCTCTCCCACTTGAAAAACGCGAGATGCCCTCATCTCGCAGACTGGGGGTGATTTCGCAAGATGCACAAATATGAGACTGAGAGAAAATTTTTAATTAAGATTAACCACCAAGAAAAGTCTCAAAGAGAGCAAGACTCAAGACAAGAACAAAGATTTCAACTTTATTCATTCTTGGAACATATACAGTAAAGATAGAAGAACTCTTTACACTTCTATAAGCTCGTCCATCATATGGCCACAAAAGCAGCACTCACAAGCTGCACACGTATAAGGTGACTCATCTATGGGAATAATTTGGCTGGTTATTGCAGCACCTACCTCAGTGGTATGAGGTGATCTAACAAAAGGACCTCTAAGAGGCAAGCTAAAAACGGGATAAAGGCATATCTTCTAGTGAGGAAGAAGGCACACTAGTAAGAAGACCCGCTCAGAAAATCCACCATGCCTTGATCTCATCACGCAGTAGTATCGGGGACCCAAACCCAAAGCTTCAATAACCATAGCCAAGCGGACATTGTTACGGAAGTGCTGTCGCCCCCACGGTGTTACCCTAGTTATATCTCGACAGGTCCGCCATTTGGTCTGAGCTACAGAAGTTCCCAAATGAGGGAAAAGTGAGCGCTCATACAGTTCTATAAAATCCTTCTTCACAGACTCGCTTGCATCTTGAAGGTGAGAAATCATCATGGATAAAACCAATTCCTGCTGCCAAGCCATAAAGGAGATTAAGAAAGAAAGGAGATCGATGGAAGTAAGATTACTGTGAGTGACAAGTAAGCGTTACGACTTATATAAAGGAAGGAGCTAGCGTAACCTAGAAGCCAATGGGGTATCTTGCCACTTAAGTTTTACCGTCCTTCCATGATTTGGTTTTGGCACATATTCCTATAGAAGGCTTACATGAGATACATTATGATCTTTGAGATGAGGAGATGAAAGAAGCTCGTAGGCTAAGTCACCTACTTTCTTTGAATTCAGATAAGGCCCAGAATATCTGGGGGATAATTTCTTATACTTCTTAAGAGATAAAGAACTTCTTTTGGGCCGTACTCGAATGAAGACCAAAACCTTGATATCTAAACACCGATTTTCACTTCTGAACTCATTGTTCTGAATCCCTAAAACAGGTGGGACACCTGAGAAGTATTCTAGGGAAAGGGTCTTCCTTTTTTAAACAGAATCTTTCTTTTATTTTAGAGAGGGAATAATTAAAAGATCAAAAAGGGAGATTCTTACTCCGAAGGCTGGAGAGGAATCTTACATTCTATCCCACTATTGGCCCATAGGAACCTTAATTGGACCATAATCCAAATTTTTTTGAAAATCTAGACCCTTAGGCTAAGGTCCTTTATACCCATTTCCAATTAATTCCAATTGCACATTGGAAAGTTCTTTTTGAATTTCTATTTCAGGGGAACTTAGTTTAATAAGATGAGATAATTTTCTATCCAAAAATATTAAAAATCTAAATATTCTCTCTCTAGGTTAAAATAGTTAGAAACAAGGTCTTTTATATTTCTGAAGAGGGATTGATTACAGGGGAAGATGCTGGACATTTTGAGAGGCTGGGGAGGAATCTTACATTCTCTCCCACTTGAGAAACACGAGATGCCCTCATCTCGCAGACTGTGGGTAATTTCGCAAGATGCACAAATATGAGACTGAGAGAAAATTTTTAATTAAGATTAACCACCAAGAAAAGTCTCAAAGAGAGCAAGACTCAAGACAAGAACAAAGATTTCAACTTTATTCATTCTTGGAACATATACAGTAAAGATAGAAGAACTCTTTACACTTCCATAAGCCCGTCCATCATATGGTCACAAAAGCAGCACTCACAAGCTGCACACGTATAAGGTAACTCATCTATGGGAATAATTCGGCTGGTTATTGCAGCACCTACCTCAGTGGTATGAGGTGATCTAACAAAAGGACCTCTAAGAGGCAAGCCGAAAACGGGATAAAGGCATATCTTCTGGTGAGGAAGAAGGCACGCTAGTAAGAAGACCCGCTCAGAAAATCCACCATGCCTTGATCTCATCACGCAGTAGTATATCGGGGACCCAAACCCAAAGCTTCAATAACCATAGCCAAGCGGACATTGTTACGGAAGTGCTGTCGCCCCCACGGTGTTACCCTAGCTATATCTCGACAGGTTCGCCATTTGGTCTGAGCTACAGGAGTTCCCAAGTGAGGGAAAAGTGAGCGCTCATACAGTTCTATAAAATCCTTCTTCACAGACTCGCTTGCATCTTGAAGGTGAGAAATCATCATGGATAAAACCAATTCCTGCAACCAAGCCATAAAGGAGATTAAGAAAGAAAGGAGATCGATGGAAGTAAGATTACTGTGAGTGACAAGTAAGCGTTACGACTTATATAAAGGAAGGAGCTAGCGTAACCTAGAAGCCAACGGGGTATCTTACCACTGAAGTTTTACCGTCTTTCCATGATTTGGTTTTGGCACATATTCCTATAAAAGTCTTACATGAGATACATTATGATCTTTGAGATGAGGAGATAAAAGAAGCTCGTAGGCTAAGTGACCTACTTTCTTTGAATTCAGATAAGGCCCACAATATCTGGGGGATAATTTCTTATACTTCCTAAGAGATAAAGAACTTCTTTTGGACCGTACTCGAATGAAGACCAAAACCTTGATATCTAAACACCGATTTTCACTTCTGAACTCATTGTTCTGAATCCCTAAAACAGGTGGGACACCTAAGAAGTATTCTAGGGAAAGGGTCTTCCTTTTTTAAATAGAATCTTTATTTTATTTTAGAGAGGGAATAAGTATAAGATCAAAAAGGGAGATTCTTACTCCTGTATACCTTGAAGGCTGGAGAGGAATCTTACATTCTATCCCACTTAAAAAAGTGCGAGATGTCCTCATCTCGCAAGGTAGAGGACAACTCTTTTTCTTAAGATCCAATTTTATTCTGGGGTTCCTTATATTCTGGTCAACCCAACAGAATACGGAGATAAGTATCCCTTATATAGAACTCGTCAATAACAATTCATTGAGATCATATCATCCATATTTTTAACACGATAATGGTCCATTAGACTGAAAAATTTCTTTCTGAACATTCCTCCACAGAAATTTAAGTTAAGCAATTTCTCAATTTGTCATCCCTTAACTTGATCTACCGTGATAAGAGTTAACAGTAGCAATTTGACAGCACAATCCACTAATCTCATAGTGATTTGCTGAAATCATTATCATCATTCCAGTTATGTCTATCATCACAGGGACTCGTCCCATTCATCCTCATTGAGGATTCGTTCAGCTTATTACATTTCAACCAAATTTCAGGGATCAACGTTTTTCAATCAGAATCCAAATAAACTCATCAGTTCTCAAATAGAATTAAAAATCATATCAACCACATTCGAAATCATCATCTGGATAGCATTAATGCTTATAATTTCAAGTCTTAGATTTACTCGTATATACTGCCGGTAAAGAGCTGCAGTTATACCCTCGGTATATACGGGTAGTCATGCTACTTGGAACTATAAGGTAAATACCATCATGCCTAGGCCTCAAGCAAGTCAGGGTTCCATATAATTGCGGTACTTCCATTTGAAGACCCAATTACTAATTTACGAATTTTTAGTTTGAACATCAAATTGTATGAATTATATCACACAATTACAACCTTTTTGTGCTTCTTGATAAATTTTTTGACATATTTGGCTTCTCAGTTGATCTTTATTAACCAATTGCTCTGATACCAACTGTGAGATCCCTGTTCCCACCGCGCAACGGATTCGGGTTACTAGCAGTGGAAGTAGCACTTCTTGCGCGAGGCAGGGTCCCACACTCGGGGCCTCGTCCCCACGGATATCCGGACAAAAGACTAATCCGTTGGTTTTTCCAAAACCGAACCCGGAAAAACTTCCCTTATCCGGAAAGCACGGGCGATTCCTCCAGGATAGCTTTTTACTCTAACGTAGTCAAGACCATTAGTGATCAAACTGATCCGACTGCACCTATAAAGATACTCGGTCAGATCAAGGAAGAAACTTGCACTTGGATCATTGGGATCAACGCTTTTTTCCCCATCAAGAGGCACAGCCGTTGATTCCTATCCATAGGACAATTACTATCCGGGACTTACTTCATCTATTGTAATAACAGAAATTGAGTCTCGATTTACAGATCCATCAGTCCAGCCTAACCCCATCCGATCCCATGGGTTAGCCAACCGCCCAACCACTGTAGTGATGGGATCCAATTTGGAATTTGGTTAGGTTTTGTCCCGGGTACCAAGGAAAAGAGTTCCAAGGCCCCCTAGCCGGAAGTTCATGCAAACATAAAACTAGCCACACCACTTACACACCCAATATGAAATTACCTTTTTCTTAGCATCAGCTAACTTTAAAACAATCCTTTAATGAAACCATAGTACCACTGATCACAATCTTCCAAATTTTTCGGTTGATTCTTAATTTTCCATCATTCCTTCATGAGAGTATCTATGGCATCATTGGCAACTAGAACGCTCACCACCTGTCCACTCAGGGGCCTTTTCAATAGTTCCTAGCCCATAATACTCGGCAATATAATCACTTATAAAAATCAAGATGGACTCTCGTTGAAGATCAGCAAGATCAACCAACAGATTCATAAAAAGAGCCATGGACTCATCCATTGAAGATCAGCAAGGTCAATCAACCAGATCCATGCCCGGTTTCAAAAAACAACTCTTACTCCTTGTTCCAATATCTTCCTCGACGCACGTGTGGGTATCCTAGGCGACCCAGAGCCTGAGCACCGTATGGTCAGCACCCTCTAGGATCCTTCGCAAGTGACCTAGCGCTTCACTCATAGGCTACTTCCTTGGTCCCTCATCCACCGTACCGGAAGCTCACCATTTTAATCGAACCGAGGCTGGTCAAGACCTCGGCCGACTTTGCTACGCGAGACGTCCTCCATTGACTCTCCGTCAGCAGTTGCAACTTTAACAGTTAGGTCTCCACGACCTTAATCATAAGACGGTCAAAATGCTTTCCCAGCATTCTTGACATAAAACAGCCATTTACAAATAATCCTTCACATCTAATCTTTTACATCACATCCATTCTCGCCCTATCACAACCCATATACATCTTATCCTATCACATACACTTCTTACCTCATCCCATACACATCTTATCACATCTTAATTCATCTTATCACCTCCTAACTTTTTTCATAAGCATCTTATCACCTCTTATCACGTCTTATACACCTCTTATCACATCCTATCACATCTCATATCTATTTATAGAATACAAGAGAATTCTTATATTTGATATAAGATTTCTTTACACATTTATTTATGCATAAATTCTATTTATTAAGGAGATTAATACTTTCGAAGTAAAAATCAATCTTTTATGCATCTTCCTATGCATAAATTCATTTTAAATGAAAATGACACTTTTGAATCTCTAGGATTACAATGAATATCTTTTAATTAATCTAGGATGATAATTCCTAGAATATGGTAGGAAGTCCTCTTTTTATGCTTTGAATGAAATTATTTTATGCGTAATTTTTATAAAAATTTTGCCATAGCTCCGCTGCTATGAGTGATAAATCTCAATTTTTCTAAGGGAAAAAGCTTATCATTAAGAAAATAATTAGAATGATCCCAAATTGGATCATTAATCCATAATGGATTGAATCATCAATATACATAAACTAAAAGCATAGAAAAAAGCTATTAATTTGGCCTCGAGCATAGATTAATCTTGGATTAAGGAAAAGCTTTATGAAAAGCTTCATTTGGATTGAGAATGGGTCATGAGTATGACCATTTCTTGAGTGAGAGAGAGAATTTACATAAAAACCATTTGAATTAAGCATAAATGGAAATTTATGTAAGTCTTAACTATCATTAATCAATTAACTTCAATAGCATTCATCAAATTATGTAACTCTTCACTACCATTCATCAATTAACTTCAATAGCACTCAAAAACCATTCCAATTAAGCTTCTCAAGCTTGAGAGGGGTTGAGAAGAGAGAAGCATTGAGAAATTAAAGAAAAGATCAAAATTCACCATTTACCTTACAATTTGCTTGATTCTTTGTTCACGGTAGAGGCCCCCAACCAATCAATTGGTTAAGTATGTTGATGGAGCCACCAATGGGGATTGAAGAAAGAGGGAAGCTCCAATTTCTTCAATTTGGAGAGAATTTTAGAGAATAGTAGAAATTAGCATTATTTCAGCATAACTCTAGTATAGTAAAATTCTTCTATATTTTTTTCAAAGGACTCATGTTCTATTTATAGGAGAGGGAAGCTCTAACAAAGCTAACTGAATTCTAGAATTTTCCAAATTCAGTTTGGTTGAATTTGGACTAGATTTGGACCTAGTTTGGTTACTTTTTGATTCGGTTTGGTTCCATTTTGATTTGGTTTGGTTCAAGAGAGAGGAGAGATAAAAATATCACATTATTTTTGAGTTTAAAACTCATTCAAGCATGTGAAATATGCACCTCCTTTAAAGAACTCCCCTTCCTTACATATGTGTCAAAATGGAATCATTATACCCAAAATATCTCATATTTTTAATATTGCTCATAGTTTTATACTAATAAACCTTCTACATTTTCAACTCTTCATCTTGTGTGAGCATTTACTCATTTTTGGATACCCAAAATATCTCATATTTTTAATATTGCTCATAGTTTTTTACTAATAAACCTTGTACATTTTCAACTCTTCATCTTATGTGAGCATTTACTCCTTTTTGGATACCCAAAATATCTCATATTTTTAATATTGCTCATTTTCAACTCTTCATCTTATGTGAGCATTTACTCATTTTTGGATACCCAAAATATCTCATATTTTTAATATTGCTCATAGTTTTTTACTAATAAACCTTGTACATTTTCAACTCTTCATCTTATGTGAGCATTTACTCATTTTTGGGTATCTTCTTTTACAAATTGGATTTATCTCCTCCCTACACATGGATTGATGCTATTGGCCCATAGGAACCTTAATTGGACCATAATCCAAAAATTTCTAAAAATCTAGACCCTTAGGCTAAGGTCCTTTATACCCATTTCCAATTAATTCCAATTGCACATTGGAAAGTTCTTTTTGAATTTTTGTTTCAGGGAAACTTAGTTTAATAAGATGAGATAATTTTCTATCCAAAAATATTAAAAATTTGAATATTCTCTCTCTAGAATATTTTCTCTCTCTAGGTTAAAACAGTTAGAAACAAGGTCTTTTATATTTCTGAAGAGGGATTGATTACAAGGGAAGATGCTGGACATTTTGAGAGGCTGGGGAGGAATCTTACATTCTCTCCCACTTGAAAAACGCGAGATGCCCTCATCTCGCAGACTGGGGGTAATTTCGCAAGATGCACAAATATGAGACTGAGAGAAAATTTTTAATTAAGATTAACCACCAAGAAAAGTCTCAAAGAGAGCAAGACTCAAGACAAGAACAAAGATTTCAACTTTATTCATTCTTGGAACATATACAGTAAAGATAGAAGAACTCTTTACACTTCTATAAGCTCGTCCATCATATGGTCACAAAAAGCAGCACTCACAAGCTGCACAGGTATAAGGTAACTCATCTATGGGAATAATTCGGCTGGTTATTGCAGCACCTACCTCAGTGGTATGAGGTGATCTAACAAAAGGACCTCTAAGAGGCAAGCTAAAAACGGGATAAAGGCATATCTTCTGGTGAGGAAGAAGGCACGCTAGTAAGAAGACCCGCTCAGAAAATCCACCATGCCTTGATCTCATCACGCAGTAGTATCGGGGACCCAAACCCAAAGCTTCAATAACCATAGCCAAGCGGACATTGTTACGAAAGTGCTGTCGCCCCCACGGTGTTACCCTAGTTATATCTCGACAGGTCCGCCATTTGGTCTGAGCTACAGAAGTTCCCAAGTGAGGGAAAAGTGAGCGCTCATACAGTTCTATAAAATCCTTCTTCACAGACTCGCTTGCATCTTGAAGGTGAGAAATCATCATGGATAAAACCAATTCCTGCTGCCAAGCCATAAAGGAGATTAAGAAAGAAAGGAGATCGATGGAAGTAAGATTACTGTGAGTGACAAGTAAGCGTTACGACTTATATAAAGGAAGGAGCTAGCGTAACCTAGAAGCCAACGGGGTATCTTGCCACTGAAGTTTTACCGTCTTTCCATGATTTGGTTTTGGCACATATTCCTATAGAAGGCTTACATGAGATACATTATGAACTTTGAGATGAGGAGATAAAAGAAGCTCGTAGGCTAAGTCACCTACTTTCTTTGAATTCAGATAAGGCCCACAATATCTGGGGGATAATTTCTTATACTTCTTAAGAGATAAAGAACTTCTTTTGGGCCGTACTCGAATGAAGACCAAAACCTTGATATCTAAACACCGATTTTCACTTCTGAACTCATTGTTCTGAATCCCTAAAACAGGTGGGACACCTGAGAAGTATTCTAGGGAAAGGGTCTTCCTTTTTTAAACAGAATCTTTCTTTTATTTTAGAGAGGGAATAATTAAAAGATAAAAAAGGGAGATTCTTACTCCTGTATACCTCGAAGGCTGGAGAGGAATCTTACATTCTATCCCACTTAAAAAAGTGCAAGATGTCCTCATCTCTCGCAAGGTAGAGGACAACTCTTTTTCTTAAGATCCAATTTTATTCTGGGGTTCCTTATATTCTGGTCAACCCAACAGAATACGGGGATACATATCCCTTATATAGAACTCATCTCGCAAGGTAGAGGACAACTCTTTTTCTTAAGATCCAATTTTATTCTGGGGTTCCTTATATTCTGGTCAACCCAACAGAATACGGGGATAAGTATCCCTTATATAGAACTCATCAATAACAATTCATTCAGATCATATCATCCATATTTTTAACACGATAATGGTCCATTAGACTGAAAAATTTCTTTCTCAACATTTCTCCACGAAAATTTAAGTTCAGGAATTTCTCAATTTGTCATCCCTTAACTTGATCTACCGTGATAAGAGTTAACAGTAGCAATTTGACAACACAATCCACTAATCTCATAGTGATTTGCTGAAATCATTATCATCATTCTAGTTATGAATATCATCACAGGGACTCGTCCCATTCATCCTCATTGAGGATTCGTTCAGCTTATTACATTTCAACCAAATTTCAGGGATCAACATTTTTCAATCAGAATCCAAATCAACTCATCAGTTCTCAAATAGAATTAGAAATCATATCAACCACATTCGAAATCATCATCTGGATAGCATTAATGCTTATAATTTCAAGTCTTAGATTTACTCGTATATACTGTCGATAAAGAGCTGCAGTTATACCCTCGGTATATATGGGTAGTCATGCTACTTGGAACTATAAGGTAAATACCATCATGTCTAGGCCTCAAGCAAGTCAGGGTTCCATATAATTGCGGTACTTCCATTTGAAGACCCAATTACTAATTTACGAATTTTTAGTTTGAACATCAAATTGTATGAATTATATCACACAATTACAACCTTTTTGTGCTTCTTGATAAATTTTTTGACATATTTGGCTTCTCAGTTGATCTTTATTAACCAATTGCTCTGATACCAACTGTGAGATCCCTGTTCCCACCGCGCAACGGATTCGGGTTACTAGCAGCGGAAGTAGCACTTCTTGCACGAGGCAGGGTCCCACACTTGGGGCCTCGTCCCCACCACGGATATCCGGACAAAAGACTAATCCGTCGGTTTTTCCAAAACCGAGCCCGAAAAAACTTCCCTTATCCGGAAAGCACGGGCGATTCCTCCAGGATAACTTTTTACTCTAACGTAGTCAAGACCATTAGTGATCAAACTGATCCGACTGCACCTATAAAGATACTCGGTCAAATCAAGGAAGAAACTTGCACTTGGATCATTGGGATCAACGCTTTTTTCCCATCAAGAGGCACAGCCGTTGATTCCTATCCATAGGACAATTACTATCCGGGACTTACTTCATCTATCGTAATAACAGAAACTGAGTCTCGATTTACGGATCCATCAGTCCAGCCTAACCCCATCCGATCCCATGGGTTAGCCAACCGCCCAACCACTGTAGTGATGGGATCCAATTTGGAATTCGGTTAGGTTTTGTCCTGGGTACCAAGGAAAAGAGTTCCAAGGCCCCCTAGCCGGAAGTTCATGCAAACATAAAACTAGCCATACCACTTACACACCCAATATGAAATTACCTTTTTCTTAGCATCAGCTAACTTTAAAACAATCCTTTAATGAAACCATAGTACCACTGATCACAATCTTCCAAATTTTCGGGTTGATTCTTAATTTTCCATCATTCCTTCATCAGAGTATCTATGGCATCATTGGCAACTAGAACGCTCACCACCTGTCCACTCAGGGGCCTTTTCAATAGTTCCTAGCCCATAATACTCGGCAATATAATCACTTATAAAAATCAAGATGGACTCTCGTTGAAGATCAGCAAGATCAACCATATCCATCAAAAGAGCCATGGACTCATCCATTGAAGACCAGCAAAAGAGCCATAGACTCATCCATTGAAGACCAGCAAGGTCAATCAACCAGATCCATGCCCAGTTTCAAAAAACAACTCTTACTCCTTGTTCCAATATCTTCCTCGACGCACGTGTGGGTATCCTAGGCGACCCAGAGCCCGAGCACCGTATGGTCAGCACCCTCTAGGATCCTTCGCAAGTGACCTAGCGCTTCACTCATAGGCTGCTTCCTTGGTCCCTCATCCACCATACCGGAAGCTTAACATTTTAATCGAACCGAGGCTGGTCAAAACCTCGGCCGACTTTGCTACGCGAGACGTCCTCCATTGACTCTCCGTCAGCAGTTGCAACTTTATCAGTTAGGTCTCCACGACCTTAATCACAAGACGGTCAAAATGCTTTCCCAGCATTCTTGACATAAAACAGCCATTTACAAACAGTTTACAAATACAATTTCTATATTAACTCTCATTTTTCCACATTATCCCTCATCAATCCACTTTACTTATTCCACATTCCTTTTATATGTGTACTCATCCAATCACATCATTTTCCATCTCGTTACTTCAGATTCCTTCACATCACATATCATATATTCACATCCATACATATATCCACATCCACATCCACATTCACATCCATACATCCACATCTACATCCTTACATCCACATCCACATGCATACATCCACTATCACGTCCTCATTCATACATCCACATCCACATACATACATACATTCACATCCCCATTCCCATTCACATCTATACATCCACATCTACATCCACATACATACATACATCCACATCCACATTCCACATTCACATCTATACATCCACATCTACATCCACATTCACATACATTCACATCCACATTCCCATTCACATCTATACATCCACATCTACATCCACATACATACATACATCCACATCCACATTCCACATTCACATCTATACAGCCACATCTACATCCACATTCACATCTATGCATATACATCTTCATGCATACATCCATTTTCACATTCATACATCCACACTCCCATCTCCACATCCACACATCCACATACATACATCCATTTTCACATTCCCATTCATATAACCCCATATTCCTTCACATCTAATCTTTTACATCACATCCATTCTCGCCCTATCACAACCCATATACATCTTATCCTATCACATACACTTCTTACCTCATCCCATACAGATCTTATCACATCTTAATTCATCTTATCACCTCCTAACTTATTTCATAAGCATCTTATCACCTCTTATCACATCTTATACACCTCTTATCACATCCTATCACATCTCATATCTATTTATAGAATACAAGAGAATTCTTATATTTGATATAAGATTTCTTTACACATTTATTTATGCATAAATTCTATTTAAGGAGATTAATACTTTCAAAGTAAAAATCAATCTTTTATGCATCTTCCTATGCATAAATTCATTTTAAATGAAAATGACACTTTTGAATTAAATTTCAATCTTTTATGCATTTTCCTATGCATAAATTCAATTTGGTAGGAATTACACTTAGAATAAAAGAATTTCTCTTATGCATCTAAGTTATGCATAAAATCCATTTATGATGAAAAATCACACTTTTAGTATAAAAAGAATATCTTTTATGCATACCTCTATGCATGAAATCCAATATGATAAAAGTAACCCTTTTACAATAAAATAATCAACTTTTATGCATACCTCTATGCATGAAATTCAATTATGATAAAAGTAATACTTTTATATTAAAATAATAATCTTTTATGCATACCTCTATGCATGAAATCTAATTATGATAAAAGTAACATTTTTATGTTAAAATAATAATCTTTTATGCATACCTCTATGCATGAAAATCAATTATGCATAATATAAAAATCAATTTCTCTAGGATTACAATGAATATCTTTCAATTAATCTAGGATGATAATTCCCAGAATATGGTAGGAAGTCCTCTTTTTATGCTTTGAATGAAATTATTTTATGCGTAATTTTTATAAAAATTTTGCCATAGCTCTGCTGCTATGATGACTGATAAATCTCAATTTTTCTAAGGGATAAAGCTTTTCATTAAGAAAATAATTAGAATGATCCCTAATTGGATCATTAATCCATAATGGATTGAATCATCAATATACATAAACTAAAAGCATAGAAAAAAGCCATTAATAAATCTTGGATTAAGAAGAAGCTTTATGAAAAGCTTCATTTGGATTGAGAATGGGTCATGAGTATGACCATTTCTTGAGTGAGAGAGAGAATTTACATAAAAACCATTTGAATTAAGCATAAATGGAAATTTATGTAAGTCTTAACTATCATTAATCAATTAACTTCAATAGCATTCATCAAATTATGTAACTCTTCACTACCATTCATCAATTAACTTCAATAGCATTCAAAAACCATTCCAATTAAGCTTCTCAAGCTTGAGAGGGGTTGAGAAGAGAGAAGCATTGAGAAATTATAGAAAAGATCAAAATTCACCATTTACCTTACAATTTGCTTGATTCTTTGTTCACGGTAGAGGCCCCCAACCAATCAATTGGTTAAGTATGTTGATGGAGCCACCAATGGGGATTGAAGAAAGAGGGAAGCTCCAATTTCTTCAATTTGGAGAGAATTTTAGAGAATAGTAGAAATTAGCATTATTTCAGCATAACTCTAGTATAGTAAAATTCTTCTATATCTTTTTCAAAGGACTCATGTTCTATTTATAGGAGAGGGAAGCTCTAACCAAAGCTAACTGAATTCTAGAATTTTCCAAATTCAGTTTGGTTGAATTTGGACTAGATTTGGACCTAGTTTGGTTACTTTTTGATTCGGTTTGGTTCCATTTTGATTTGGTTTGGTTCAAGAGAGAGGAGAGATAAAAATATCACATTATTTTTGAGTTTAAAACTCATTCAAGCATGTGAAATATGCACCTCCTTCAAAGAACTCCCCTTCCTTACATATGTGTCAAAATGGAATCATTATACCCAAAATATCTCATATTTTTAATATTGCTCATAGTTTTATACTAATAAACCTTGTACATTTTCAACTCTTCATCTTGTGTGAGCATTTACTCATTTTTGGATACCCAAAATATCTCATATTTTTAATATTGCTCATAGTTTTTTACTAATAAACCTTGTACATTTTCAACTCTTTATCTTATGTGAGCATTTACTCCTTTTTGGATACCCAAAATATCTCATATTTTTAATATTTCTCATTTTCAACTCTTCATCTTATGTGAGCATTTAATCATTTTTGGATACCCAAAATATCTCATATTTTTAATATTGCTCATAGTTTTTTAGTAATAAATCTTGTACATTTTCAACTCTTCATCTTATGTGAGCATTTACTCATTTTTGGGTATCTTCTTTTACAAATTGGATTTATCTCCTCCCTACACATGGATTGATGCTATTGGCCCATAGGAACCTTAATTGGACCATAATCCAAAAATTTCTGAAAATCTAGACCCTTAGGCTAAGGTCCTTTATACCCATTTCCAATTAATTCCAATTGCACATTGGAAAGTTCTTTTTGAATTTTTGTTTCAGGGAAACTTAGTTTAATAAGATGAGATAATTTTCTATCCAAAAATATTAAAAATTTGAATATTCTCTCTCTAGAATATTTTCTCTCTCTAGGTTAAAACAGTTAGAAACAAGGTCTTTTATATTTCTGAAGAGGGATTGATTACAAGGGAAGATGCTGGACATTTTGAGAGACTGGGGAGGAATCTTACTTTCTCTCCCACTTGTTGAAAAATGCGAGATGCCCTCATCTCGCAGACTGGGGGTAATTTCACAAGATGCACAAATATGAGACTGAGAGAAAATTTTTAATTAAGATTAACCACCAAGAAAAGTCTCAAAGAGAGCAAGACTCAAGACAAGAATAAAGATTTCAACTTTATTCATTCTTGGAACATATACAGTAAAGATAGAAGAACTCTTTACACTTCTATAAGCTCGTCCATCATATGGTCACAAAAGCAGCACTCACAAGCTGCACAGGTATAAGGTAACTCATCTATGGGAATAATTCGGCTGGTTATTGCAGCACCTACCTCAGTGGTATGAGGTGATCTATCAAGAGGACCTCTAATAGGCAAGCCGAAAACGGGATAAAGGCATATCTTCTGGTGAGGAAGAAGGCACGCTAGTAAGAAGACCCGCTCAGAAAATCCACCATGCCTTGATCTGATCACGCAGTAGTATATCGGGGACCCAAACCCAAAGCTTCAATAACCATAGCCAAGCGGACATTGTTACGGAAGTGCTGTCGCCCCCACGGTGTTACCCTAGTTATATCTCGACAGGTCCGCCATTTGGTCTGAGCTACAGAAGTTCCCAAGTGAGGGAAAAGTGAGCGCTCATACAGTTCTATAAAATCCTTCTTCACAGACTCGCTTGCATCTTGAAGGTGAGAAATCATCATAGATAAAACCAATTCCTGCTGCCAAGCCATAAAGGAGATTAAGAAAGAAAGAGATCGATGGAAGTAAGATTACTGTGAGTGACAAGTAAGCGTTACGACTTATATAAAGGAAGGAGCTAGCGTAACCTAGAAGCCAACGGGGTATCTTGCCACTGAAGTTTTACCGTCTTTCCATGATTTGGTTTTGGCACATATTCCTATAGAAGGCTTACATGAGATACATTATGAACTTTGAGATGAGGAGATAAAAGAAGCTCGTAGGCTAAGTCACCTACTTTCTTTGAATTCAGATAAGGCCCACAATATCTGGGGGATAATTTCTTATACTTCTTAAGAGATAAAGAACTTCTTTTGGGCCGTACTCGAATGAAGACCAAAACCTTGATATCTAAACACCGATTTTCACTTCTGAACTCATTGTTCTGAATCCCTAAAACAGGTGGGACACCTGAGAAGTATTCTAGGGAAAGGGTCTTCCTTTTTTAAACAGAATCTTTCTTTTATTTTAGAGAGGGAATAATTATAAGATCAAAAAGGGAGATTCTTACTCCTGTATACCTCGAAGGCTGGAGAGGAATCTTACATTCTATCCCACTTAAAAAAGTGCGAGATGTCCTCATCTCTCGCAAGGGAGAGGACAACTCTTTTTCTTAAGATCCAATTTTATTCTGGGGTTCCTTATATTTTGGTCAACCCAACAGAATACGGGGATAAGTATCCCTTATATAGAACTCATCTCGCAAGGTAGAGGACAACTCTTTTTCTTAAGATCCAATTTTATTCTGGGGTTCCTTATATTCTGGTCAACCCAACAGAATATGGGGATAAGTATCCCTTATATAGAACTCATCAATAACAATTCATTCAGATCATATCATCTATATTTTTAACACGATAATGGTCCATTAGACTGAAAAATTTCTTTCTCAACATTTCTCCACGGAAATTTAAGTTAAGCAATTTCTCAATTTGTCATCCCTTAACTTGATCTACCGTGATAAGAGTTAACAGTAGCAATTTGACAACACAATCCACTAATCTCATAGTGATTTGCTGAAATCATTATCATCATTCCAGTTATGAATATCATCACAGGGACTCATCCCATTCATCCTCATTGAGGATTCGTTCAGCTTATTACATTTCAACCAAATTTCAGGGATCAACATTTTTCAATCAGAATCCAAATCAACTCATCAGTTCTCAAACAGAATTAAAAATCATATCAACCACATTCGAAATCATCATCTGGATAGCATTAATGCTTATAATTTCAAGTCTTAGATTTACTCGTATATACTGTCGATAAAGAGCTGCAGTTATACCCTCGGTATATATGGGTAGTCATGCTACTTGGAACTATAAGTTAAATACCATCATGTCTAGGCCTCAAGCAAGTCAGGGTTCCATATAATTGCGGTACTTCCATTTGAAGACCCAATTACTAATTTACGAATTTTTAGTTTGAACATCAAATTGTATGAATTATATCACACAATTATAACCTTTTTGTGCTTCTTGATAAATTTTTTGACATATTTGGCTTCTCAGTTGATCTTTATTAACCAATTGCTCTGATACCAACTGTGAGATCCCTGTTCCCACCGCTCAACGGATTCGGGTTACTAGCAGCAGAAGTAGAACTTCTTGCACGAGGCAGGGTCCCACACTCGGGGCCTCGTCCCCACCACAGATATCCGGACAAAAGACTAATCCGTCGGCTTTTCCAAAACCAAACCCGAAAAAACTTCCCTTATCCGGAAAGCACGGGCGATTCCTCCAGGATAACTTTTTACTCTAACGTAGTCAAGACCATTAGTGATCAAACTGATCCGACTGCACCTATAAAGATACTCGGTCAGATCAAGAAAGAAACTTGCACTTGGATCATTGGGATCAACGCTTTTTCCCCCATCAAGAGGCACAGCCGTTGATTCCTATCCATAGGACAATTACTATCCGGGACTTACTTCATCTATCGTAATAACAGAAATTGAGTCTCGATTTACGGATCCATCAGTCCAGCCTAACCCCATCCGATCCCATGGGTTAGCCAACCGCCCAACCACTGTAGTGATGGGATCCAATTTGGAATTCGGTTAGGTTTTGTCCCGGGTACCAAGGAAAAGAGTTCCAAGGTCCCCTAGCCGGAAGTTCATGCAAACTTAAAACTAGCCATACCACTTACACACCCAATATGAAATTACCTTTTTCTTAGCATCAGCTAACTTTAAAACAATCCTTTAATGAAACCATAGTACCACTGATCACAATCTTCCAAATTTTTCGGTTGATTCTTAATTTTCCATCATTCCTTCATCAGAGTATCTATGGCATCATTGGCAACTAGAACGCTCACCACCTGTCCACTCAGGGGCCTTTTCAATAGTTCCTAGCCCATAATACTCGGCAATATAATCACTTATAAAAATCAAGATGGACTCTTGTTGAAGATCAGCAAAGCTTGAGAGGGGTTGAGAAGAGAGAAGCATTGAGAAATTATAGAAAAGATCAAAATTCACCATTTACCTTACAATTTGCTTGATTCTTTGTTCACGGTAGAGGCCCCCACCAGTCAATTGGTTAAGTATGTTGATGGAGCCACCAATGGGGATTGAAGAAAGAGGGAAGCTCCAATTTCTTCAATTTGGAGAGAATTTTAGAGAATAGTAGAAATTAGCATTATTTCAGCATAACTCTAGTATAGTAAAATTCTTCTATATTTTTTTCAAAGGACTCATGTTCTATTTATAGGAGAGGGAAGCTCTAACCAAAGCTAACTGAATTCTAGAATTTTCCAAATTTAGTTTGGTTGAATTTGGACTAGATTTGGACCTAGTTTGGTTACTTTTTGATTCGGTTTGGTTCCATTTTGATTTGGTTTGGTTCAAGAGAGAGGAGAGATAAAAATATCACATTATTTTTGAGTTTAAAACTCATTCAAGCATGTGAAATATGCACCTCCTTCAAAGAACTCCCCTTCCTTACATATGTGTTAAAATGGAATCATTATATCCAAAATATCTCATATTTTTAATATTGCTCATAGTTTTATACTAATAAACCTTGTACATTTTCAACTCTTCATCTTGTGTGAGCATTTACTCATTTTTGGATACCCAAAATATCTCATATTTTTAATATTGCTCATAGTTTTTTACTAATAAACCTTGTACATTTTCAACTCTTCATCTTATGTGAGCATTTACTCCTTTTTGGATACCCAAAATATCTCATATTTTTAATATTGCTCATTTTCAACTCTTCATCTTATGTGAGCATTTACTCATTTTTGGATACCCAAAATATCTCATATTTTTAATATTGCTCATAGTTTTTTACTAATAAACCTTGTACATTTTCAACTCTTCATCTTATGTGAGCATTTACTCATTTTTGGGTATCTACTTTTACAAATTGGATTTATCTCCTCCCTACACATGGATTGATGCTATTGGCCCATAGGAACCTTAATTGGACCATAATCCAAAAATTTCTGAAAATCTAGACCCTTAGGCTAAGGTCCTTTATACCCATTTCCAATTAATTCCAATCATGCACATTGGAAAGTTCTTTTTGAATTTCTGTTTTAGGGGAGCTTAGTTTAATAAAAGTCAGATAATTTTTTATCCAAAAATATTAAAAATCTGAATATTCTCTCTCTAGAATATTTTCTCTCTCTAGGTTAAAACAGTTAGAAACAAGGTCTTTTATATTTCTGAAGAGGGATTGATTACAGGGGAAGATGCTGGACATTTTGAGAGGCTGGGGAGGAATCTTACATTCTCTCCCACTTGAAAAACGCGAGATGCCCTCATCTCGCAGACTGGGGGTAATTTCGCAAGATGCACAAATATGAGACTGAGAGAAAATTTTTAATTAAGATTAACCACCAAGAAAAGTCTCAAAGAGAGCAAGACTCAAGACAAGAACAAAGATTTCAACTTTATTCATTCTTGGAACATATACAGTAAAGATAGAAGAACTCTTTACACTTCTATAAGCTCGTCCATCATATGGTCACAAAAGCAGCACTCACAAGCTGCACACGTATAAGGTAACTCATCTATGGGAATAATTCGGCTGGTTATTGCAGCACCTACCTCAGTGGTATGAGGTGATCTAACAAAAGGACCTCTAAGAGGCAAGCCGAAAACGGGATAAAGGCATATCTTCTGGTGAGGAAGAAGGCACGCTAGTAAGAAGACCCGCTCAGAAAATCCACCATGCCTTGATCTCATCACGCAGTAGTATCAGGGACCCAAACCCAAAGCTTCAATAACCATAGCCAAGCGGACATTGTTACGGAAGTGCTGTCGCCCCCACGGTGTTACCCTAGTTATATCTCGACAGGTCCGCCATTTGGTCTGAGCTACAGAAGTTCCCAAGTGAGGGAAAAGTGAGCGCTCATACATTTCTATAAAATCCTTCTTCACAGACTCGCTTGCATCTTGAAGGTGAGAAATCATCATGGATAAAACCAATTCCTGCTGCCAAGCCATAAAGGAGATTAAGAAAGAAAGGAGATCGATGGAAGTAAGATTACTGTGAGTGACAAGTAAGCGTTACGACTTATATAAAGGAAGGAGCTAGCGTAACCTAGAAGCCAACGGGGTATCTTGCCACTGAAGTTTTACCGTCTTTCCATGATTTGGTTTTGGCACATATTCCTATAGAAGGCTTACATGAGATACATTATGAACTTTGAGATGAAGAGATAAAAGAAGCTCGTAGGCTAAGTCACCTACTTTCTTTGAATTCAGATAAGGCCCACAATATCTGGGGGATAATTTCTTATACTTCTTAAGAGATAAAGAACTTCTTTTGGGCCGTACTCGAATGAAGACCAAAACCTTGATATCTAAACACCGATTTTCACTTCTGAACTCATTGTTCTGAATCCCTAAAACAGGTGGGACACCTGAGAAGTATTCTAGGGAAAGGGTCTTCATTTTTTAAACAGAATCTTTCTTTTATTTTAGAGAGGGAATAATTAAAAGATCAAAAAGGGAGATTCTTACTCCGAAGGCTAGAGAGGAATCTTACATTCTATCCCACTATTGGCCCATAGGAACCTTAATTGGACCATAATCCAAATTTTTTTGAAAATCTAGACCCTTAGGCTAAGGTCCTTTATACCCATTTCCAATTAATTCCAATTGCACATTGGAAAGTTCTTTTTGAATTTCTGTTTCAGGGGAACTTAGTTTAATAAGATGAGATAATTTTCTATCCAAAAATATTAAAAATTTGAATATTCTCTCTCTAGAATATTTTCTCTCTCCAGGTTAAAACAGTTAGAAACAAGGTCTTTTATATTTTTGAACAGGGATTGATTACAGGGGAAGATGCTGGACATTTTGAGAGGCTGGGGAGGAATCTTACATTCTCTCCCACTTGAGAAACGCGAGATGCCCTCATCTCGCAGACTGGGGGTAATTTCGCAAGATGCACAGATATGAGACTGAGAGAAATTTTTTAATTAAGATTAACCACCAAGAAAAGTCTCAAAGAGAGCAAGACTCAAGACAAGAACAAAGATTTCAACTTTATTCATTCTTGTAACATATACAGTAAAGATAGAACTCTTTACACTTCCATAAGCCCGTCCATCATATGGTCACAAAAGCAGCACTCACAAGCTGCACACGTATAAGGTAACTCATCTATGGGAATAATTTGGCTGGTTATTGCAGCACCTACCTCAGTGGTATGAGGTGATCTAACAAAAGGACCTCTAAGAGGCAAGCCGAAAACGGGATAAAGGCATATCTTCTGGTGAGGAAGAAGGCACGCTAGTAAGAAGACCCGCTCAGAAAATCCACCATGCCTTGATCTCATCACGCAGTAGTATATCGGGGACCCAAACCCAAAGCTTCAATAACCATAGCCAAGCGGACATTGTTACGGAAGTGCTGTCGCCCCCACGGTGTTACCCTAGCTATATCTCGACAGGTCCGCCATTTGGTCTGAGCTACAGGAGTTCCCAAGTGAGGGAAAAGTGAGCGCTCATACAGTTCTATAAAATCCTTTTTCACAGACTCGCTTGCATCTTGAAGGTGAGAAATCATCATGGATAAAACCAATTCCTGCTGCCAAGCCATAAAGGAGATTAAGAAAGAAAGGAGATCGATGGAAGTAAGATTACTGTGAGTGACAAGTAAGCGTTACGACTTATATAAAGGAAGGAGCTAGCGTAACCTAGAAGCCAACGGGGTATCTTGCCACTGAAGTTTTACCGTCTTTCCATGATTTCGTTTTGGCACATATTCCTATAGAAGGCTTACATGAGATACATTATGATCTTTGAGATGAGGAGATAAAAGAAGCTCGTAGGCTAAGTGACCTACTTTCTTTGAATTCAGATAAGGCCCACAATATCTGGGGGATAATTTCTTATACTTCCTAAGAGATAAAGAACTTCTTTTGGGCCGTACTCGAATGAAGACCAAAACCTTGATATCTAAACACCGATTTTCACTTCTGAACTCATTGTTCTGAATCCCTAAAACAGGTGGGACACCTGAGAAGTATTCTAGGGAAAGGGTCTTCCTTTTTTAAACAGAATCTTTATTTTATTTTAGAGAGGGAATAAGTATAAGATCAAAAAGGGAGATTCTTACTCCTGTATACCTTGAAGGCTGGAGAGGAATCTTACATTCTATCCCACTTAAACAAGTGCGAGATGTCCTCATCTCGCAAGGTAGAGGACAACTCTTTTTCTTAAGATCCAATTTTATTCTGGGGTTTCTTATATTCTGGTCAACCCAACAGAATACGGGGATAAGTATCCCTTATATAGAACTCATCAATAACAATTCATTCAGATCATATCATCCATATTTTTAACACGATAATGGTCCATTAGACTGAAAAATTTCTTTATGAACATTCCTCCATAGAAATTTAAGTTAAGCAATTTCTCAATTTGTCATCCCTTAACTTGATCTACCGTGATAAGAGTTAACAGTAGCAATTTGACAGCACAATCCACTAATCTCATAGTGATTTGCTGAAATCATTATCATCATTCCAGTTATGAATATCATCACAGGGACTCGTCCCATTCATCCTCATTGAGGATTCGTTCAGCTTATTACATTTCAACCAAATTTCAGGGATCAACGTTTTTCAATCAGAATCCAAATAAACTCATCAGTTCTCAAATAGAATTAAAAATCATATCAACCACATTCGAAATCATCATCTGGATAGCATTAATGCTTATAATTTCAAGTCTTAGATTTACTCGTATATACTGCCGGTAAAGAGCTGCAGTTATACCCTCGGTATATACGGGTAGTCATGCTACTTGGAACTATAAGGTAAATACCATCATGCCTAGGCCTCAAGCAAGTCAGGGTTCCATATAATTGTGGTACTTCCATTTGAAGACCCAATTACTAATTTACGAATTTTTAGTTTGAACATCAAATTGTATGAATTATATCACACAATTACAACCTTTTTGTGCTTCTTGATAAATTTTTTGACATATTTGGCTTCTCAGTTGATCTTTATTAACCAATTGCTCTGATACCAACTGTGAGATCCCTGTTCCCACCGCACAACGGATTCGGGTTACTAGCAGCGGAAGTAGCACTTCTTGCGCGAGGCAAGGTCCCACACTCGGGGCCTCGTCCCCACGGATATCCGGACAAAAGACTAATCCGTCGGTTTTTCCAAAACCGAACCCGGAAAAACTTCCCTTATCCCGAAAGCACGGGCGATTCCTCCAGGATAGCTTTTTACTCTAACGTAGTCAAGACCATTAGTGATCAAACTGATCCGACTGCACCTATAAGGATACTCGGTCAGATCAAGGAAGAAACTTGCACTTGGATCATTGGGATCAACGCTTTTTTCCCCATCAAGAGGCACAGCCGTTGATTCCTATCCATAGGACAATTACTATCCGGGACTTACTTCATCTATCGTAATAACAGAAATTGAGTCTCGATTTACGGATCCATCAGTCCAGCCTAACCCCATCCAATCCCATGGGTTAGCCAACCGCACAACCACTGTAGTGATGGGATCCAATTTGGAATTTGGTTAGGTTTTGTCCTGGGTACCAAGGAAAAGAGTTCCAAGGCCCCCTAGCCGGAAGTTCATGCAAACATGAAACTAGCCACACCACTTTTACACCCAATATGAAATTACCTTTTTCTTAGCATCAGCTAACTTATGTTCAGCCCTTTGTGAAGCATCCTGGGGCTCATTTTCAGCATCAATGGGTGGCTGCCCTTGCTGAAATTTGACCTTTTGCTGATCACCATGAGAGGCACAAACATTACGGAGCAGCTTTGCCTCATAAAATACAACATCCCGGCTGCGAACCACTTTGTTGGTTGATGGCAACCACACACGGTAGCCCATCTCACCTTCATCACCGTAGCCAACGAAGGTGCCCTTCTCGGACTTAGCATTAAGCTTGTTCCGGTCTTCCTTGCGGATATGCACATATGCATCACAACCAAAGATGCGTAAGTGGTCATATGAGGATGGTTTGCCAGACCAAACCTCCTCAGGGATTCCACCTTTCAAAGCTGTGTGTGGAGATCGATTGCAAACATGAACTGCAGTTTTCAAGGCTTCTCCCCAAAAATCCTGAGAGAGATTAGCTGTGGACAGCATGCATCGAACTCTTTCACACAGTGTACGATTATACCTTTCAGCCACACCATTTGAAGAGGGGCTATAGGAGGGTGTAAGTTCCCTCTTAATGCCATTATCATCAGAAAATTTCTGAAATTTAGTACTAACAAACTCACCCCCATTGTCAGTGCGTAAGCATTTAATCTTCACTCCAGTTTGAGTATGAACAAATGCATGAAACTTTTGAAATGCAGCAAAAGCATCATTCTTAGATTTCAACAAAGTGATCCATACTTTTCGTGAGTCATCCACAAAAGACACAAAGTACTTTGAACCACCTTTAGATTTAATGGGCGTGCTGCATACATCAGAGTGGACCAAGTCCAACTTTTCAACCTTGCGAGAGGCACGAGAGGAGTAAGAACTCCTATTCTGTTTCCCATACAAGCAATCATTACAAAAATCAAGCTTGCTTCCTTTTGCATCAAACTTGTTCAAGGAGGACAAAATGGAGAGACCCTTTTGGCTCATGTGGCCAAGTCTCTTATGCCAAAGCTCCATGTGGGAGCGTACCTCTGCAAAAGCAATAAACTTACCAAACAAAGCTTGACCATGAAGGCTATATAATGTTCCTTTCTTGCATCCTTTTGTAATCAGCCTTGTGCCTTTGGTCAATTTCCATGTGCCATTTCCAAATATGGCCGTGTATCCCAAGGCATCAAGCTGGCCCACAGACAGGAGACTGGTTTTCAAACCAGGCACATACCTCACATTTGGCAGCACAAACTCACTACCATCCTGCAAAGTCAAATTCACGGTGCCCATGCCTTCAATATTGCAAGCATGATCATTCCCCAAGAGCACCTTTCCTCGGGAGCCTGCAGTGAAAGTTGCAAAACACTCCTTGATAGGAGTTACATGAAAAGAGGCACCCGTGTCAATAATCCAAGTCTGTGAAAGCACATCAGATTCATACATCAAGGCATGAATAACATCTGGTTCTGTGACATGCAAGCTATGAACATCAAGAGCATTAGCAGAAAAAACACATAGCACATCATCTGAGTCAGACAGTTCCTCTATGACAACACCAGAGGCCACATTTGCCTTGCTCGTCCTTTTTGAATTCTTCTGCTTTGCTGGAATTACTCTCTTTTTCCTTCTTTTTGTCATTTGAATGACTGGATTTCTTCTTCTGGTCTTGCTCCATCTTGTAAAACTTGCAATCTGGCTTCTTGTGGCCTTTACGACCACACTGGTAGCATGTAACATCAGACTGCTGGCCCTTGCTCTTGCTTCTACCCTTTGAATTGGTAGTAGTATTTCCACGCTTGGTCGTCCTCCCTCGTGAGACATTTGCAGAACCGCTTGTCTCTGAGGTCTTCCTCCGGATATCTTCATTGAGAATAGCACCCCTGACTCCATCAAAAGTTAGGTTGGGATTTGTCCCAAGTGACACCACAAGTGTCTCCCAAGAGTCAGGCAAAGTAGTGAGCAAAAAGATAGCTTTCAACTTATCATCAAAAGCAAGCAATCCAGAATCTTGCATCTGATTAAGCACCCCTGTGAAAGCAGTAATATGCTCTACTGAATTCTTAGAATCATCAAGTTGCATATTCATGAGTTTCCTGATGAGATGTACCTGGTTCACTGGCGTGGTGATCTCATAGGTGCTTCTCAGCTTCTCCCAGACGGCATAGGCTGTTGTCAGCCCTTTGAGGTCAACAAGAACCTCATCAGCAACAGCCATCTGGAGATAGGCAACGGCCTTTCTGTTCAAGATTCCCCATTCATCATCTGTCATAGCAGCGGGTTTGAACTGCTCAAGTGCAGTATCACATTCCCGCAGATAGAGGATATTCTGAATCCTCACCTTCCAAAGATCAAACCCAGTGCCTGCAAACTTCTTAATCTCTAGTAGACCCTTAAGATCACTTGTAGACGCCATGACTTATCAAACTGACACTTCAGAAAGTAAGCAATAGCAAGATGTTATGTACCAGATACGGGTTGACAGTAGGATGCTCGTAGATTGATGAAACAACTTCAAGTGAAGAAGACGGCGGAAGAGAATCACCGCATGTCGATGTAAACCCGAGGGGCAGTCGGAGATACTGCAAAAGAGGACCGGGGCAGCTCTATATTGATGCTAAAGTGAATCCGGGGCAGTATGTTGCTGTCTTTGGGGCTGCTCGTAGTTCCTGGCTGCTGGAGGCAGCGTCGGCTGCTGCTAGTGGCCGTGGGGCTGCTTGCTGGTGGCCGTGGGGAATAGCAAACGCTGCAGATTGATGATAGAAGGGAGGTTTTTGACGCGAAAAACGCAGACAATCCCATAGTCAAGTGGTGGAAGACACCTCTACCTCCATAGCTTCTGCATACAGCTTCCCTCCATAGCTCTGATACCAGTTGTTGGAGGAGAATGACTCAAACACAAGAGCTTGCAGCCAAGGAAGTGCAGAGGAGATAGAGAAGAGTGAGAGAGAGAGAGAACTCACACAATGCTCAAGAATATCTTGATGTCTTATTGAGGCTCAAGGGAGACCTCGTATTTATAGAGATACAAGGGTAAAGTTAGGGTTAGGTCTAATATGGACGGGCGCCCAACTTATGGGGCGCCCGGCGGACCAAATACAAAGAATGTCGTTACAAGGCCCAAATGGGGGCCAAATGTACAAGTAAATATATGGCCGCGAAGCTCTCGAAAAGAGCTACGCGATGATCAAGGTCCGGAGGTGAAACTGGGACTTTATACCCAACATGTATGTATGCGGATGTAGATGTGGATGTATAGATGTGAATGGGAATGCGGATGTGGATGTATGTATGTATGTGGATGTGGATGTATGAATGAGGACGTGATAGTGGATGTATGCATGTGGATGTGGATGTAAGGATGTAGATGTGGATGTATGGATGTGAATGTGGATGTGGATGTGGATATATGTATGGATGTGAATATATGATATGTGATGTGAAGGAATCTGAAGTGACGAGATGGAAAATGATGTGATTGGATGAGTACACATATAAAAGGAATGTGGAATAAGTAAAGTGGATTGATGAGGGATAATGTGGAAAAATGAGAGTTAATATAGAAATTGTATTTGTAAACTGTTTGTAAATGGTTGTTTTATGTCAAGGATGCTGGGAAAGCATTTTGACCGTCTTGTGATTAAGGTCGTGGAGACCTAACTGATAAAGTTGCAACTGCTGCTGACGGAGAGTCAATGGAGGACGTCTCGCGTAGCAAAGTCGGCCGAGGTCTTGACCAGCCTCGGTTCGATTAAAATGGTGAGCTTCCGGTACGGTGGATGAGGGACCAAGGAAGCGGCCTATGAGTGAAGCACTAGGTCACTTGCGAAGGATCCTAGAAGGTGCTGACCATATGGTGTTTGGGCTCTGGGTCGCCTAGGATACCCACACATGCGTCGAGGAAGATATTGGAACAAGGAGTAAGAGTTGTTTTCTGACACCGGGCATGGATCTGGTTGATTGACCTTGCTAGTCTTCAATGGATGAGTCCATGGCTCTTTTTATGAATCTATTGGTTGATCTTGCTGATCTTCAACGAGAGTCCATCTTGATTTTTAAAAGTGATTATATTGCCGAGTATTATGGGCTAGGAACTATTGAAAAGGTCCCTGAGTGGACAGGTGGTGATTTGGTTGAAATGTAATAAGCTGAACGAATCCTCAATGAGGATGAATGGGACGAGTCCCTGTGATGATATTCATAACTGGAATGATGATAATGATTTCAGCAAATCACTATGAGATTAGTGGATTGTGCTGTCAAATTGCTACTGTTAACTCTTATCACGGTAGATCAAGTTAAGGGATGACAAATTGAGAAATTGCTTAACTTAAATTTTCGTGGAGAAATGTTGAGAAAGAAATTTTTCAGTCTAATGGACCATTATCGTGTTAAAAATATGGATGATATGATCTGAATGAATTGTTATTGATGAGTTCTATATAAGGGATACTTATCCCCGTATTCTGTTGGGTTGACCAGAATATAAGGAACCCCAGAATAAAATTGGATCTTAAGAAAAAGAGTTGTCCTCTACCTTGCGAGATGAGGACATCTCGCACTTTTTTAAGTGGGATAGAATGTAAGATTCCTCTCCAGCCTTCGAGGTATACATGAGTAAGAATCTCCCTTTTTGATCTTATAATTATTCCCTCTCTAAAATAAAGGAAATATTTTGTTTAAAAAAGGAAGACCCTTTCCCTAGAATACTTCTCAGGAGTCCCATCTGTTTTAGGTATTCAGAGAACAATGAGTTCAGAAGTGAAAATCGGTGTTTAGATAGCAAGGTTTTGGTCTTCATTCGAGTACGGCCCAAAAGAAGTTCTTTATCTCTTAGGAAGTATAAGAAATTATCCCCCAGATATTGTGGGCCTTATCTGAATTCAAAGAAAGTAGGTGACTTCGCCTACGAGCTTCTTTTATCTCCTCATCTCAAAGTTCATAATGTATCTTATGTAAGCCTTCTATAATGTATCTCATGTAAGCCTTCTATAGGAATATGTGCCAAAACCAAATCATGGAAAGACGGTAAAACTTCAGTGGCAAGATACCCCGTTGGCTTCTAGGTTACGCTAGCTCCTTCCTTTATATAAGTCGTAACGCTTACTTGTCACTCACAGTAATCTTACTTCCATCGATCTCCTTTCTTTCTTAATCTCCTTTATGGCTTGGCAGCAGGAATTGGTTTTATCCATGATGATTTCTCACCTTCAAGATGCAAGCGAGTCTTTGAAGAAGGATTTTATAGAACTGTATGAGCGCTCACTTTTCCCTCACTTGGGAACTTCTGTAGCTCAGACCAAATGGCGGACCTGTCGAGATATAACTAGGGTAACACCGTGGGGGCGACAGCACTTCCGTAACAATGTCCACTTGGCTATGGTTATTGAAGCTTTGGGTTTGGGTCCCCGATACTACTGTGTGATGAGATGAAGGCATGGTGGATTTTCTGAGCAGGTCTTCTTACTAGCGTGCCTTCTTCCTCACCAGAAGATATGCCTTTATCCCGTTTTCGGCTTACCTCTTAGAGGTCCTTTTGTTAGATCACCTCATACCACTGAGGTAGGTGCTACAATAACCAGCCGAATTATTCCCATAGATGAGTTACCTTATACGTGTGCAGCTTGTGAGTGCTGCTTTTGTGACCATATGATGGACGGGCTTATGGAAGTGTAAAGAGTTCTTCTATCTTTACTGTATATGTTCCAAGAATGAATAAAGTTGAAATCTTTGTTCTTGTCTTGAGTCTTGCTCTCTTTGAGACTTTTCTTGGTGGTTAATCTTAATTAAAAATTTTCTCTCAGTCTCATATTTGTGCATCTTGCAAAATTACCCCCAGTCTGCGAGATGAGGGCATCTCGCGTTTTTCAAGTGGGAGAGAATGTAAGATTCCTCCCCAGCCTCTCAAAATGTCCAACATCTTCCCCTGTAATCAATCCCTCTTCAGAAATATACAAGACCTTGTTTCTAATTGTTTTAACCTAGAGAGAGAAAATATTTTAGAGAGAGAATATTCAGATTTTTAATATTTTTGGATAGAAAATTATCTCATCTTATTAAACTAAGTTCCCCTGAAACAGAAATTCAAAAAGAACTTTCCAATGTGCAATTGAAATTAATTGGAAATGGGTATAAAGGACCTTAACCTAAGGGTCTAGATTTTCAGAAATTTTTGGATTATGGTCCAATTAAGGTTCCTATGGGCCAATAGCATCAATCCATGTGTAGGATGGAGATAAATCCAATTTGTAAAAGAAGATACCCAAAAATGAGTAAATGCTCACATAAGATGAAGAGTTGAAAATGTACAAGGTTTATTAGTAAAAAACTATGAGCAATATTAAAAATATGAGATATTTTGGGTATCCAAAAATGAGTAAATACTCACATAAGATGAAGAGTTGAAAATGTACAAGATTTATTAGTAAAAAACTATGAGCCATATTAAAAATATGAGATATTTTGGGTATCCAAAAAGGAGTAAATGCTCACATAAGATGAAGAGTTGAAAATGTACAAGGTTTATTAGTAAAAAACTATGAGCAATATTAAAAATATGATATATTTTGGGTATCCAAAAATGAGTAAATGCTCACACAAGATGAAGAGTTGAAAATGTACAAGGTTTATTAGTATAAAACTATGAGCAATATTTAAAATATGAGATATTTTGGGTATAATGATTCCATTTTGACACATATGTAAGGAAGGGGAGTTCTTTGAAGGAGGTGCACATTTCACATGCTTGAATGAGTTTTAAACTCAAAAATAATGTGATATTTTTATCTCTCCTCTCTCTTGAACCAAACCAAATCAAAATGGAACCAAACCGAATCAAAAAGTAACCAAACTAGGTCCAAATCTAGTCCAAGTTCAACCAAACTGAATTTGAAAAATTCTAGAATTCAGTTAGCTTTGGTTAGAGCTTTCCTCTCCTATAAATAGAGCATGAGTCCTTTGAAAAAAATATAGAAGAATTTTACTATACTAGAGTTATGCTGAAATAATGCTAATTTCTACTAGAGTTATGCTGAAATAATGCTAATTTCTACTATTCTCTAAAATTCTCTCCAAATTGCAGAAATTAAAGCTTCCCTCTTTCTTCAATCCCCATTGGTGGCTCCATCAACATACTTAACCAATTGATTGGTTGGGGGCCTCTACCGTGAACAAAGAATCAAGCAAATTGTAAGGTAAATGGTGAATTTTGATCTTTTCTATAATTTCTCAATGCTTCTCTCTTCTCAACCCCTCTCAAGCTTGAGAAGCTTAATTGGAATGGTTTTTGAATGCTATTCAAGTTAATTGATGAATGGTAGTGAAGAGTTACATAATTTGATGAATGCTATTGAAGTTAATTGATTAATGATAGTTAAGAATTACGTAAATTTCCATTTATGCTTAATTCAAATGGTTTTTATGTAAATTCTCTCTCTCACTCAAGAAATGGTCATACTCATGACCCATTCTCAATCCAAATGAAGCTTTTCATAAAGCTTTTCCTTAATCCAAGATTAATCTATGCTTGAGGCCAAATTAATGGCTTTTTTCTATGCTTTTAGTTTATGTATATTGATGATTCAATCCATTATGGATTAATGATCCAATTAGGGATCATTCTAATTATTTCCTGAATGATAAGCTTTATCCCTTAGAAAAATTGAGATTTATCAGTCATAGCACAGCAAAGCTATGGCAAAATTTTTATAAAAATTACGCATAAAATAATTTCATTCAAAGCATAAAAAGAGGACTTCCTACCATATTCTAGGAATTATCATCCTAGATTAATTGAAAGATATTCATTGTAATCTTAGAGAAATTGATTTTTATATTATGCATAATTGATTTTCATGCATAGAGGTATGCATAAAAGATTATTATTTTAACATAAAAGTGTTACTTTTATCATAATTAGATTTCATGCATAGAGGTATGCATAAAAGATTATTATTTTAATATAAAAGTGTTACTTTTATCATAATTGAATTTCATGCATAGAGATATGCATAAAAGTTGATTATTTTATTATAAAAGTGTTACTTTTATCATATTGGATTTCATGCATAGAGGTATGCATAAAAGATATTCTTTTTATACTAAAAGTGTGATTTTTCATCATAAATGGATTTTATGCATAACTTAGATGCATAAGAGAAATTCTTTTATTCTAAAAGTGTAATTCCAACCAAATTGAATTTATGCATAGGAAAATGCATAAAAGATTGAAATTTAATTCAAAAGTGTCATTTTCATTTAAAATGAATTTATGCATAGGAAGATGCATAAAAGATTGATTTTTACTTTGAAAGTATTAATCTCCTTAAATAGAATTTATGCATAAATAAATGTGTAAAGAAATCTTATATCAAATATAAGAATTCTCTTGTATTCTATAAATAGATATGAGATGTGATAGGATGTGATAAGAGGTGTATAAGATGTGATAAGAGGTGATAAGATGCTTATGAAATAAGTTAGGAGGTGATAAGATGAATTAAGATGTGATAAGATGTGTATGGGATGAGGTAAGAAGTGTATGTGATAGGATAAGATGTATATGGGTTGTGATAGGGCGAGAATGGATGTGATGTAAAAGATTAGATGTGAAGGAATATGGGGTTATATGAATGGGAATGTGGAAATGGATGTATGTATGTGGATGTGTGGATGTGGAGATGTGGAGTGTGGATGTATGAATGTGAAAATGGATGTATGCATGAAGATGTATATGCATAGATGTAATTGTGGATGTAGATGTGGCTGTATAGATGTGAATGTGGAATGTGGATGTGGATGTATGTATGTATGTGGATGTAGATGTGGATGTATAGATGTGAATGGGAATGTGGATGTGAATGTATGTGAATGTGGATGTAGATGTGGATGTGGAGTGTGGATGTATAGATGTGAATGTAGAATGTGGATGTGGATGTATGTATGTATGTGGATGTAGATGTGGATGTATAGATGTGAATGGGAATGTGGATGTGGATGTATCTATGTATGTGGATGTGGATGTATGAATGAGGACGTGATAGTGGATGTATGTATGTGGATGTGGATGTAAGGATGTAGATGTGGATGTATGGATGTGAATGTGATATGGATGTGAATGTGATATGGATGTGGATATATGTATGGATGTGAATATATGATATGTGATGTGAAGGAATCTGAAGTGACGAGATGGAAAATGATGTGATTGGATGAGTACACGTATAAAAGGAATGTGGAATAAGTAAAGTGGATTGATGAGGGATAATGTGGAAAAATGAGAGTTAATATAGAAATTGTATTTGTAAACTGTTTGTAAATGGCTGTTTTATGTCAAGAATGCTAGGAAAGCATTTTGACGGTCTTGTGATTAAGGTCGTGGAGACCTAACTGATAAAGTTTCAACTGCTGACGGAGAGTCAATGGAGGACGTCTCGCGTAGCAAAGTCGGTCTTGACCAGCCGGTGGATGAGGGACCAAGGAAGCGGCCTATGAGTGAAGTGCTAGGTCACTTGCGAAGGATCCTAAAGGGTGCTGACCATACGGTGCTCGGGCTCTGGGTCGCCTAGGATACCCACACGTGCGTCGAGGAAGATATTGGAACAAGGAGTAAGAGTTGTTTTTTGAAACCGGGCATGGATCTGGTTGATTGACCTTGCTGGTTTTCAATGGATGAGTCCATGGCTCTTTTTATGGATCTGTTGGTTGATTGACCTTGCTGGTCTTCAATGGATGACTCCATGGCTCTTTTTATGGATCTGTTGGTTGATCTTGTTGATCTTCAACGAGAGTCCATCTTGATTTTTATAAGTGATTATATTGCCGATTATTATGGGCTAGGAACTATTGAAAAGGCCCCTGAGTGGACAGGTGGTGAGCGTTCTAGTTGCCAATGATGCCATAGATACTCTGATGAAGGAATGATGGAAAATTAAGAATCAACCGGAAAATTTGGACGATTGTGATCAGTGGTACTATGGTTTCATTAAAGGATTGTTTTAAAGTTAGCTGATGCTAAGAAAAAGGCAATTTCATATTGGGTGTGTAAGTGGTGTGGCTAGTTTTATGTTTGCATGAACTTCCGGCTAGGGGGCCTTGGAACTCTTTTCCTCGGTACCCGGGACAAAACCTAACCAAATTCCAAATTGGATCCCATCACTACAGTGATTGGGCGGTTGGCTAACCCATGGGATCGGATGGGGTTAGGCTGGACTGATGGATCCGTAAATCGAGACTCAATTTCTATTATTACGATAGATGAAGTAAGTCCCGGATAGTAATTGTCCTATGGATAGGAATCAACGGCGGATGTGCCTCTTGATGGGGAAAAAAGCATTGATCCCAATGATCCAAGTGCAAGTTTCTTCCTTGATCTGACCGAGTATCTTTATAGGTGCAGTCGGATCAGTTTGATCACTAATGGTCTTGACTACGTTAGAGTAAAAAGTTATTTTGGAGGAATCGCCCGTGCCTCCGGATACATTAGGACCTCAATGGAAGGCTTGTTGGGCCATTTTATTTGGTAGTTTAAGGAGTCAAACCTTTTCTCTTAAGAAGAAACGTTTTCTAATTAGAAGCTTCAAAACGGCTACTTTATTCAAATTTGAATTTTGGGAGAAAAATGGAATTTAAAATCTAGCGGACAAAACCATATCATGTAACATATCTATGGAAAGCTCTTGATGCGTAGATCACGGATCTATAATCTCCGCACAAATCGGAGCTTGTATGTAGAAGTTATGGAGGTCCGAAAATTGTAAAATTGCCTCCTCCCCTTTTTGGGGGGAAAAGTGCACCCTTTGACCACTCTTACACCTCTCTTACAAACCCTTTTTGGGGGGAAAAGTGCACCCTTTGACCACTCTTACACCTCTCTTACAAACCCAACATTTCAGTCCACATGTCAACCCCCCATTTGGCTATTCCTTAATCACCTTGATTAGGCTTGGGCAAATTAAAGGGCCCAAGAAGACCCCATTCACTTCCTAATGAGGGAAGTTTTTCCGGGTTCGGTTTTGGAAAAACCGACGGATTAGTCTTTTGTCCAGATATCCGTGGGGACAAGGCCCCGAGTGTGGGACCCTGCCTCGCGCAAGAAGTGCTACTTCCGCTGCTAGTAACCGGAATCCGTTGCGCGGTGGGAACAGGGATCTCACAGTTGGTATCAGAGCAATTGGTTAATAAAGATCAACTGAGAAGCCAAATATGTCAAAAAATTTATCAAGAAGCACAAAAAGGTTGTAATTGTGTGATATAATTCATACAATTTGATGTTCAAACTAAAAATTCATAAATTAGTAATTGGGTCTTCAAATGGAAGTACCGCAATTATATGGAACCCTGACTTGCTTGAGGCCTAGACATGATGGTATTTACCTTATAGTTCCAAGTAGCATAACTACCCGTATATACCGAGGGTATAACTGCAACTCTTTACCGACAGTATATACGAGTAAATCTAAGACTTGAAATTATAAGCATTAATGCTATCCAGATGATGATTTCGAATGTGGTTGATATGATTTTTAATTCTGTTTGAGAACTGATGAGTTGATTTGGATTCTGATTGAAAAATGTTGATCCCTGAAATTTGGTTGAAATGTAATAAGCTGAACAAATCCTCAATGAGGATGAATGGGACGAGTCCCTGTGATGATATTCATAACTGGAATGATGATAACAATTTCAGCAAATCACTATGAGATTAGTGGATTAAGCTGTCAAATTACTACTGTTAACTCTTATCACGGTATACATCAAGTTAAGGGATGACAAATTGAGAAATTGCTTAACTTAAATTTCCGTGGAGGAATGTTTAGAAAGAAATTCTTCAGTCTAATGGACCATTATCGTGTTAAAAATATGGATGATATGATCTGAATGAATTGTTATTGATGAGTTCTATATAAGGGATACTTATCCCCGTATTCTGTTGGGTTGACCAGAATATAAGGAACCCCAGAATAAAATTGGATCTTAAGAAAAAGAGATGTCCTCTACCTTGTGAGATGAGGACATCTCGCACTTTTTTAAGTGGGATAGAATGTAAGATTCCTCTCCAGCCTTCGAGGTGTGACAGGAGTAAGAATCTCCCTTTTTGATCTTATAAATATTCCCTCTCTAAAATAAAAGAAAGATTCTGTTTAAAAAAGGAAGACCCTTTTCCTAGAATACTTCTCACGAGTCCCACCTGTTTTAGGGATTCAGAACAATGAGTTTAGAAGTGAAAATCGGTGTTTAGATATCAAGGTTTTGGTCTTCATTCGAGTACGGCCTAAAAGAGGTTCTTTATCTCTTAGGAAGTATAAGAAATTATCCCCTAGATATTATGGGCCTTATCTGAATTCAAAGAAAGTAGGTGACTTAGCCTACGAGCTTCTTTTATCTCCTCATCTCAAAGTTCATAATGTATCTCATGTAAGCCTTCTATAGGAATATGTGCCAAAACCAAATCATGGAAAGATGGTAAAACTTCAGTGGCAAGATACCCCGTTGGCTTCTAGGTTACGCTAGCTCCTTCCTTTATATAAGTCGTAACGCTTACTTGTCACTCACAGTAATCTTACTTCCATCGATCTCCTTTCTTTCTTAATCTCCTTTATGGCTTGGCATCAGGAATTGGTTTTATCCATGATGATTTCTCACCTTCAAGATGCAAGCGAGTCTGTGAAGAAGGATTTTATAGAACTGTATGAGCGCTCACTTTTCCCTCACTTGGGAACTTCTGTAGCTCAGACCAAATGGCGGACCTGTCGAGATATAACTAGGGTAACACCGTGGGGGCGACAGCACTTCCATAACAATGTCCGCTTGGCTATGGTTATTGAAGCTTTGGGTTTGGGTCCCCGATATACTACTGCGTGATGAGATCAAGGCATGGTGGATTTTCTGAGCGGGTCTTCTTACTAGCGTGCCTTCTTCCTCACCAGAAGATATGCCTTTATCCCGTTTTCGGCTTGCCTCTTAGAGGTCCTTTTGTTAGATCACCTCATACCACTGAGGTAGGTGCTGCAATAACCAGTCGAATTATTCCCATAGATGAGTTACCTTATACGTGTGCAGCTTGTGAGTGCTGCTTTTGTGACCATATGATGGACGGGCTTATGGAAGTATAAAGAGTTCTTCTATCTTTACTGTATATGTTCCAAGAATGAATAAAGTTAAAATCTTTGTTCTTGTCTTGAGTCTTGCTCTCTTTGAGACTTTTCTTGGTGGTTAATCTTAATTAAAAATTTTCTCTCAGTCTCATATTTGTGCATCTTGCGAAATTACCCCCAGTCTGCGAGATGAGGGCATCTCGCGTTTTTCAAGTGGGAGAGAATGTAAGATTCCTCCCGAGCCTCTCAAAATGTCCAGCATCTTCCCCTGTAATCAATCCCTCTTCAGAAATATTTGTGCATCTTGCGAAATTACCCCCAGTCTGCGAGATGAGGGCATCTCGCGTTTTTCAAGTGGGAGAGAATGTAAGATTCCTCCCCAACCTCTCAAAATGTCCAGCATCTTTCCTTGTAATCAATCCTTCTTCAGAAATATAAAAGACCTTGTTTCTAACTGTTTTAACCTAGAGAGAGAAAATATTCTAGAGAGAGAATATTCAGATTTTTAATATTTTTGGATAGAAAATTATCTCATCTTATTAAACTAAGTTCCCCTAAAACAGAAATTCGAAAAGAACTTTCCAATGTGCAATTGAAATTAATTGGAAATGGGTATAAAGGACCTTAGCCTAAGGGTCTAGATTTTTGGAAATTTTTGGATTATGGTCCAATTAAGGTTCCTATGGGCCAATAGCATCAATCCATGTGTAGGATGGAGATAAATCCAATTTGTAAAAGAAGATACCCAAAAATGAGTAAATGCTCACATAAGATGAAGAGTTGAAAATGTACAAGGTTTATTAGTAAAAAACTATGAGCAATATTAAAAATATGAGATAATTTGGGTATCCAAAAGTGAGTAAATGCTCACATAAGATGAAGAGTTGAAAATGTACAAGATTTATTAGTAAAAGACTATGAGCAATATTAAAAATATGAGATATTTTGGGTATCCAAAAAGGAGTAAATGCTCACATAAGATGAAGAGTTGAAAATGTACAAGGTTTATTAGTAAAAAACTATGAGCAATATTAAAAATATGAGATATTTTGGGTATCCAAAAATGAGTAAATACTCACACAAGATGAAGAGTTGAAATTGTACAAGGTTTATTAGTAAAAAACTATGAGCAATATTAAAAATATGAGATATTTTGGGTATAATGATTCCATTTTGACACATATGTAAGGAAGGGGAGTTCTTTGAAGGAGATGCATATTTCACATGCTTGAATGAGTTTTAAACTCAAAAATAATGTGATATTTTTATCTCTCCTCTCTCTTGAACCAAACCAAATCAAAATGGAACCAAACCAAATCAAAAAGTAACCAAACTAGGTCCAAATCTAGTCCAAATTCAACCAAACTGAATTTGAAAAATTCTAGAATTCAGTTAGCTTTGGTTAGAGCTTCCCTCTCCTATAAATAGAACATGAGTCCTTTGAAAAAAATATAGAAGAATTCTACTATACTAGAGTATTGTTGAAATAATGCTAATTTCTACTATTCTCTAAAATTCTCTCCAAATTGAAGAAATTGGAGCTTCCCTCTTTCTTCAATCCCCATTGGTGGCTCCATCAACATACTTAACCAATTGATTGGTTGGGGGCCTCTACCGTGAACAAAGAATCAAGCAAATTGTAAGGTTAATGGTGAATTTTGATCTTTTCTATAATTTCTCAATGCTTCTCTCTTCTCAACCCCTCTCAAGCTTGAGAAGCTTAATTGGAATGGTTTTTGAATGCTATTGAAGTTAATTGATGAATGGTAGTGAAGAGTTACATAATTTGATGAATGCTATTGAAGTGAATTGATTAATGATAGTTAAGACTTACATAAATTTCCATTTATGCTTAATTCAAATGGTTTTTATGTAAAATCTCTCTCTCACTCAAGAAATGGTCATACTCATGACCCATTCTCAATCCAAATGAAGCTTTTCATAAAGCTTTTCCTTAATCCAAGATTAATCTACGCTTGAGGCCAAATTAATGGCTTTTTTCTATGGTTTTAGTTTATGTATATTGATGATTCAATCCATTATGGATTAATGATCCAATTAGGGATCATTCTAATTATTTCCTTAATAATAAGCTTTATCCCTTAGAAAAATTGAGATTTTTCAGTCATAGCACACCGGAGCTATGGCAAAAATTTTATAAAAATTACGCATAAAATAATTTCATTCAAAGCATAAAAAGAGGACTTCCTACCATATTCTAGGAATTATCATCCTAGATTAATTGAAAGATATTCATTGTAATCCTAGAGAAATTGATTTTTATATTATGCATAATTGATTTTCATGCATAGAGGTATGCATAAAAGATTATTATTTTAACATAAAAATGTTACTTTTATCATAATTAGATTTCATGCATAGAGGTATGCATAAAAGATTATTATTTTAATATAAAAGTGTTACTTTTATCATAATTGAATTTCATGCATAGAGGTATGCATAAAAGTTGATTATTTTATTGTAAAAGTGTTACTTTTATCATATTGGATTTCATGCATAGAGGTATGCATAAAAGATATTCTTTTTATACTAAAAGTGTGAATTTTCATCATAAATGGATTTTATGCATAACTTAGATGCATAAGAGAAATTCTTTTATTCTAAAAGTGTAATTCCTACCAAATTGAATTTATGCATAGGAAAATGCATAAAAGATTGAAATTTAATTCAAAATTATCCTTTTCATTTAAAATGAATTTATGCATAGGAAGATGCATAAAAGATTGATTTTTACTTTGAAAGTATTAATCTCCTTAAATAGAATTTATGCATAAATAAATGTGTAAAGAAATCTTATATCAAATATAAGAATTCTCTTGTATTCTATAAATAGATATGAGATGTGATAGGATGTGATAAGAGGTGTATAAGATGTGATAAGAGGTGATAAGATGCTTATGAAATAAGTTAGGAGGTGATAAGATGAATTAAGATGTGATAAGATGTGTATGGGATGAGGTAAGAAGTGTATGTGATAGGATAAGATGTATATGGGTTGTGATAGGGCGAGAATGGATGTGATGTAAAAGATTAGATGTGAAGGAATATGGGGTTATATGAATGGGAATGTGGAAATGAATGTATGTATGTGGATGTGTGGATGTGGAGATGGGAGTGTGGATGTATGAATGTGAAAATGGATGTATGCATGAAGATGTATATGCATAGATGTGAATGTGGATGTAGATGTGGCTGTATAGATGTGAATGTGGAATGTGGATGTGGATGTATGTATGTATGTGGATGTAGATGTGGATGTATAGATGTGAATGGGAATGTGGATGTGAAAGTATGTGAATGTGGATGTAGATGTGGATGTATAGATGTGAATGTGGAATGTGGATGTGGATGTATGTATGTATGTGTTTGTAGATGTGGATGTATAGATGTGGATGTGAATGTGGATGTGGATGTATAGATGTGAATGGGATGTGGATTTATGTACGTATGTGGATGTGGATGTATGAATGAGGACGTGATAGTGGATGTATGCATGTGGATGTGGATGTAAGGATGTAGATGTGGATGTGGATGTAGATGTGGATGTGGATGTGAATGTGGATGTGGATGTAAGGATGTAGATGTGGATGTATGGATGTGAATGTGGATGTGGATGTGGATATATGTATGGATGTGAATATATGATGTGAAGGAATCTGAAGTGATGAGATGGAAAATGATGTGATTGGATGAGTACACATATAAAAGAAATGTGGAATAAGTAAAGTGGATTGATGAGGGATAATGTGGAAAAATGAGAGTTAATATAGAAATTGTATTTGTAAACAATTTGTAAATTGCTGTTTTATGTCAAGAATGCTGGGAAAGCATTTTGACCGTCTTGTGATTAAGGTCGTAGAGACCTAACTGATAAAGTTGCAACTGCTGACGGAGAGTCAATGGAGGACGTCTCGCGTAGCAAAGTCGGCCGAGGTCTTGACCAGCCTCGGTTCGATTAAAATGGTGAGCTTCCGTGGTACGGTGGATGAGGGACCAAGGAAGCAGCCTATGAGTGAAGCGCTAGGTCACTTGCGAAGGATCCTAGAGGGTGCTGACCATACGGTGCTCAGGCTCTGGGACGCCTAGGATACCCACACGTGCGTCGAGGAAGATATTGGAACAAGGAGTAAGAGTTGTTTTTTGAAACCGCGCATGGATCTGGTTGATTGACCTTGCTGGTCTTCAATGGATGAGTCCATGGCTCTTTTTACAAATCTGTTGGTTGATCTTGCTGATCTTCAACGAGAGTCCATCTTGATTTTTATAAGTGATTCTATTGCCGAGTATTATGGGCTAGGAACTATTGAAAAGGCCCCTGAGTGGACAGGTGGTGAGCGTTCTAGTTGCCAATGATGCCATAGATACTCTTATGAAGGAATGATGGAAAATTAAGAATCAACCGAAAAATTTGGAAGATTGTGATCAGTGGTACTATGGTTTCATTAAACGATTATGTCTATATAGGTTGCTACACGGCCAGACATTGCTCATTCAGTGGGAGTAGTCAGTCGTTTTATGTCCAACCCGGGCAAAGCACATTGGGATGCTATAAAGTCTATTTTGAGGTACTTGAAGGGGACATAGAAGAAATGCCTTATGTATGGTAAAGGTCCACTTGAGGTGCAGGGTTATTGTGATTCAGACATGGCAGGTGATTCTGATACCCGCAAGTCTACTAGTGGGTACATCTATACTCTCCACATCCACATATATACATACATCCACATCCACATTCCCATTCACATCTATACATCCACATCTACATCCACATACATACATCCACATCCACATCCACATTCCACATTCACATCTATACATCCACATCTACATCCACATTCACATACATTCACATCCACATTCCCATTCACATCTATACATCCACATTCCCATTCACATCTATACATCCACATCTACATCAACATACATACATACATCCACATCCACATTCCACATTCACATCTATACAGCCACATGTATCTACATCCACATTCACATCTATGCATATTTATCTTCATGCATACATCCATTTTCACATTCATACAGGGCCACACTCCCATCTCCACATCCACACATCCACATACATACATCCATTTCCACATTCCCATTTATATAACCCCATATTTCTTCACATCTAATCTTTTACATCACATCCATTCTTGCCCTATCACAACCCATATACATCTTATCCTATCACATACACTTCTTACCTCATCCTATACACATCTTATCACCTCTTAATTCACATAATTCACATCTTATCACATACACTTCTTACCTTATCCCATACACATCTTATCACAACCCATATACATCTTATCCTATCACAACCACTTCTTACCTCATCCCATACACATCTTATCACATCTTAATTCATCTTATCACCTCCTAACTTATTTCATAAGCATCTTATCACCTCTTATCACATCTTATACACCTCTTATCACATCCTAACACATCTCATATCTATTTATAGAATACAAGAGAATTCTTATATTTGATATAAGATTTCTTTACACATTTATTTATGCATAAATTCTATTTAAGGAGATTAATACTTTCAAAGTAAAAATCAATCTTTTATGCATCTTCCTATGCATAAATTCATTTTAAATGAAAATGACACTTTTGAATTAAATTTCAATCTTTTATGCATTTTCCTATGCATAAATTCAATTTGGTTGGAATTACACTTTTAGAATAAAAGAATTTCTCTTATGCATCTAAGTTATGCATAAAATCCATTTATGATGAAAAATCACACTTTTAGTATAAAAAGAATATCTTTTATGCATACCTCTATGCATGAAATCCAATATGATAAAAGTAACACTTTTACAATAAAATAATCAACTTTTATGCATACCTCTATGCATGAAATTCAATTATGATAAAAGTAACACTTTTATATTAAAATAATAATCTTTTATGCATACCTCTATGCATGAAATCTAATTATGATAAAAGTAACACTTTTATGTTAAAATAATAATCTTTTATGCAATCCTCTATGCATGAAAATCAATTATGCATAATATAAAAATCAATTTCTCTAGGATTACAATGAATATCTTTCAATTAATCTAGGATGATAATTCCTAGAATATGGTAGGAAGTCCTCTTTTTATGCTTTGAATGAAATTATTTTATGCGTAATTTTTATAAAAATTTTGCCATAGCTCCGCTGGCTATGATTGATAAATCTCAATTTTTTAAGGGATAAAGCTTATCATTAAGGAAATAATTAGAATGATCCCTAATTGGATCATTAATCCATAATGGATTGAATCATCAATATACATAAACTAAAAGCATAGAAAAAAGCCATTAATTTGGCCTCAAGCATAGATTAATCTTGGATTAAGGAAAAGCTTCATGAAAAGCTTCATTTGGATTGAGAATGGGTCATGAGTATGACCATTTCTTGAGTGAGAGAGAGAATTTACATAAAAACCATTTGAATTAAGCATAAATGGAAATTTATGTAATTCTTAACTATCATTAATCAATTAACTTCAATAGCATTCATCAAATTATGTAACTCTTCACTACCATTCATCAATTAACTTCAATAGCATTCAAAAACCATTCCAATTAAGCTTCTCAAGCTTGAGAGGGGTTGAGAAGAGAGAAGCATTGAGAAATTATAGAAAAGATCAAAATTCACCATTTACCTTACAATTTGCTTGATTCTTTGTTCACGGTAGAGGTCCCCAACCAATCAATGGGTTAAGTATGTTGATGGAGCCACCAATGAGGATTGAAGAAAGAGGGAAGCTCCAATTTCTTCAATTTGGAGAGAATTTTAGAGAATAGTAAAAATTAGCATTATTTCAGCATAACTCTAGTATAGTAAAATTCTTCTATATTTTTTTCAAAGGACTCGTGTTCTATTTATAGGAGAGGGAAGCTCTAACCAAAGCTAACTGAATTCTAGAATTTTCTAAATTCAGTTTGGTTGAATTTGGACTAGATTTGGACCTAGTTTGGTTACTTTTTGATTCGATTTGGTTCCATTTTGATGTGGTTTGGTTCAAGAGAGAGGAGAGATAAAAATATCACATTATTTTTGAGTTTAAAACTCATTCAAGCATGTGAAATATGCACCTCCTTTAAAGAACTCCCCTTCCTTACATATGTGTCAAAATGGAATCATTATACCCAAAATATCTCATATTTTTAATATTGCTCATAGCTTTTTACTAATAAACCTTTTACATTTTCAACTCTTCATCTTGTGTGAGCATTTACTCATTTTTGGATACCCAAAATATCTCATATTTTTAATATTGCTCATAGTTTTTTACTAATAATCCTTGTACATTTTCAACTCTTCATCTTATGTGAGTATTTACTCCTTTTTGGATACCCAAAATATCTCATATTTTTAATATTGCTCATAGTTTTTTACTAATAAATCTTGTACATTTTCAACTCTTCATCTTATGTGAGCATTTACTCATTTTTGGATACCCAAAATATCTCATATTTTTAATATTGCTCATAGTTTTTTACTAATAAACCTTGTACATTTTCAACTCTTCATCTTATGTGAGCATTTACTCATTTTTGGGTATCTTCTTTTACAAATTGGATTTATCTCCTCCCTACACATGGATTGATGCTATTGGCCCATAGGAACCTTAATTGGACCATAATCCAAAAATTTCTGAAAATGTAGACCCTTAGGCTAAGGTCCTTTATACCCATTTTTGATTAATTCCAATTGCACATTGGAAAGTTCTTTTTGAATTTCTCTTTCAGGGGAACTTAGTTTAATAAGATGAGATAATTTTCTATCCAAAAATATTAAAAATCTGAATATTCTCTCTCTCTAGGTTAAAACAGTTAGAAACAAGGTCTTTTATATTTCTGAAGAGGGATTGATTACAGGGGAAGATGCTGGACATTTTGAGAGGCTGGGGAGGAAGCTTACATTCTCTCCCACTTGAAAAACGCGAGATGCCCTCATCTCGCAGACTGGGGGTAATTTTGCAAGATGCACAAATATGAGACTGAGAGAAAATTTTTAATTAAGATTAACCACCAAGAAAAGTCTCAAAGAGAGCAAGACTCAAGACAAGAACAAAGATTTCAACTTTATTCATTCTTGGAACATATACAGTAAAGATAGAAGAACTCTTTACACGTCCATAAGCCCGTCCATCATATGGTCACAAAAGCAGCACTCACAAGCTGCACACGTATAAGGTAACTCATCTATGGGAATATACAGTAAAGATAGAAGAACTCTTTACACTTCCATAAGCCCGTCCATCATATGGTCACAAAAGCAGCACTCACAAGCTGCACACGTATAAGGTAACTCATCTATGGGAATAATTCGGCTGGTTATTGCAGCACCTACCTCACTGGTATGAGGTGATCTAACAAAAGGACCTCTAAGAGGCAAGCCGAAAACGGGATAAAGGCATATCTTCTGGTGAGGAAGAAGGCACGCTAGTAAGAAGACCCACTCAGAAAATCCACCATGCCTTGATCTCATCACGCAGTAGTATCGGGGACCCAAACCCAAAGCTTCAATAACCATAGCCAAGCGGACATTGTTATACGGAAGTGCTGTCGCCCCCACGGTGTTACCCTAGTTATATCTCGACAGGTCCGCCATTTGGTCTGAGCTACAAAAGTTCCCAAGTGAGGGAAAAGTGAGTGCTCATACAGTTCTATAAAATCCTTCTTCACAGACTCGCTTGCATCTTGAAGGTGAGAAATCATCATGGATAAAACCAATTCCTGCTGCCAAGCCATAAAGGAGATTAAGAAAGAAAGGAGATCGATGGAAGTAAGATTACTGTGAGTGATAAGTAAGCGTTACGACTTATATAAAGGAAGGAGCTAGCGTAACCTAGAAGCCAACGGGGTATCTTGCCCTCGGGGGGGTCACTATATGTAAAATATCCCTATCATCACGTGCGTTCAAGGCCTATATTTTAAATCCCTTATTTGTGAATTTTTTAATCTATATAATATCCCCTTTTCTTTATGAATCTGTAAATTTTTTTGAAAAAAATTTAAATCATACCCTTATGTAAATATATTTCTGTAAGTTTCATAAATTAAAATTATGCTTCTGTTGAACGCACGTGATATTCACATTTTTTTGTGAGTGATCCTCCCGAGATCTTGCCACTGAAGTTTTACCATCTTTCCATGATTTGGTTTTGGCACATATTCCTATAGAAGGCTTACATGAGATACATTATGAACTTTGAGATGAGGAGATAAAAGAAGCTCGTAGGCGAAGTCACCTACTTTCTTTGAATTCAGATAAGGCCCACAATATCTGGGGGATAATTTCTTATACTTCCTAAGAGATAAAGAACTTCTTTTGGGCCATACTCGAATGAAGACCAAAACCTTGATATCTAAACACCGATTTTCACTTCTGAACTCATTGTTCTCTGAATCCCTAAAATAGGTGGGACTCCTGAGAAGTATTCTAGGGAAAGGGTCTTCCTTTTTTAAACAGAATCTTTCTTTTATTTTAGAGAGGGAATAATTATAAGATCAGAAAGGGAGATTCTTACTCCTGTATACCTCGAAGGCTGGAGAGGAATCTTACATTCTATCCCACTTAAAAAAGTGCGAGATGTCCTCATCTCGCAAGGTAGAGGACAACTCTTTTTCTTAAGATCCAATTTTATTCTGGGTTCCTTATATTCTAGTCAACCCAACAGAATACGGGGATAAGTATCCCTTATATAGAACTCATCAATAACAATTCATTCAGATCATATCATCCATATTTTTAACACGATAATGGTCCATTAGACTGAAAAATTTCTTTCTGAACATTCCTCCACGGAAATTTAAGTTAAGCAATTTCTCAATTTGTCATCCCTTAACTTGATCTACCGTGATAAGAGTTAACAGTAACAATTTGACAGCACAATCCACTAATCTCATAGTGATTTGCTGAAATCATTATCATCATTCCAGTTATGAATATCATCACAGGGACTCGTCCCATTCATTCTCATTGAGGATTCGTTCAACTTATTACATTTCAACCAAATTTCAGGGATCAACGTTTTTCAATCAGAATCCAAATCAACTCATCAGTTCTCAAATAGAATTAAAAATCATATCAACCACATTCGAAATCAACTCATCAGACTCCAAATCAACTCATCAGTTCTCAAACAGAATTAAAAATCATATCAACCACATTCGAAATCATCATCTGGATAGCGTTAATGCTTATAATTTCAAGTCTTAGATTTACTCGTATATACTGCCGGTAAATACCCTCGGTATATACGGGTAGTCATGCTACTTGGAACTATAAGGTAAATACCATCATGTCTAGGCCTCAAGCAAGTCAGGGTTCCATATAATTGCGGTACTTCCATTTGAAGACCCAATTACTAATTTACAAATTTTTAGTTTAAACATCAAATTGTATGAATTATATCACACAATTACAACCTTTTTGTGCTTCTTGATAAATTTTTTGACATATTTGGCTTCTCAGTTGATCTTTATTAACCAATTGCTCTGATATCAACTGTGAGATCCCTGTTCCCACCGCGCAACGGATTCGGGTTACTAGCAGAGCGGAAGTAGCACTTCTTGCGCGAGGTAGGGTCCCATACTTAGGGCCTCGTCCACCACGGATATCCGGACAAAAGACTAATCCGTCGGTTTTTCCAAAACCAAACCTGGAAAATCTTTCCTTATCCGAAAAGCACGGGCGATTCCTCGAGGATAACTTTTTACTCTAACGTAGTCAAGACCATTAGTGATCAAACTGATCCGACTGTACCTATAAAGATACTCGGTCAGATCAAGGAAGAAACTTGCACTTGGATCATTGGGATCAACGCTTTTTTTCCCATCAAGAGGCACAGCCGTTGATTCCTATCCATAGGACAATTACTATACGGGACTTACTTCATGTATCGTAATAACAGAAATTGAGTCTCGATTTACGGATCCATCAGTCCAGCCTAACCCCATCAGATCCCATGGGTTAGCCAACCGCCCAACCACTGTAGTGATGGGATCCAATTTGGACTTCGGTTAGGTTTTGTCGCGGGTACCAAGGAAAAGGGTTCCAAGGCCCCTTAGCCGAAAGTTCATGCAAACATAAAACTAGCCACACCACTTACACACCCAATATGAAATTGCCTTTTTCTTAGCATCAGCTAACTTTAAAACAATCCTTTAATGAAACCATAGTACCACTGATCACAATCTTCCAAATTTTCCGGTTGATTCTTAATTTTCCATCATTCCTTCATCAGAGTATCTATGGCATCATTGGCAACTAGAACGCTCACCACCTGTCCACTCAGGGGCCTTTTCAATAGTTCCTAGCCCATAATACTCGGCAATATAAACACTTATAAAAATCAAGATGGACTCTCGTTGAAGATCAGCAAGATCAACCAACAGATCCATAAAGAGAGCCATGGACTCATCCATTGAAGACCAGCAAGGTCAATCAACCAGATCCATGCCCGGTTTCAGAAAACAACTCTTACTCCTTGTTCCAATATCTTCCTCGACGCACGTGTGGGTATCTTAGGCGACCTAGAGCCCGAGCACCGTATGGTCAGCACCCTCTAGGATCCTTCGCAAGTGACCTAGCGCTTCACTCATAGGCCACTTCCTTGGTCCCTCATCCACCGTACCGGAAGCTCACCATTTTAATCGAACCGAGGCTGGTCAAGACCTCGGCCGACTTTGCTACGCGAGATGTCCTCCATTGACTCTCCTTGTCAGGAGTTGCAACTTTATCAGTTAGGTCTCCACGACCTTAATCAGAAGACGGTCAAAATGCTTTCCCAGCATTCTTGACATAAAACAGCCATTTACAAACAGTTTACAAATACAATTTCTATATTAACTCTCATTTTTCCACATTATCCCTCATCAATCCACTTTACTTATTCCACTTTCCTTTTATATGTGTACTCATCCAATCACATCATTTTCCATCTCGTCACTTCAGATTCCTTCACATCACATATCATATATTCACATCCATACATATATCCACATCCACATCCACATTCACATCCATACATCCACAGCTACATCCTTACATCCACATCCACATGCATACATCCACTATCACGTCCTCATTCATACAGCCACATCCACATACATACATACATCCACATCCACATTCTCATTCACATCTATACATCCACATCTATATCCACATACATACATACATCCACATCCACATTCCACATTCACATCTATACATCCACATCTACATCCACATTCACATACATTCACATCCACCTTCACATACATTCACATCCACATTCCCATTCACATCTATACATCCACATCTACATCCACATACATACATACATCCACATCCACATTCCACATTCACATCTATACAGCCATATCTACATCCACATTCACATCTATGGATATACATCTTCATGCATACATCCATTTTCAAATTCATACATCGACACTCCCATCTCCACATCCACACATCCACATACATACATCCATTTCCACATTCCCATTCATATAACCCCATATTCCTTCACATCTAATCTTTTACATCACATCCATTCTCGCCCTATCACAACCCATATACATCTTATCCTATCACATACACTTCTTACCTCATCCCATACACATCTTATCACATCTTAATTCATCTTATCACCTCCTAACTTATTTCATAAGCATCTTATCACCTCTTATCACATCTTATACACCTCTTATCACATCCTATCACATCTCATATCTATTTATAGAATACAAGAGGATTCTTATATTTGATATAAGATTTCTTTACACATTTATTTATGCATAAATTCTATTTAAGGAGATTAATACTTTCAAAGTAAAAATCAATCTTTTATGCATCTTCCTATGCATAAATTCATTTTAAATGAAAATGACACTTTTGAATTAAATTTCAATCTTTTATGCATTTTCCTATGCATAAATTCAATTTGGTAGGAATTACACTTTTAGAATAAAAGAATTTCTCTTATGCATCTAAGTTATGCATAAAATCCATTTATGATGAAAAATCACACTTTTAGTATAAAAAGAATATCTTTTATGCATACCTCTATGCATGAAATCCAATATGATAAAAGTAACACTTTTACAATAAAATAATCAACTTTTATGCATACCTCTATGCATGAAATTCAATTATGATAAAAGTAACACTTTTATATTAAAATAATAATCTTTTATGCATACCTCTATGCATGAAATCTAAATATGATAAAAGTAACACTTTTATGTTAAAATAATAATCTTTTATGCATACCTCTATGCATGAAAATCAATTATGCATAATATAAAAATCAATTTCTCCAGGATTACAATGAATATCTTTCAATTAATCTAGGATGATAATTCCTAGAATATGGTAGGAAGTCCTCTTTTTATGCTTTGAATGAAATTATTTTATGCGTAATTTTTATAAAAATTTTATAGCTCCGCTGCTATGACTGATAAATCTCAATTTTTCTAAGGGATAAAGCTTATCATTAAGGAAATAATTAGAATGATCCCTAATTGGATCATTAATCCATAATGGATTGAATCATCAATATACATAAACTAAAAGCATAGAAAAAAGCCATTAATTTGGCCTCAAGCATAGATTAATCTTGGATTAAGAAAAAGCTTTATGAAAAGCTTCATTTGGATTGAGAATGGGTCATAAGTATGAGCATTTCTTGAGTGAGAGAGAGAATTTACATAAAAACCATTTGAATTAAGCATAAATGGAAATTTATGTAATTCTTAACTATCATTAATCAATTAACTTCAATAGCATTCATCAAATTATGTAACTCTTCACTACCATTCATCAATTAACTTCAATAGTATTCAAAAACCATTCCAATTAAGCTTCTCAAGCTTTAGAGGGGTTGAGAAGAGAGAAGCATTGAGAAATTATAGAAAAGATCAAAATTCACCATTTACCTTACAATTTGCTTGATTCTTTGTTCACGGTAGAGGCCCCCAACCAATCAATTGGTTAAGTATGTTGATGGAGCCACCAATGGGGATTGAAGAAAGAGGGAAGCTCCAATTTCTTCAATTTGGAGAGAATTTTAGAGAACAGTAGAAATTAGCATTATTTCAGCATAACTCTAGTATAGTAAAATTCTTGTATATTTTTTTCAAAGGACTCGTGTTCTATTTATAGGAGAGGGAAGCTCTAACCAAAGTTAACTGAATTCTAGAATTTTTCAAATTCAGTTTGGTTGAATTTGGACTAGATTTGGACCTAGTTTGGTTACTTTTTGATTCGGTTTGGTTCCATTTTGATTCGGTTTGGTTCCATTTTGATTTGGTTTGGTTCAAGAGAGAGGAGAGATAAAAATATCACATTATTTTTGAGTTTAAAACTCATTCAAGCATGTGAAATATGCACCTCCTTTAAAGAACTCCCCTTCCTTACATATGTGTCAAAATGGAATCATTATACCCAAAATATCTCATATTTTTAATATTGCTCATAGTTTTATACTGATAAACCTTGTACATTTTCAACTCTTCATCTTGTGTGAGCATTTACTCATTTTTGGATACCCAAAATATCTCATATTTTAAATATTGCTCCTAGTTTTTTACTAATAAACCTTGTACATTTTCAACTCTTCATCTTATGTGAGCATTTACTCCTTTTTGGATACCCAAAATATCTCATATTTTTAATATTGCTCATAGCTTTTTACTATTAAATCTTGTACATTTTCAACTCTTCATCTTATGTGAGCATTTACTCATTTTTGGATACCCAAAATATCTCATATTTTTAATATTGCTCATAGTTTTTTACTAATAAACCTTGTACATTTTCAACTCTTTATCTTATGTGAGCATTTACTCATTTTTGGGTATCTTCTTTTACAAATTGGATTTATCTCCTCCCTACATATGGATTGATGCTATTGGCCCATAGGAACCTTAATTGGACTATAATCCAAAAATTTCTGAAAATCTAGACCCTTAGGCTAAGGTCCTTTATACCCATTTCCAATTAATTCCAATTGCACATTGGAAAGTTCTTTTTGAATTTCTTTTTCACGGGAACTTAGTTTAATAAGATGAGATAGATTTCTATCCAAAAATATTAAAAATCTAAATATTCTCTCTCTAGAATATTTTCTCTCTCTAGGTTAAAACAGTTAGAAACAAGGTCTTTTATATTTTTGAAGAGGGATTGATTACAGGGGAAGATGCTGGACATTTTGAGAGGCTGGGAAGGAATCTAACATTCTCTCCCACTTGAGAAACGCGAGATGCCCTCATCTCGCAGACTGGGGGTAATTTCGCAAGATGCACAAATATGAGACTGAGAGAAAATTTTTAATTAAGATTAACCACCAAGAAAAGTCTCAAAGAGAGCAAGACTTAAGACAAGAACAAAGATTTCAACTTTATTCATTCTTGGAACATATACAGTAAAGATAGAAGAACTCTTTACACTTCCATAAGCCCGTCCATCATATGGTCACAAAAGCAGCACTCACAAGCTGCACACGTATAAGGTAACTCATCTATGGGAATAATTCGGGTGGTTATTGCAGCACCTACCTCAGTGGTATGAGGTGATCTAACAAAAGGACCTCTAAGAGGCAAGCCGAAAACGGGATAAAGGCATATCTTCTGGTGAGGAAGAAGGCACGCTAGTAAGAAGACCCGCTCAAAAAATCCACCATGCCTTGATCTCATGACGCAGTAGTATTGGGGACCCAAACCCAAAGCTTCAATAACCATAGCCAAGCGAACATTGTTATACGGAAGTGCTGTCGCCCCCACGGTGTTACCCTAGTTATATCTCGACAGGTCCGCCAGTTGGTCCGAGCTACAGAAGTTCCCAAGTGAGGGAAAGTGAGTGCTCATACAGTTCTATAAAATCCTTCTTCATAGACTCGCTTGCATCTTGAAGGTGAGAAATCATCATGGATAAAACCAATTCCTGCTGCCAAGCCATAAAGGAGATTAAGAAAGAAAGGAGATCGATGGAAGTAAGATTACTGTGAGTGACAAGTAAGTGTTACGACTTATATAAAGGAAGGAGAGAGCGTAACCTAGAAGCCAACGGGGTATCTTGCCACTGAAGTTTTACCGTCTTTCCACATTCACATACATTCACATCCACATCCACATTCCCATTCACATCTATACATCCACATCTACATCCACATACATACATACATCCACATCCACATTCCACATTCACATCTATACAGCCATATCTACATCCACATTCACATCTATGCATATACATCTTCATGCATACATCCATTTTCACACTCATACATCCACACTCCCATCTCCACATCCACACATCCACATACATACATCCATTTCCACATTCCCATTCATATAACCCCATATTCCTTCACATCTAATCTTTTACATCACATCCATTCTCGCCCTATCACAACCCATATACATCTTATCCTATCACATACACTTCTTACCTCATCCCATACACATCTTATCACATCTTAATTCATCTTATCACCTCCTAACTTATTTCATAAGCATTGTATCACCTCTTATCACATGTTATACACCTCTTATCACATCCTATCACATCTCATATCTATTTATAGAATACAAGAGAATTCTTATATTTGATATAAGATTTCTTTACACATTTATTTATGCATAAATTCTATTTAAGGAGATTAATACTTTCAAAGTAAAAATCAATCTTTTATGCATCTTCCTATGCATAAATTCATTTTGAATGAAAATGACACTTTTGAATTAAATTTCAATCTTTTATGCATTTTCCTATGCATAAATTCAATTTGGTAGAAATTACACTTTTGGAATAAAAGAATTTCTCTTATGCATCTAAGTTATGCATAAAATCCATTTATGATGAAAAATCACACTTTTAGTATAAAAAGAATATCTTTTATGCATACCTCTATGCATGAAATCCAATATGATAAAAGTAACACTTTTACAATAAAATAATCAACTTTTATGCATACCTCTATGCATGAAATTCAATTATGATAAAAGTAACACTTTTATATTAAAATAATAATCTTTTATGCATACCTCTATGCATGAAATCTAATTATGATAAAAGTAACACTTTTATGTTAAAATAATAATCTTTTATGCATACCTCTATGCATGAAAATCAATTATGCATAATATAAAAATCAATTTCTCTAGGATTACAATGAATATCTTTCAATTAATCTAGGATGATAATTCCTAGAATATGGTAGGAAGTCCTCTTTTTATGCTTTGAATGAAATTATTTTATGCGTAATTTTTATAAAAATTTTGCCATAGCTCCGCTGCTATGACTGATAAATCTCAATTTTTCTAAGGGATAAAGCTTATCATTAAGAAAATAATTAGAATGATCCCTAATTGGATCATTAATCCATAATGGATTGAATCATCAATATACATAAACTAAAAGCATAGAAAAAAGCCATTAATTTGGCCTCAAGCATAGATTAATCATAGATTAAGGAAAAGCTTTATGAAAAGCTTCATTTGGATTGAGAATGGGTCATGAGTATGACCATTTCTTGAGTGAGAGAGAGAATTTACATAAAAACCATTTGAATTAAGCATAAATGGAAATTTATGTAATTCTTAGCTATCATTAATCAATTAACTTCAATAGCATTCATCAAATTATGTAACTCTTCACTACCATTCATCAATTAACTTCAATAGCATTCAAAAACCATTCCAATTAAGCTTCTCAAGCTTGAGAGGGGTTGAGAAGAGAGAAGCATTGAGAAATTATAGAAAAAATCAAAATTCACCATTTACCTTACAACTTGCTTGATTCTTTGTTCACGGTAGAGGCCCCCAACCAATCAATTGGTTAAGTATGTGGATGGAGCCACCAATGGGGATTGAAGAAAGAGGGAAGCTCCAATTTCTTCAATTTGGAGAGAATTTTAGAGAATAGTAGAAATTAGCATTATTTCAGCATAACTCTAGTATAGTAAAATTCTTCTATATTTTTTTCAAAGGACTCGTGTTCTATTTATAGGAGAGGGAAGCTCTAACCAAAGCTAACTGAATTCTAGAATTTTCCAAATTCAGTTTGGTTAAATTTGGACTAGATTTGGACCTAGTTTGGTTACTTTTTGATTCGGTTTGGTTTGATTTGGTTTGGTTCAAGAGAGAGGAGAGATAAAAATATCACATTATTTTTGAGTTTAAAACTCATTCAAGCATGTGAAATACGCACCTCCTTCAAAGAACTCCCCTTCCTTACATATGTGGCAAAATGGAATCATTATACCCAAAATATCTCATATTTTTAATATTGCTCATAGTTTTATACTAATAAACCTTGTACATTTTCAACTCTTCATCTTGTGTGAGCATTTACTCATTTTTGGATACCCAAAATATCTCATATTTTTAATATTGCTCACAGTTTTTTACTAATAAACCTTGTACATTTTCAACTCTTCATCTTATGTGAGCATTTACTCCTTTTTGGATACCCAAAATATCTCATATTTTTAATATTGCTCATAGTTTTTTACTAATAAATCTTGTATATTTTTAACTCTTCATCTTATGTGAGCATTTACTCATTTTTGGATACCCAAAATATCTCATATTTTTAATATTGCTCATAGTTTTTTACTAATAAACCTTGTACATTTTCAACTCTTCATCTTATGCGAGCATTTACTCATTTTTGGGTATCTTCTTTTACAAATTGGATTTATCTCCTCCCTACACATGGATTGATGCTATTGGCCCATAGGAACCTTAATTGGACCATAATCCAAAAATTTCTGAAAATCTAGACCCTTAGGCTAAGGTCCTTTATACCCATTTCCAATTAATTCCAATTGCACATTGGAAAGTTCTTTTTGAATTTCTATTTTAGGGGAGCTTAGTTTAATAAGATGAGATAATTTTCTATCCAAAAATATTAAAAATCTGAATATTCTCTCTCTAGAATATTTTCTCTCTCTAAGTTAAAACAGTTAGAAACAAGGTCTTTTATATTTCTGAAGAGGGATTGATTATTACAGGGGAAGATGCTGGACATTTTGAGAGACTGGGGAGGAATCTTACATTCTCTCCCACTTGAAAAACGCGAGATGCCCTCATCTCACAGACTGGGGGTAATTTCGCAAGATGCACAAATATGAGACTGAGAGAAAATTTTTAATTAAGATTAACCACCAAGAAAAGTCTCAAAGAGAGAAAGACTCAAGACAAGAACAAAGATTTCAACTTTATTCATTCTTGGAACATATACAGTAAAGATAGAAGAACTCTTTACACTTCCATAAGCCCGTCCATCATATGGTCACAAAAGCAGCACTCACAAGCTGCACACTTATAAGGTAACTCATCTATGGGAATAATTCGGCTGGTTATTGCAGCAGTTACCTCAGTGGTATGAGGTGATCTAACAAAAGGACCTCTAAGAGGCAAGCCGAAAACGGGATAAAGGCATATCTTCTGGTGAGGAAGAAGGCACGCTAGTAAGAAGACCCGCTCAGAAAATCCACCATGCCTTGATCTCATCACGGGGACCCAAACCCAAAGCTTCAATAACCATAGCCAAGCGGACATTGTTACGGAAGTGCTGTCGCCCCCACGGTGTTACCCTAGTTATATCTCGACAGGTCCGCCATTTGGTCTGAGCTACAGAAGTTTCCAAGTGAGGGAAAAGTGAGCGCTCATACATTTCTATAAAATCCTTCTTCACAGACTCGCTTGCATCTTGAAGGTGAGAAATCATCATGGATAAAACCAATTATTGCTGCCAAGCCATAAAGGAGATTAAGAAAGAAAGGAGATTGGTGGAAGTAAGATTACTGTGAGTGACAAGTAAGCGTTACAACTTATATAAAGGAAGGAGCTAGCGTAACCTAGAAGCCAACGGGGTATCTTGCCACAGTGAAGTTTTACCGTCTTTCCATGATTTGGTTTTGGCACATATTCCTATAGAAGGCTTACATGAGATACATTATGAACTTTGAGATGAGGAGATAAAAGAAGCTCGTAGGCTAAGTCACCTACTTTCCTTGAATTCAGATAAGGCCCACAATATCTGGGGGATAATTTCTTATACTTCCTAAGAGATAAAGAAATTCTTTTAGGCCGTACTCGAATGAAGACCAAAACCTTGATATCTAAACAACGATTTTCACTTCTGAACTCATTGTTCTCTGAATCCCTAAAACAGGTGGGACTCCTGAGAAGTAATCTAGGGAAAGGGTCTTCCTTTTTTAAACAGAATCTTTCTTTTATTTTAGAGAGGGAATAATTATAAGATCAGAAAGGGAGATTCTTACTCCTGTATACCTCGAAGGCTGGAGAGGAATCTTACATTCTATCCCACTTAAACAGAATCTTTCTTTTATTTTAGAGAGGGAATAATTATAAGATCAGAAAGGGAGATTCTTAATCCTATATACCTCGAAGGCTGGAGAGGAATCTTACATTCTATCCCACTTAAAAAAGTGCGAGATGTCTTCATCTCGCAAGGTAGAGGACAACTCTTTTTCTTAAGATCCAATTTTATTCTGGGGTTCCTTATATTCTGGTCAACCCAACAGAATACGGGGATAAGTATCCCTTATATAGAACTCATCAATAACAATTCATTCAGATCATATCATCCATATTTTTAACACGATAATGGTCCATTAGACTGAAAAATTTCTTTCTGAACATTCCTCCCACGGAAATTTAAGTTAAGCAATTTCTCAATTTGTCATCCCTTAACTTGATCTACCGTGATAAGAGTTAACAGTAGCAATTTGACAGCACAATCCACTAATCTCATAGTGAATTTCTGAAATCATTATCATCATTCCAGTTATGAATATCATCACAGGGACTCGTCCCATTCATCCTCATTGAGGATTCGTTCAGCTTATTACATTTCAACCAAATTTCAGGGATCAACGTTTTTCAATCAGAATCCAAATCAACTCATCAGTTCTCAAACAGAATTAAAAATCATATCAACCACATTCGAAATCATTATCTGGATAGCATTAATGCTTATAATTTCAAGTCTTAGATTTACTCGTATATACTGCCAGTAAAGAGCTGCAGTTATACCCTCGGTATACGGGTAGTCATGTTACTTGGAACTATAAGGTAAATACCATCATGTCGAGGCCTCAAGCAAGTCAGGGTTCCATATAATTGCGGTACTTCCATTTGAAGACCCAATTACTAATTTACGAATTTTTAGTTTGAACATCAAATTGTATGAATTATATCACACAATTACAACCTTTTTGTGCTTCTTGATAAATGTTTTGACATATTTGGCTTCTCAATTGATCTTTATTAACCGATTGCTCTGATACCAACTGTGAGATCCCTGTTTCCACCGCGCAACGGATTCGGGTTACTAGCAGCGGAAGTAGCACTTCTTGCGCGAGGCAGGGTCCCACACTCGGGGCCTCGTCCACCACGGATATCCGGACAAAAGACTAATCCGTCGGTTCTTCCAAAACCGAACCCGGAAAAACTTCCCTTATCCGGAAAGCACGGGTGATTCCTCTAGGATAACTTTTTACTCTAACGTAGTCAAGACCATTAGTGATCAAACTGATCCGACTGCACCTATAAAGATACTCGGTTAGATCAAGGAAGAAACTTGCACTTGGATCATTGGGATCAACGGTTTTTTCCCCACCATCAAGAGGCACAGCCGTTGATTCCTATCCATAGGACAATTACTATCCGGGACTTACTTCATCTATCGTAATAACAGAAATTGAGTCTCGATTTACGGATCCATCAGTCCAGCCTAACCCCATCTGATCCCATGGGTTAGCCAATCGCCCAACCACTGTAGTGATGGGATCCAATTTGGAATTTGGTTAGGTTTTGTCGCGGGTACCAAGGAAAAGAATTCCAAGGCCCCCTAGCCGGAAGTTCATGCAAACATAAAACTAGCCACACCACTTACACACCCAATATGAAATTGCCTTTTTCTTAGCATCAGCTAACTTTAAAACAATCCTTTAATGAAACCATAGTACCACTGATCACAATCTTCCAAATTTTTCGGTTGATTCTTAATTTTCCATCATTCCTTCATCAGAGTATCTATGGCATCATTGGCAACTATAACGCTCACCACCTGTCCACTCAGGGGCCTTTTCAATAGTTCCTAGCCCATAATACTCGGCAATATTATCACTTATAAAAATCAAGATGGACTCTCGTTGAAGATCAGCAAGATCAACCAACAGATCCATAAAAAGAGCCATGGACTCATCCATTGAAGACCAGCAAGGTCAATCAACCAGATCCATGCCCGGTTTCAGAAAACAACTCTTACTCCTTGTTCCAATATCTTCCTCGACGCACGTGTGGGTATCCTAGGCGACCCAGAGCCCGAGCACCGTATGGTCAGCACCCTCTAGGATCCTTCGCAAAAGTGACCTAGCGCTTCACTCATAGGTCGCTTCCTTGGTCCCTCATCCACCGTACCGGAAGCTCACCATTTTAATCGAATCGAGGCTGGTCAAGACCTCGGCCGACTTTGCTACGCGAGACGTCTTCCATTGACTCTCCGTCAGTAGTTGCAACTTTATCAGTTAGGTCTCGACGACCTTAATCACAAGACGGTCAAAATGCTTTCCCAGCAAACAGCCATTTACAAACAGTTTACAAATACAATTTCTATATTAACTCTCATTTTTGCACATTATCCCTCATCAATCCACTTTACATTCCTTTTATATGTGTACTCATCCAATCACATCATTTTCCATCTCGTCACTTCAGATTCCTTCACATCACATATCATATATTCACATATCCACATCCACATCCACATTCACATCCATACATCCACATCTACATCCTTACATCCACATCCACATGCATACATCCACTATCATGTCCTCATTCATACATCCACATCCACATACATACATACATCCACATCCACATTTCCATTCACATCTATACATCCACATGTACATCCACATACATACATACATCCACATCCACATTCCACATTCACATCTATACATCCACATTCCCATTCACATCTATACATCCACATCTACATCCACATACATACATACATCCACATCCACATTCCACATTCACATCTATACAGCCACATCTACATCCACATTCACATCTATGCATATACATCTTCATGTATACATCCATTATCACATTCACACACTCCCATCTCCACATCCACACATCCACGTACATACATCCATTTTCACATTCCCATTCATATAAACCCATATTCCTTCACATCTAATCTTTTACATCACATCCACAACCCATATACATCTTATCCTATCACATACACTTCTTACCTCATCCCATACACATCTTATCACCTCTTAATTCACATCTTATCACATACACTTCTTACCTCATCCCATACACATCTTATCACAACCCATATACATCTTATCCTATCACATACACTTCTTACCTCATCCCATACACATCTTATCACATCTTAATTCATCTTATCACCTCCTAACTTATTTCATAAGCATCTTATCACCTCTTATCACATCTTATACACCTCTTATCACATCTTATACACCTCTTATCACATCCTATCACATCTCATATCTATTTATAGAATACAAGAGAATTCTTATATTTGATATAAGATTTCTTTACACATTTATTTATGCATAAATTCTATTTAAGGAGATTAATACTTTCAAAGTAAAAATCAATCTTTTATGCATCTTCCTATGCATAAATTCATTTTAAATGAAAATGACACTTTTGAATTAAATTTCAATCTTTTATGCATTTTCCTATGCATACATTCAATTTGGTAGGAATTACACTTTTAGAATCTTATGCATCTAAGTTATGCATAAAATCCATTTATGATGAAAAATCACACTTTTAGTATAAAAAGAATATCTTTTATGCATACCTCTATGCATGAAATCCAATATGATAAAAGTAACACTTTTACAAAAAAATAATCAACTTTTATGCATAAGGGATAAAGCTTATCATTAAGAAAATAATTAGAATGATCCCTAATTGGATCATTAATCCATAATGGATTGAATCATCAATATACATAAACTAAAAGCATAGAAAAAAGCCATTAATTTGGCCTCAAGCATAGATTAATCTTGGATTAAGGAAAAGCTTTATGAAAAGCTTCATTTGGATTGAGAATGGGTCATGAGTATGACCATTTCTTGAGTGAGAGAGAGAATTTACATAAAAACCATTTGAATTAAGCATAAATGAAAATTTATGTAATTCTTAACTATCATTAATCAATTAACTTCAATAGCATTCATCAAATTATGTAACTCTTCACTACCATTCATCAATTAACTTCAATAGCATTCAAAAACCATTCCAATTAAGCTTCTCAAGCTTGAGAGAGGTTGAGAAGAGAGAAGCATTGAGAAATTATAGAAAAGATCAAAATTCACCATTTACCTTACAATTTGCTTGATTCTTTGTTCACGATAGAGGCCCCCAACCAATCAATTGATTAAGTATGTGGATGGAGCCACCAATGGGGATTGAAGAAAGAGGTAAGCTCCAATTTCTTCAATTTGGAGAGAATTTTAGAGAATAGTAGAAATTAGCATTATTTCAGCATAACTCTAGTATAGTAAAATTCTTCTATATTTTTTTCAAAGGACTCGTGTTCTATTTATAAGAGAGGGAAGCTCTAACCAAAGCTAACTGAATTCTAGAATTTTCCAAATTTAGTTTGGTTGAATTTGGACTAGATTTGGACCTAGTTTGGTTACTTTTTGATTCGGTTTGGTTTTATTTTGATTTGGTTTGGTTCAAGAGAGAGGAGAGATAAAAATATCACATTATTTTTGAGTTTAAAACTCATTCAAGCATGTGAAATACGCACCTCCTTCAAAGAACTCCCCTTCCTTACATATGTGGCAAAATGGAATCATTATACCCAAAATATCTCATATTTTTAATATTGCTCATAGTTTTATACTAATAAACCTTGTACATTTTCAACTCTTCATCTTGTGTGAGCATTTACTCATTTTTGGATACCCAAAATATCTCATATTTTTAATATTGCTCACAGTTTTTTACTAATAAACCTTGTACATTTTCAACTCTTCATCTTATGTGAGTATTTACTCCTTTTTGGATACCCAAAATATCTCATGTTTTTAATATTGCTCATAGTTTTTTACTTATAAATTTTGTACATTTTTAACTCTTCATCTTATGTGAGCATTTACTCATTTTTGGATACCCAAAATATCTCATATTTTTAATATTGCTCATAGTTTTTTACTAATAAACCTTGTACATTTTCAACTCTTCATCTTATGTGAGCATTTACTCATTTTTGGGTATCTTCTTTTACAAATTGGATTTATCTCCTCCCTACACATGGATTGATGCTATTGGCCAATAGGAACCTTAATTGGACCATAATCCAAAAATTTCTGAAAATGTAGACCCTTAGGCTAAGGTCCTTTATACCCATTTTCGATTAATTCCAATTTTACATTGGAAAGTTCTTTTTGAATTTCTGTTTCAGGGAACTTAGTTTAATAAGATGAGATAATTTTCTATCCAAAAATATTAAAAATCTGAATATTCTCTCTCTAGAATATTTTCTCTCTCTCTAGGTGAAAACAGTTAGAAACAAGGTCTTTTATATTTTTGAAGAGGGATTGATTACAGGGGAAGATGCTGGACATTTTGAGAGGCTGGGGAGGAATCTTACATTCTCTCCCACTTGAAAAATGCGAGATGCCCTCATCTCACAGACTGGGGGTAATTTCCCAAGATGCACAAATATGAGACTGAGAGAAAATTTTTAATTAAGATTAACCGCCAAGAAAAGTCTCAAAGAGAGCAAGACTCAAGACAAGAACAAAGATTTCAACTTTATTCATTCTTGGAACATATCCATAAGCCCGTCCATCATATGGTCACAAAAGCAGCACTCACAAGCTGCACACGTATAAGGTAACTCATCTATGGGAATATACAGTAAAGATAGAAGAACTCTTTACACTTCCATAAGTCCGTCCATCATATGGTCACAAAAGCAGCACTCACAAGCTGCACACGTATAAGGTAACTCATCTATGGGAATAATTCGGCTGGTTATTGCAGCACCTACCTCACTGGTATGAGGTGATCTAACAAAAGGACCTCTAAGAGGCAAGCCAAAAACGGGATAAAGGCATATCTTCTGGTGAGGAAGAAGGCACGCTAGTAAGAAGACCCACTCAGAAAATCCACCATGCCTTGATCTCATCACGCAGTAGTATCGGGGACCCAAACCCAAAGCTTCAATAACCATAGCCAAGCGGACATTGTTATACGGAAGTGCTGTCGCCCCCACGGTGTTACCCTAGTTATATCTCGACAGGTCCGCCATTTGGTCTGAGCTACAGAAGTTCCCAAGTGAGGGAAAAGTGAGTGCTTATACAGTTCTATAAAATCCTTCTTCACAGACTCGCTTGCATCTTGAAGGTGAGAAATCATCATGGATAAAACCAATTCCTGCTGCCAAGCCATAAAGGAGATTAAGAAAGAAAGGAGATCGATGGAAGTAAGATTACTGTGAGTGACAAGTAAGCGTTACGACATATAAAGGAAGGAGCTAGCGTAACCTAGAAGCCAACGGGGTATCTTGCCACTGAAGTTTTACCGTCTTTCCATGATTTGGTTTTGGCACATATTCCTATAGAAGGCTTACATGAGATACATTATGAACTTTGAGATGAGGAGATAAAAGAAGCTCGTAGGCGAAGTCACCTACTTTCTTTGAATTCAGATAAGGCCCACAATATCTGGGGGATAATTTCTTATACTTCCTAAGAGATAAAGAACTTCTTTTGGGCCGTATTCGAATGAAGACCAAAACCTTGATATCTAAACATTGATTTTCACTTCTGAACTCATTGTTCTCTGAATCCCTAAAACAGGTGGGACTCCTGAGAAGTAATCTAGGGAAAGGGTCTTCCTTTTTTAAACAGAATCTTTCTTTTATTTTAGAGAGGGAATAATTATAAGATCAAAAAGGGAGATTCTTACTCCTGTATACCTCGAAGGCTGGAGAGGAATCTTACATTCTATCCCACTTAAAAAAGTGCGAGATGTCCTCATCTCGCAAGGTAGAGGACAACTCTTTTTCTTAAGATCCAATTTTATTCTGGGGTTCCTTATATTCTAGTCAACCCAACAGAATACGGGGATAAGTATCCCTTATATAGAACTCATCAATAACAATTCATTCAGATCATATCATCCATATTTTTAACACGATAATGGTCCATTAGACTGAAAAATTTCTTTCTGAACATTCCTCCACGAAAATTTAAGTTAAGCAATTTCTCAAGTTGTCATCCCTTAACTTGATCTACCGTGATAAGAGTTAACAGTAACAATTTGACAGCACAATCCACTAATCTCATAGTGATTTGCTGAAATCATTATCATCATTCCAGTTATGAATATCATCACAGGGACTCGTCCCATTCATCCTCATTGAGGATTCGTTCAGCTTATTACATTTCAACCAAATTTCAAGGATCAACGTTTTTCAATCAGAATCCAAATCAACTCATCAGTTCTCAAACAGAATTAAAAATCATATCAACCACATTTGAAATCATCATCTCGATAGCATTAATGCTTATAATTTCAAGTCTTAGATTTACTCATATATAGTGCCGGTAAAGAGCTGCAGTTATACCCTCGGTATATACGGGTAGTCATGCTACTTGGAACTATAAGGTAAATACCATCATGTTCCTAGCCCATAATACTAGGCCTCAAGCAAGTCAGGGTTCCATATAATTGCGGTACTTCCATTTGAAGACCCAATTACTAATTTACGAATTTTTAGTTTGAACATCAAATTGTATGAATTATATCACACAATTACAACATTTTTGTGCTTCTTGATAAATTTTTTGACATATTTGGCTTCTCAGTTGATCTTTATTAACCAATTGCTCTGATACCAACTGTGAGATCCCTGTTCCCACCGCGCAACGGATTCGGGTTACTAGCAGCGGAAGTAGCACTTCTTGCGCGAGGCAGGGTCCCACACTCGGGGCCCTGTCCACGGATATCCGGACAAAAGACTAATCCGTCGGTTTTTCCAAAACTGAACCCGAAAAAGCTTCCCTTATCCGGAAAGCACGACGATTCCTCCCCAAGATAACTTTTTACTCTAACGTAGTCAAGACCATTAGTGATCAAACTGATCCGACTGCACCTATAAAGATACTCGGTCAGATCAAGGAAGAAACTTGCACTTGGATCATTGGGATCAACGCTTTTTTCCCCATCAAGAGGCACAGCCGTTGATTCCTATCCATAGGACAATTACTATCCAGGACTTACTTCATCTATCGTAATAACAGAAATTGAGTCTCGATTTACGGATCCATCAGTCCAGCCTAACCCCATCCGATCCCATGGGTTAGCCAACCGCCCAACCACTATAGTGATGGGATCCAATTTGGAATTTGGTTAGGTTTTGTCCCGGGTACCGAGGAAAAGAGTTCCAAGGCCCCCTAGCCGGAAGTTCATGCAAACATAAAACTAGCCACACCACTTACACACCCAATATGAAATTGCCTTTTTCTTAGCATCAGCTAACTTTAAAACAATCCTTTAATGAAACCATAGTACCACTGATCACAATCTTCCAAATTTTCTAGTTGATTCTTAATTTTCCATCATTCCTTCATCAGAGTATCTATGGCATCGTTGGCAACTAGAACGCTCACCACCTGTCCACTCAGGGGCCTTTTCAATAGTTCCTAGCCCATAATACTCGGCAATATAATCACTTATAAAAATCAAGATGGACTCTCGTTGAAGATCAGCAAGATCAACCAACAGATCCATAAAAAGAGCCATGGACTCATCCATTGAAGACCAGCAAGGTCAATCAACCAGATCCATGCCCGGTTTCAGAAAACAACTCTTACTTCTTATTCCAATATCTTCCTCAACGCACGTGTGGGTATCCTAGGCGACCCAGAGCTCGAGCACCGTATGGTCAGCACCCTCTAGGATCCTTCGCAAGTGACCTAGCGCTTCACTCATAGGCCGCTTCCTTGGTCCCTCATCCAGCGTACCGAAAGCTTACCATTTTAATCGAACCGAGGCTGGTCAAGATCTCGGCCGACTTTGCTACGCGAGACGTCCTCCATTGACTCTCTGTCTCAGCAGTTGCAACTTTATCAGTTAGGTCTCCACGACCTTAATCACAAGACGGTCGAAATGCTTTCCCAGCATTCTTGACATAAAACAGCCATTTACAAACAGTCATTTACAAACAGTTTACAAATACAATTTCTATATTAACTCTCATTTTCCACATTATCCCTCATCAATCCACTTTACTTATTCCACATTCCTTTTATATGTGCTCATCCAATCACATCATTTTCCATCTCCTCACTTCAGATTCCTTCACATCACATATCATATATTCACATCCATACATATATCCACATCCACATCCACATTCACATCCATACATCCACATCTACATCCTTACATCCACATCCACATGCATACATCCACTATCACGTTCTCATTCATACATCCACATCCACATACATACATACATCCACATCCACATCCACATTCCCATTCACATCTATACATCCACATCTACATCCACATACATACATACATCCACATCCACATTTCACATTCACATCTATACATCCACATCTATACATTCCACATTCACATCTATACATCCACATCTACATCCACATTCACATAAATTCACATCCACATTCCCATTCACATCTATACATCCACATCTACATCCACATACATACATACATCCATATCCACATTCCACATTCACATCTATACAGCCACATCTACATCCACATTCACATCTATGCATATACATCTTCATGCATACATCCATTTTCACATTCATACATCCACACTCCCATCTCCACATCCACACATCCACATATATACATCCATTTTCAGATTTCCATTCATATAATCCTATATTCCTTCACATCTAATCTTTTACATCACATCCATTCTCGCCCTATCACAACCCATATACATCTTATCCTATCACATATACTTCTTACCTCATCCCATACACATCTTATCACATCTTAATTCATGTTATCACCTTCTAACTTATTTCATAAGCATCTTATCACCTCTTATCACATCTTATACACCTCTTATCACATCCTATCACATCTCATATCTATTTATAGAATACAAGAGAATTCTTATATTTGATATAAGATTTCTTTACACATTTATTTATGCATAAATTCTATTTAAGGAGATTAATACTTTCAAAGTAAAAATCAATCTTTTATGCATCTTCCTATGCATAAATTCATTTTGAATGAAAATGACACTTTTGAATTAAATTTCAATCTTTTATGCATTTTCCTATGCATAAATTCAATTTGGTAGAAATTATACTTTTAGAATAAAAGAATTTCTCTTATGCATCTAAGTTATGCATAAAATCCATTTATGATGAAAAATCACACTTTTAGTATAAAAAGAATATCTTTTATGCATACCTCTATGCATGAAATCCAATATGATAAAAGTAACACTTTTACAATAAAATTATTAACTTTTATGCATACCTCTATGCATGAAATTCAATTATGATAAAAGTAACACTTTTATATTAAAATAATAATCTTTTATGCATACCTCTATGCATGAAATCTAATTATGATAAAAGTAACACTTTTATGTTAAAATAATAATCTTTTATGCATACCTATATGCATGAAAATCAATTATGCATAATATAAAAATCAATTTCTCTAGGATTACAATGAATATCTTTCAATTAATCTAGGATGATAATTCCTAGAATATGGTAGGAAGTCCTCTTTTTATGCTTTGAATGAAATTATTTTATGCGTAATTTTTATAAAAATTTTGCCATAGCTCTGCTGCTATGACTGATAAATCTTAATTTTTTAAGGGATAAAGCTTATCATTAAGAAAATAATTAGAATGATCCCTAATTGGATCATTAATCCATAATGGATTGAATCATCAATATACATAAACTAAAAGCATAGAAAAAAGCCATTAATTTGGCCTCAAGCATAGATTAATCTTGGATTAAGGAAAAGCTTTATGAAAAGCTTCATTTGGATTGAGAATGGGTCATGAGTATGACCATTTCTTGAGTGAGAGAGAGAATTTACATAAAAACCATTTGAATTAAGCATAAATGAAAATTTATGTAATTCTTAACTATCATTTATCAATTAACTTCAATAGCATTCATCAAATTATGTAACTCTTCACTACCATTCATCAATTAACTTCAATAGCATTCAAAAACCATTCCAATTAAGCTTCTCAAGCTTGAGAGGGGTTGAGAAGAGAGAAGCATTGAGAAATTATAGAAAAGATCAAAATTCACCATTTACCTTACAATTTGCTTGATTCTTTGTTCACGATAGAGGCCCCCAACCAATCAATTGATTAAGTATGTGGATGGAGCCACCAATGGGGATTGAAGAAAGAGGGAAGCTCCAATTTCTTCAATTTGGAGAGAATTTTAGAGAATAGTAGAAATTAGCATTATTTCAGCATAACTCTAGTATAGTAAAATTCTTCTATATTTTTTTCAAAGGACTCGTGTTCTATTTATAAGAGAGGATCTCTAACCAAAGCTAACTGAATTCTAGAATTTTCCAAATTTAGTTTGGTTGAATTTGGACTAGATTTGGATCTAGTTTGGTTACTTTTTGATTCGGTTTGGTTTGATTTGGTTTGGTTCAAGAGAGAGGAGAGATAAAAATATCACATTATTTTTGAGTTTAAAACTCATTCAAGCATGTGAAATACGCACCTCCTTCAAAGAACTCCCCTTCCTTACATATGTGGCAAAATGGAATCATTATACCCAAAATATCTCATATTTTTAATATTGCTCATAGTTTTATACTAATAAACCTTCTACATTTTCAACTCTTCATCTTGTGTGAACATTGTCTCATTTTTGGATACCCAAAATATCTCATATTTTTAATATTGCTCACAGTTTTTTACTAATAAACCTTGTACATTTTCAACTCTTCATCTTATGTGAGCATTTACTCCTTTTTGGATACCCAAAATATCTCATATTTTTAATATTGCTCATAGTTTTTTACTAATAAATCTTGTACATTTTTAACTCTTCATCTTATGTGAGCATTTACTCATTTTTGGATACCCAAAATATCTCATATTTTTAATATTGCTCATAGTTTTTTACTAATAAACCTTGTACATTTTCAACTCTTCATCTTATGCGAGCATTTACTCATTTTTGGGTATCTTCTTTTACAAATTGGATTTATCTCCTCCCTACACATGGATTGATGCTATTGGCCCATAGGAACCTTAATTGGACCATAATCCAAAAATTTCTGAAAATCTAGACCCTTAGGCTAAGGTCCTTTATACCCATTTCTAATTAATTCCAATTGCACATTGGAAAGTTCTTTTTGAATTTCTATTTTAGGGGAGCTTAGTTTAATAAGATGAGATAATTTTCTATCCAAAAATATTAAAAATCTGAATATTCTCTCTCTAGAATATTTTCTCTCTCTAGGTTAAAACAGTTAGAAACAAGGTCTTTTATATTTCTGAAGAGGGATTGATTATTACAGGGGAAGATGCTGGACATTTTGAGAGACTGGGGAGGAATCTTACATTCTCTCCTACTTGAAAAACGCGAGATGCCCTCATCTCGCAGACTGGGGGTAATTTCGCAAGATGCACAAATATGCGACTGAGAGAAAATTTTTAATTAAGATTAACCACCAAGAAAAGTCTCAAAGAGAGAAAGACTCAAGACAAGAACAAAGATTTCAACTTTATTCATTCTTGGAACATATACAGTAAAGATAGAAGAACTCTTTACACTTCCATAAGCCCGTCCATCATATGGTCACAAAAGCAGCACTCACAAGCTGCACACGTATAAGGTAACTCATCTATGGGAATAATTCGGCTGGTTATTGCAGCACCTACCTCACTGGTATGAGGTGATCTAACAAAAGGACCTCTAAGAGGCAAGCCGAAAACGGGATAAAGGCATATCTTCTGGTGAGGAAGAAGGCACGCTAGTAAGAAGACCCGCTCAGAAAATCCACCATGCCTTGATCTCATCACGGGGACCCAAACCCAAAGCTTCAATAACCATAGCCAAGCGGACATTGTTACGGAAGTGCTGTTGCCCCCACGGTGTTACCCTAGTTATATCCCGATAGGTCCGCCATTTGGTCTGAGCTACAGAAGTTCCCAAGTGAGGGAAAAGTGAGCGCTCATACAGTTCTATAAAATCCTTCTTCACAGACTCGCTTGCATCTTGAAGGTGAGAAATCATCATGGATAAAACCAATTATTGCTGCCAAGCCATAAAGGAGATTAAGAAAGAAAGGAGATCGGTGGAAGTAAGATTACTGTGAGTGACAAGTAAGCGTTACAACTTATATAAAGGAAGGAGCTAGCGTAACCTAGAAGCCAACGGGGTATCTTGCCACACTGAAGTTTTACCGTCTTTCCATGATTTGGTTTTGGCACATATTCCTATAGAAGGCTTACATGAGATACATTATGAACTTTGAGATGAGGAGATAAAAGAAGCTCGTAGGCTAAGTCACCTACTTTCTTTGAATTCAGATAAGGCCCACAATATCTAGGGGATAGTTTCTTATACTTCCTAAGAGATAAAGAACTTCTTTTAGGCCGTACTCGAATGAAGACCAAAACCTTGATATCTAAACAACGATTTTCAGTTCTGAACTCATTGTTCTCTGAATCCCTAAAACAGGTGGGACTCCTGAGAAGTAATCTAGGGAAAGGGTCTTCCTTTTTTAAACAGAATCTTTCTTTTATTTTAGAGAGGGAATAATTATAAGATCAGAAAGGGAGATTCTTACTCCTGTATATCTTGAAGGCTATACAGCCACATCTACATCCACATTCACATCTATGCATATACATATTCATGCATACATCCATTTTCACATTCATACATCCACACTCCCATCTCCACATCCACACATCCACATATATACATCCATTTTCAGATTTCCATTCATATAACCCTATATTCCTTCACATCTAATCTTTTACATCACATCCATTCTCGCCCTATCACAACCCATATACATCTTATCCTATCACATACACTTCTTACCTCATCCCATACACATCTTATCACATCTTAATTCATGTTATCACCTTCTAACTTATTTCATAAGCATCTTATCACCTCTTATCACATCTTATACACCTCTTATCACATCTTATCACATCTCATATCTATTTATAGAATACAAGAGAATTCTTATATTTGATATAAGATTTCTTTACACATTTATTTATGCATAAATTCTATTTAAGGAGATTAATACTTTCAAAGTAAAAATCAATCTTTTATGCATCTTCCTATGCATAAATTCATTTTGAATGAAAATGACACTTTTGAATTAAATTTCAATCTTTTATGCATTTTCCTATGCATAAATTCAATTTGGTAGAAATTACACTTTTGGAATAAAAGAATTTCTCTTATGCATCTAAGTTATGCATAAAATCCATTTATGATGAAAAATCACACTTTTAGTATAAAAAGAATATCTTTTATGCATACCTCTATGCATGAAATCCAATATGATAAAAGTAACACTTTTACAATAAAATAATCAACTTTTATGCATACCTCTATGCATGAAATTCAATTATGATAAAAGTAACACTTTTATATTAAAATAATAATCTTTTATGCATACCTCTATGCATGAAATCTAATTATGATAAAAGTAACACTTTTATGTTAAAATAATAATCTTTTATGCATACCTCTATGCATGAAAATCAATTATGCATAATATAAAAATCAATTTCTCTAGGATTACAATGAATATCTTTCAATTAATCTAGGATGATAATTCCTAGAATATGGTAGGAAGTCCTCTTTTTATGCTTTGAATGAAATTATTTTATGCGTAATTTTTATAAAAATTTTGCCATAGCTCCGCTCTGCTAATGACTGATAAATCTTAATTTTTCTAAGGGATAAAGCTTATCATTAAGAAAATAATTAGAATGATCCCTAATTGGATCATTAATCCATAATGGATTGAATCATCAATATACATAAACTAAAAGCATAGAAAAAAGGCACTAATATGGCCTCAAGCATAGATTAATCTTGGATTAAGGAAAAGCTTTATGAAAAGCTTCATTTGGATTGAGAATGGGTCATGAGTATGACCATTTCTTGAGTGAGAGAGAGAATTTACATAAACACCATTTGAATTAAGCATAAATAGAAATTTATGTAATTCTTAACTATCATTTATCAATTAACTTCAATAGCATTCATCAAATTATATAACTCTTCACTACCATTCATCAATTAACTTCAATAGCATTCAAAAACCATTCCAATTAAGCTTCTCAAGCTTGAGAGGGGTTGAGAAGAGAGAAGCATTGAGAAATTATAGAAAAGATCAAAATTCACCATTTACTTTACAATTTGCTTGATTCTTTGTTCACGGTAGAGGCCCCCAACCAATCAATTGGTTAAGTATGTTGATGGAGCCACCAATGGGGATTGAAGAAAGAGGGAAGCTCCAATTTCTTCAATTTGGAGAGAATTTTAGAGAATAGTAGAAATTAGCATTATTTCAGCATAACTCTAGTATAGTAAAATTCTTCTATATTTTTTTCAAAGGACTCGTGTTCTATTTATAGGAGAGGGAAGCTCTAACCAAAGCTAACTGAATTCTAGAATTTTCTAAATTCAGTTTGGTTGAATTTGGACTAGATTTGGACCTAGTTTGGTTACTTTTTGATTTGGTTTGGTTCCATTTTGATTTGGTTTGGTTCAAGCGAGAGGAGAGATAAAAATATCACATTATTTCTGAGTTTAAAACTCATTCAAGCATGTGAAATATGCACCTCCTTTTAAGAACTTCCCTTCCTTACATATGTGTCAAAATGGAATCATTATACCCAAAATATCTCATATTTTTAATATTGCTCATAGTTTTATACTGATAAACCTTGTACATTTTCAACTCTTCATCTTGTGTGAGCATTTACTCATTTTTGGATACCCAAAATATCTCATATTTTTAATATTGCTCATAGTTTTCTACTAATAAACCTTGTACATTTTCAACTCTTCATCTTATGTGAGCATTTACTCCTTTTTGGATACCCAAAATATCTCATATTTTTAATATTGCTCATAGTTCTTTACTAATAAATCTTGTACATTTTCAACTCTTCATCTTATGTGAGCATTTACTCATTTTTGGATACCCAAAATATCTCATATTTTTAATATTGCTCATAGTTTTTTACTAATAAACCTTGTACATTTTCAACTCTTCATCTTATGTGAGCATTTACTCATTTTTGGGTATCTTCTTTTACAAATTGGATTTATCTCCTCCCTACACATGGATTGATGCTATTGGCCCATAGAAACCTTAATTGGACCATAATCCAAAAATTTCTGAAAATCTAGACTCTTAGGCTAAGGTCCTTTATACCCATTTCCAATTAATTCCAATTGCACATTGGAAAGTTCTTTTTGAATTTCTGTTTCAGGGGAACTTAGTTTAATAAGATGAGATAATTTTTTATCCAAAAATATTAAAAATCTGAATATTCTCTCTCTAGAATATTTTCTCTCTCTAGGTTAAAATAGTTAGAAACAAGGTCTTTTATATTTCTGAAGAGGGATTGATTACAGGGGAAGATGCTGGACATTTTGAGAGGCTGGGGAGAAATCTTACATTCTCTCCCACTTGAAAAACGCGAGATGCCCTCATCTCGCAGACTGGGGGTAATTTCGCAAGATGCACAAATATGAGACTGAGAGAAAATTTTTAATTAAGATTAAGCACCAAGAAAAGTCTCAGAGAGCAAGACTCAAGACAAGAACAAAGATTTCAACTTTATTCATTCTTGGAACATATACAGTAAAGATAGAAAAACTCTTTACACTTCCATAAGCCCGTCCATCATATGGTCACAAAAGCAGCACTCACAAGCTGCACACGTATAAGGTAACTCATCTATGGGAATAATTCGACTGGTTATTGCAGCACCTACCTCAGTGGTATGAGGTGATCTAACAAAAGGACCTCTAAGAGGCAAGCCGAAAACGGGATAAAGGCATATCTTCTGGTGAGGAAGAAGGCACGCTAGTAAGAAGACCCGCTCAGAAAATCCACCATGCCTTGATCTCATCACGCAGTAGTATCGGGGACGCAAACCCAAAGCTTCAATAACCATAGCCAAGCGGATATTGTTACGGAAGTGCTGTCGCCCCCACGGTGTTACCCTAGTTATATCTCGACAGGTCCGCCATTTGGTCTGAGCTACAGAAGTTCCCAAGTGAGGGAAAAGTGAGCGCTCATACAATTCTATAAAATCCTTCTTCACAGACTCGCTTGCATCTTGAAGGTGAGAAATCATCATGGATAAAACCAATTCCTGCTGCCAAGCCATAAAGGAGATTAAGAAAGAAAGGAGATCGATGGAAGCAAGATTACTGTGAGTGGTGACAAGTAAGCGTTACGACTTATATAAAGGAAGGAGCTAGCGTAACCTAGAAGCCAACGGGGTATCTTGCCACACTGAAGTTTTATCGTCTTTCCATGATTTGAATTTGGCACATATTCCTATAGAAGGCTTACATGAGATACATTATGAACTTTGAGATGAGGAGATAAAAGAAGCTCGTAGGCTAAGTCACCTACTTTCTTTGAATTCAGATAAGGCCCACAATATCTGGGGGATAATTTCTTATACTTCCTAAGAGATAAAGAACTTCTTTTGGGCTGTACTCGAATGAAGACCAAAACCTTGATATCAAAACACCGATTTTCACTTCTGAAATTGTTCTGAATCCCTAAAACACGTGGGACTCCTGAGAAGTATTCTAGGGAAAGGGTCTTCCTTTTTTAAACACAATCTTTCTTTTATTTTAGAGAGGGAATAATTATAAGATCAGAAAGGGAGATTCTTACTCCTGTATACCTCGAAGGCTGGAGAGGAATCATACATTCTATCCCACTTAAAAAAGTGCGAGATGGCCTCAACTCGCAAGGTAGAGGACAACTCTTTTTCTTAAGATCCAATTTTATTCTGGGGTTCCTTATATTCTGGTCAACCCAACAGAATACGGGGATAAGTATTCCTTATATAGAACTTATCAATAACAATTCATTCAGATCATATCATCCATATTTTTAACACGATAATGGTCCATTAGACTGAAAAATTTCTTTTTGAACATTCCTCCACGGAAATTTAAGTTAAGAAATTTCTCAATTTGTCATCCCTTAACTTGATCTACCGTGATAAGAGTTAACAGTAGCAATTTGACAGCACAATCCACTAATCTCATAGTGATTTGCTGAAATCATTATCATCATTCCAGTTATGAATATCATCACAGGGACTCGTCCCATTCATCCTCATTGAGGATTCGTTCAGCTTATTACATTTCAACCAAATTTCAGGGATCAACGTTTTTCAATCAGAATCCAAATCAACTCATCAGTTCTCAAACAGAATTAAAAATCATATCAACCACATTCGAAATCATCATCTGGATAGCATTAATGCTTATAATTTCAAGTCTTAGATTTACTCGTATATATTGCCAGTAAAGAGCTGCAGTTATACCCTCGGTATATACGGGTAGTCGTGCTACTTGGAACTATAAGGTAAATACCATCATGTCTAGGCCTCAAGCAAGTCAGGGTTCCATATAATTGCGGTACTTCCATTTGAAGACCCAATTAGTAATTTACGAATTTTTAGTTTGAATATCAAATTGTATGAATTATATCACACAATTACAACCTTTTTGTGCTTCTTGATAAATTTTTTGACATATTTGGCTTCTCAGTTGATCTTTATTAACCAATTGCTCTGATACCAACTGTGAGATCCCTGTTCCCACCGCGCAACGGATTCGGGTTACTAGCAGCAAAAGTAGCACTTCTTGCGCGAGGCAGGGTCCCACACTCGGGGCCTCGTCCACGGATATCCGGACAAAAGACTAATCCGTCGGTTTTTCCAAAACCGAACCCGAAAAAACTTTCCTTATCCGGAAAGCACGGGCGATTCCTCCAGGATAACTTTTTACTCTAACCTATTCAAGACCATTAGTGATGAAACTGATCCGACTACACCTAAAAAGATACTCGGTCAGATCAAGGAAGAAACTTGCACTTGGATCATTGGGATCAACGTTTTTTTTCCCCATCCATAGGAGAGCTCCTAACTTATTTCATAAGCATCTTATCACGTCTTATCACATCTTATACAACTCTTATCACATCCTATCACATCTCATATCTATTTATAGAATACAAGAGAATTCTTATATTTGATATAAGATTTCTTTACACATTTATTTATGCATAAATTCTATTTAAGGAGATTAATACTTTCAAAGTAAAAATCAATCTTTTATGCATCTTCCTATGCATAAATTCATTTTAAATGAAAATGACACTTTTGAATTAAATTTCAATCTTTTATGCATTTTCCTATGCATAAATTCAATTTGATAGGAATTACACTTTTAGAATAAAAGAATTTCTCTTATGCATCTAAGTTATGCATAAAATCCATTTATGATGAAAAATCACAGTTTTAGTATAAAAAGAATATCTTTTATGCATACCTCTATGCATGAAATCCAATATGATGAAAGTAACACTTTTACAATAAAATAATCAACTTTTATGCATACCTCTATGCATGAAACTCAATTATGATAAAAGTAACACTTTTATATTGAAATAATAATCTTTTATGCATACCTCTATGCATGAAATCTAATTATGATAAAAGTAACACTTTTGTGTTAAAATAATAATCTTTTATGCATACCTCTATGCATGAAAATCAATCATGCATAATATAAAAATCAATTTCTCTAGGATTACAATGAATATCTTTCAATTAATCTAGGATGATAATTCCTAGAATATGGTAGGAAGTCCTCTTTTTATGCTTTGAATGAAATTATTTTATGCGTAATTTTTATAAAAATTTTGCCATAGCTCCGCTGCTATGACTGATAAATCTCAATTTTTCTAAGGGATAAAGCTTATCATTAAGGAAATAATTAGAATGATCCCTAATTGGATCATTAATCCATAATGGATTGAATCATCAATATACATAAACTAAAAGCATAGAAAAAAGCCATTAATTTGGCCTCAAGCATAGATTAATCTTGGATTAAGGAAAAGCTTTATGAAAAGCTTCATTTGGATTGAGAATGGGTCATGAGTATGACCATTTCTTGAGTGAGAGAGAGAATTTACATAAACACCATTTGAATTAAGCATAAATGGAAATTTATGTAATTCTTAACTATCATTAATCAATTAACTTCAATAGCATTCATCAAATTATGTAACTCTTCACTACCATTCATCAATTAACTTCAATAGCATTCAAAAACCATTCCAATTAAGCTTCTCAAGCTTGAGAGGGGTTGAGAAGAGAGAAGCATTGAGAAATTATAGAAAAGATCAAAATTCACCATTTACCTTACAATTTGCTTGATTCTTTGTTCACGGTAGAGGCCCCCAACCAATCAATTGGTTAGGTATGTTGATGGAGCCACCAATGGGGATTGAAGAAAGAGGGAAGCTCCAATTTCTTCAATTTGGAGAGAATTTTAGAGAATAGTAGAAATTAGCATTATTTCAGCATAACTCTAGTATAGTAAAATTCTTCTATATTTTTTTCAAAGGACTCGTGTTCTATTTATAGGAGAGGGAAGCTCTAACCAAAGCTAACTGAATTCTAGAATTTTTCAAATTGAGTTTGGTTGAATTTGGACTAGATTTGGACCTAGTTTGGTTACTTTTTGATTCGGTTTGGTTCCATTTTGATTTGGTTTGGTTCAAGAGAGAGGAGAGATAAAAATATCACATTATTTTTGAGTTTAAAACTCATTCAAGCATATGAAATACGCACCTCCTTCAAAGAACTCCCCTTCCTTACATATGTGTCAAAATGGAATCATTATACCCAAAATATCTCATATTTTTAATATTGCTCATAGTTTTATACTAATAAACCTTGTACATTTTCAACTCTTCATCTTGTGTGAGCATTTACTCATTTTTGGATACCCAAAATATCTCATATTTTTAATATTGCTCATAGTTTTTTACTAATAAACCTTGTACATTTTCAACTCTTCATCTTATGTGAGCATTTACTCCTTTTTGGATACCCAAAATATCTCATATTTTTAATATTGCTCATAGTTTTTTACTAATAAACCTTGTACATTTTCAACTCTTCATCTTATGTGAGCATTTACTCATTTTTGGGTATCTTCTTTTACAAATTGGATTTATCTCCTCCCTACACATGGATTGATGCTATTGGCCCATAGGAACCTTAATTGGACCATAATCCAAAAATTTCTGAAAATCTAGACCCTTAGGCTAAGGTCCTTTATACCCATTTCCAATTAATTCCAATTGCACATTGGAAAGTTCTTTTTGAATTTCTGTTTTAGGGGAACTTAGTTTAATAAGATGAGATAATTTTTTATCCAAAAATATTAAAAATCTGAATATTCTCTCTCTAGAATATTTTCTCTCTCTAGGTTAAAACAGTTAGAAACAAGGTCTTTTATATTTCTGAAGAGGGATTGATTACAGGGGAAGATGCTGGACATTTTGAGAGGCTGAGGAATCTTACATTCTCTCCCACTTGAAAAACGTGAGATGCCCTCATCTCGCAAACTGGGGGTAATTTCGCAAGATGCACAAATATGAGACTGAGAGAAAATTTTTAATTAAGATTAACCACCAAGAAAAGTCTCAAAGAGAGCAAGACTCAAGACAAGAACAAAGATTTCAACTTTATTCACTCTTGGAACATATACAGTAAAGATAGAAGAACTCTTTACACTTCCATAAGCCCGTCCATTATATGGTCACAAAAGCAGCACTCACAAGCTGCACACGTATAAGGTAACTCATCTATGGGAATAATTCGGCTGGTTATTGCAGCACCTACCTCAGTGGTATGAGGTGATCTAACAAAAAGACCTCTAAGAGGCAAGCCGAAAACAGGATAAAGGCATATCTTCTGGTGAGGAAGAAGGCACGCTAGTAAGAAGACCCGCTCAGAAAATCCACCATGCCTTGATCTCATCACGCAGTAGTATCGGGGACCCAAACCCAAAGCTTCAATAACCATAGCCAAGCGGACATTGTTACGGAAGTGCTGTCGCCCCCACGGTGTTACCCTAGTTATATCTCGACAGGTCCGCCATTTGGTCTGAGCTATAGAAGTTCCCAAGTGAGGGAAAAGTGAGCGCTCATACAGTTCTATAAAATCCTTCTTCACAGACTCGCTTGCATCTTGAAGGTGAGAAATCATCATGGATAAAACCAATTCCTGCTGCCAAGCTATAAAGGAGATTAAGAAAGAAAGGAGATCGATGGAAGTAAGATTACTGTGAGTGACAAGTAAGCGTTACGACTTATATAAAGGAAGGAGCTAGCGTAACCTAGAAGCCAATGGGGTATCTTGCCACACTGAAGTTTTACCGTCTTTCCATGATTTGGTTTTGGCACATATTCCTATAGAAGGCTTACATGAGATACATTATGAACTTTGAGATGAGGAGATAAAAGAAGCTCGTAGGCTAAGTCACCTACTTTCTTTGAATTCAGATAAGGCCCACAATATCTGGGAGATAATTTCTTATACTTCCTAAGAGATAAAGAACTTCTTTTGGGCTGTACTCGAATGAAGACCAAAACCTTGATATCGAAACACCGATTTTCACTTCTGAACTCATTGTTCTGAATCCCTAAAACAGGTGGGACTCCTGAGAAGTATTCTAGGGAAAGGGTCTTCCTTTTTTAAACAGAATCTTTCTTTTATTTTAGAGAGGGAATAATTATAAGATCAAAAAGGGAGATTCTTACTCCTGTATACCTCGAAGGCTGGAGAGGAATCTTACATTCTATCCCACTTAAAAAAGTGCGAGATGTCCTCATCTCGCAAGGTAGAGGACAACTCTTTTTCTTAAGATCCAATTTTATTCTGGGGTTCCTTATATTCTTGTCAACCCAACAGAATACCGGGATAAGTATCCCTTATATAGAACTCATCAATAACAATTCATTCAGATCATATCATCCATATTTTTAACACGATAATGGTCCATTAGACTGAAAAATTTCTTTCTGAACATTCCTCCACGGAAATTTAAGTTAAGCAATTTCTCAATTTGTCATCCCTTTTAACTTGATCTATCGTGATAAGAGTTAATAGTAGCAATTTGACAGCACAATCCACTAATCTCATAGTGATTTGCTGAAATCATTATCATCATTCCAGTTATGAATATCATCACAGGGCTCGTCCCATTCATCCTCATTGAGGATTCGTTCAGCTTATTACATTTCAACCAAATTTCAGGGATCAACGTTTTTCAATCAGAATCCAAATCAACTCATCAGTTCTCAAACAGAATTAAAAATCATATCAACCACATTCGAAATCATCATCTGGATAGCATTAATGCTTATAATTTCAAGTCTTAGATTTACTCGTATATACTGCCGGTAAAGAGCTGCAGTTATACCCTCGGTATATACGGGTAGTCATGCTACTTGGAACTATAAGATAAATACCATCATGTCTAGGCCTCAAGCAAGTCAGGGTTCCATATAATTGCGGTACTTCCATTTGAAGACCCAATTAGTAATTTACGAATTTTTAGTTTGAACATCAAATTGTATGAATTATATCACACAATTACAACCTTTTTGTGCTTCTTGATAAATTTTTTGACATATTTGGCTTCTCAGTTGATCTTTATTAACCAATTGCTCTGATACCAACTGTGAGATCCCTGTTCCCACCGCGCAACGGATTCGGGTTACTAGCAGCGGAAGTAGCACTTCTTGCGCGAGGCAGGGTCCCACACTCGGGGCCTCGTCCATAGATATCCGGACAAAAGACTAATCCGTCGGTCTTTCCAAAATCGAACCTGGAAAAACTTCCCTTATCTGGAAAGCACGGGCGATTTCTCCAGGATAACTTTTTACTCTTACGTAGTCAAGACCATTAGTGATCAAACTGATCCGACTGCACCTATAAAGATACTCGGTCAGATCAAGGAAGAAACTTGCACTTGGATCATTGGGATCAACGCTTTTTTCCCCATCAAGAGGCACAGCCGTTGATTCCTATCCATAGGACAATTACTATCCGGGACTTACTTCATCTATCGTAATAACAGAAATTGAGTCTCGATTTACGGATCCATCAGTCCAGCCTAACCCCATCTGATCCCATGGGTTAGCCAACCACCCACCAACCACTATAGTGATGGGATCCAATTTGGAATTTGGTTAGGTTTTGTCCCGGGTACCAAGTGTGAGATCCCGGTTCCCACCGAGCAACGGATTCAGGATACTGACAGCGGAAGTAGCACTTCTCGCGCGGGACAGGGGTCCCACATTCGGGGCCTCACCCACGGATATCCGGATAAGAGACTAATCCGTCGGTTATTCCAAAACCAAACCCGAAAAAACTTCCTTTACCGGAAAGCACGGGTGATTCCACCAAGAAAACTCTTACTCTAATGTAGTCAACAAACCCTTACTGATCAGACAGATCCGACTGCATCTATAAAGATACTTGGTCAGATCAAGGAAGAAACTTGCACTTGAATCATTGGGATCAACGCTTTTTTCCCCATCAAGAGACACATCCGTTGATTCCTATCCATAGAACAATTACTATCCGGGATTTACTTTATCTATCATAGTAACCAAATTTGAGTCCCGATTTACGGATCCATCAGTCCAGTCTAACCCCATCTGATCCCATGGGTTAGCCAACCGCCCAAGCACTGTAGTGAAGGGATCCAATTTGGAATTTGGTTAGGTTTTGTCCCGGGTACCAAGGAAAAGAGTTCCAAGGCCCCCTAGCCGAAAGTTCATGCAAACATAAAATTAGGCACACCACTTACACACCCAATATGAAATTGCCTTTTTCTTAGCATCAGCTAACTTTAAAACAATCCTTTAATGAAACCATAGTACCACTGATCACAGTCTTCCAAATTATCCGGTTGATTCTCAAATTTCCCATCATTCCTTCATTAGAGTATCTATGGCATCATTGGCAACTAGAATGCTCACCACCTGTCCACTCAGGGGTCTTTTCAATAGTTCCTAGCCCATAATACTCGGTAATATAATCACTTATAAAAATCAAGATGGACTCTCGTTGAAGATCAGCAAGATCAACCAACAGATCCATAAAAAGAGCCATGGACTCATCCATTGAAGACCAGCAAGGTCAATCAACCAGATCCATGCCCGATTTCAGAAAAACAATTCTTACTCCTTGTTCCAATATCTTCCGCGACGCACGCGTGGGTATCATAGGCCACCCAGAGCCCGAGCACCGTATGGTCAGCACCCTCTAGGATCCTTCGCAGGTGACCTAGCGCTTCACTCATAGGCCGCTTCCTTGGTCCCTCATCCACCGTACCGGAAGCTCACCATTTTAATCGCACCGAGGCTGGTCAAGACCTCGGCCGACCTTGCTACGCGAGACGTCCTCCATTGACTCTCCGTCAGCAGTTGCAACTTTATCAGTTAGGTCTCCACGACCTTAATCACAAGACGGTCAAAATGCTTTCCCAGCATTCTTGACATAAAACAGTCATTTACAAACAGCATTTACAAACAGTTTACAAATACAGTTTCTATATTAACTCTCATTTTTCCACATTATCCCTCATCAATCCACATTACTTATTCCACATTCCATTTATATGTGTACTCCAGATCCATGCCCGGTTTCAGAAAAACAATTCTTACTCCTTGTTCCAATATCTTCCGCCGACGCACGCGTGGGTATCCTAGGCGACCCAGAGCCCGAGCACCGTATGGTCAGCACCCTCTAGGATCCTTCGCAGGTGACCTAGCGCTTCACTCATAGGCCGCTTCCTTGGCCCCTCATCCACCATACCGGAAGCTCACCATTTTAATCGCACCGAGGCTGGTCAAGACCTCGGCCGACCTTGCTACGCGAGACGTCCTCCATTGACTCTCCGTCAGCAGTTGCAACTTTATCAGTTAGGTCTCCACGACCTTAATCACAAGACGGTCAAAATGCTTTCCCAGCATTCTTGACATAAAACAGTCATTTACAAACAGCATTTACAAACAGTTTACAAATACAGTTTCTATATTAACTCTCATTTTTCCACATTATCCCTCATCAATCCACATTACTTATTCCACATTCCATTTATATGTGTACTCATCCCATCACATCATTTTCCATCTCATCACTTCAGATTCCTTCACATCACATATCATATATTCACATCCATACATATATCCACATCCACATGCACATTCACATCCATACATCCACATCTACATCCATACATCTATTTTCACATCCACATCTACATGCACATTCATGCATCCTCATCCATACATCCACATCTACATGCACATTCACATCCATACATCCACATCTATATGCGTACATTCACATCTACATGCATACATCCACATCTCTATGCATACATCCACATCTCTATGCATACATCCACATCCACATTCACATTCACCTCCATATCTACATCTACATGCATACATCCACATCTATACATCTACATCTACATGCATACATCCACCTCCACATTCACATCCACATCTATACATCTACATCTACATGCATACATCCATATCTCCATTCACATCCACATCTATACATCCACATCTACATGCATCCATCCACATCTCCATTTACATCCACATCTATACATCTACTTCTACATGCATACATCCACATCTCCATGCATACATCCACCTCCACATCTACATGCATACATCCACATCTCCATGCATACATCCACCTCCACATTCACATTCACATCCATACATCTACGTCTACATGCATACATCCACCTCCACATTCACATCCACATCTATACATCTACATCTACATGCATACATCCACATCTCCATTCACATCCACATCTATACATCTACATCTACATGCATACATCCACATCTCCAATCACATCCACATCTATACATCTACATCTACATGCATACATCCACATCTCCATGCATACATCCACATCCACATTCACACTCACATCCATACATCGACGTCTACATGCATACATCCACCTCCACATTCACATCCACATCTATACATCTACATCTACATGCATACATCCACATTCACATCCACATCTATACATCTACATCTACATGCATACATCCACCTCCACATTCACATCCACATTTATACATCTACATCTACATGCATACATCCACATCTCCATTCACATCCACATCTATACATCTACATCTACATGCATACATCCACATCTCCATGCATACATCCACATCCACATTCACACTCACATCCATACATCTACATCTACATGCAAACATCCACATCTCCATGCAGAATAAAATTCTTTTAATTAATCTAGGATGATAGTTCCTAGAATATGGTAGGAAATCCTCTTTTCATGCTTTGAATGAAATTATTTTATGTGTATATTTTTATAAAATTTTGCCATAGCTCCACTACTATAACTAATAAATCTCAATTATTTTAAAAGATAGGTTATCTTTAAGGGAATGATTAGAATGATCCCTAATTGGATCATTAACCATTAATGGATTAAATAAAAAATAATCATAAACTAAAAGCATAGATTAAAAAAAACTATTAATTTATTCTCAAGCATAGATTAATCTTGGATTAAGAAGAAGCTTTATGAAAAGCTTCATTTGGATTGAGAATGGGTCATGAGTATGACCATTTCTTAAGTGAGAGAGAGAAAAAACCATTAGAATTAAACATAAATAAAAATTTATGTAATTCTTTACTATCATTAAAATTAATTAACTTCAATAGCATTTCAAAAACCATACCAATTAAGCTTCTCAAGCTTGAGAGGGGTTGAGAAGAGAGAATCATTGAGAAATTATAGAAAAGATCAAAATTCACTATACTTACCTTATAATTTGCTTGATTCTTTGTTCATGGGGTAGAGGCCCCCAACCAATCAATTGGTTTAGTATGTTGATGGAGCCACCAATGGGGATTTAAGAAAGAGAGAAGTGTCAAAAACTAGTGAATTATTAAAGAATTCACAGTTCTTGGCTTAGGTGGAGTAGAGTAACAATGCATAAGACACTATATTTTTTTCAACAAGGGGAGGCTTCTATTTATAGGAAAAATTGAGCTCCTAACCAAACAAACTGATTCTAGAATTTTCCAAGTCAGTTTGGTCAATATTCACATCTATGTATATAAATCTTCATGCATACATCTATTTTCACATTCATACATCCACACTCCCAACTCCACATCCCCACATCTACATACATACATCTATTTTCACATTCCCATTCATATAACCCCATATTCCTTCACATCTAATCTTTTACATCACATCCATTCTCGCCCTATCACAACCCATATACATCTTATCCTATTACATACACTTCTTACCTCATCCCATACACATCTTATCACATCTTAATTCATCTTATCACCTCCTAACTTATTTCATAAGCATCTTATCACCTCTTATCACATCCTATCACATCTCATATCTATTTATAGAATACAAGAGAATTCTTATATTTGATATAAGATTTCTTTACACATTTATTTATGCATAAATTCTATTTAAGGAGATTAATACTTTCAAAGTAAAAATCAATCTTTTATGCATCTTCCTATGCATAAATTCATTTTAAATGAAAATGACACTTTTGAATTAAATTTCAATCTTTTATGCATTTTCTTATGCATAAATTCAATTTGATAGGAATTACACTTTTAGAATAAAAGAATTTCTCTTATGCATCTAAGTTATGCATAAAATCCATTTATGATGAAAAATTACACTTTTAGTATAAAAAGAATATCTTTTATGCATACCTCTATGCATGAAATCCAATATGATAAAAGTAACACTTTTACAATAAAATAATCAACTTTTATGCATACCTCTATGCATGAAATTCAATTATGATAAAAGTAACACTTTTATATTAAGATAATAATCTTTTATGCATACCTCTATGCATGAAATCTAATTATGATAAAAGTAACACTTTTATGTTAAAATAATAATCTTTTATGCATACCTCTATGCATGAAAATCAATTATGCATAATATAAAAATCAATTGCTCTAGGATTACAATGAATATCTTTCAATTAATCTAGGATGACAATTCCTAGAATATGGTAGGAAGTTCTCTTTTTATGCTTTGAATGAAATTATTGTATGCGTAATTTTTATAAAAATTTTACCATAGCTCCGCTGCTATGACTGATAAATCTCAATTTTTCTAAGGGATAAAGCTTATCATTAAGGAAATAATTAGAATGATCCCTAATTGGATCATTAATCCATAATAATGGATTGAATCATCAATATACATAAACTAAAAGCATAGAAAAAAGCCATTAATTTGGCCTCAAGCATAGATTAATCTTGGATAAAGGAAAAGCTTTATGAAAAGCTTCATTTGGATTGAGAATGGGTCATGAGTATGACCATTTCTTGAGTGAGAGAGAGAATTTACATAAAAACCATTTGAATTAAGCATAAATAGAAATTTATGTAATTCTTAACTATCATTAATCAATTAACTTCAATAGCATTCATCAAATTATGTAACTCTTCACTACCATTCATCAATTAACTTCAATAGCATTCAAAAACCATTCCAATTAAGCTTCTCAAGCTTGAGAGGGGTTGAGAAACGAGAAGCATTGAGAAATTATAGAAAAGATCAAAATTCACCATTTACCTTATAATTTGCTTGATTCTTTATTCATGGTAGAGGCCCCCAACCAATCAAATGGTTAAGTATGTTGATGGAGCCACCAATGGGGATTGAAGAAAGAGGGAAGCTCCAATTTCTTCAATTTGGAGAGAATTTTAAAGAATAGTAGAAATTAGAATTATTTCAGCATAACTCTAGTATAGTAAAATTCTTCTATAGTTTTTTCAAAGGAATCGTGTTCTATTTATAGGAGAGGGAAGCTCTAACCAAAGCTAACTGAATTCTAGAATTTTCCAAATTCAGTTTGGTTGAATTTGGACTAGATTTGGACCTAGTTTGGTTACTTTTTGATTCGGTTTGGTTCCATTTTGATTTGGTTTGGTTCAAGCGAGAGGAGAGATAAAAATATCACATTATTTTTGAGTTTAAAACTCATTCAAGCATGTGAAATATGCACCTCCTTTAAAGAACTCCCCTTCCTTACATATGTGTCAAAATGGAATCATTATACCCAAAATATCTCATATTTTTAATATTGCTCATAGTTTTATACTGATAAACCTTGTACATTTTCAACTCTTCATCTTGTGTGAGCATTTACTCATTTTTGGATACCCAAAATATCTCATATTTTTAATATTGCTCATAGTTTTTTACTAATAAACCTTGTACATTTTCAACTCTTCATCTTATGTGAGCATTTACTCCTTTTTGGATACCAAAAATATCTCATATTTTTAATATTGCTCATAGTTTTTTACTAATAAATCTTGTACATTTTCAACTCTTCATCTTATGTGAGCATTTACGCATTTTTGGATACCCAAAATATCTCATATTTTTTATATTGCTCATAGTTTTTTACTAATAAACCTTGTACATTTTCAACTCTTCATCTTATGTGAGCATTTACTCATTTTTGGGTATCTTCTTTTACAAATTGGATTTATCTCCTCCCTACACATGGATTGATGCTATTGGCCCATAGGAACCTTAATTGGACCATAATCCAAAAATTTCTGAAAATCTAGACCCTTAGGCTAAGGTCCTTTATACCCATTTTCAATTAATTCCAATTGCACATTGGAAAGTTCTTTTTGAATTTCTGTTTCAGGGAAACTTAGTTTAATAAGATGAGATAATTTTCTATCCAAAAATATTAAAAATCTGAATATTCTCTCTCTACAATATTTTATCTCTCTAGGTTAAAATAGTTAGAAACAAGGTCTTTTATATTTCTGAAGAGGGATTGATTACAGGGAAAGATGCTGGACATTTTGAGAGGCTGGGGAGGAATCTTACATTCTCTCCCACTTGAAAAACGCGAGATGCCCTCATCTCGCAGACTGGGGGTAATTTCGCAAGATGCACAAATATGAGACTGAGAGAAAATTTTTAATTAAGATTAACCACCAAGAAAAGTCTCAAAGAGAGCAAGACTCAAGACAAGAACAAAGATTTCAACTTTATTCATTCTTGGAACATATACAGTAAAGATAGAAGAACTCTTTACACTTCCATAAGCCCGTCCATCATATGGTCACAAAAGGAGCACTCACAAGCTGCACACGTATATGGTAACTCATCTATGGGAATAATTCGGCTGGTTATTGCATCACCTACCTCAGTGGTATGAGGTGATCTAACAAAAGGACCTCTAAGAGGCAAGCCGAAAATGGGATAAAGGCATATCTTCTGGTGAGGAAGAAGGCACGCTAGTAAGAAGACCCGCTCAAAAAATCCACCATGCCTTGATCTCATCACGCAGTAGTATCGGGGACCCAAACCCAAAGCTTCAATACCCATAGCCAAGCGGACATTGTTATACACGGAAGTGCTCTCGCCCCCACGGTGTTATCCTAGTTATATCTGGAGCTACAGAAGTTCCCAAGTGAGGGAAAAGTGAGCGCTCATACAGTTCTATAAAATCCTTCTTCACAGACTCGCTTGCATCTTGAAGGTGAGAAATCATCATGGATAAAACCAATTCCTGCTGCCAAGCCATAAAGGAGATTAAGAAAGAAAGGAGATCGATGGAAGTAAGATTACTGTGAGTGACAAGTAAGCGTTACGACTTATATAAAGGAAGGAGCTAGCGTAACCTAGAAGCCAACGGGGTATCTTGCCACTCAAGTTTTACCGTCTTTCCATGATTTGGTTTTGGCACATATTCCTATAGAAGGCTTACATGAGATACATTATGGACTTTGAGATGAGGAGATAAAAGAAGCTCGTAGGCTAAGTCACCTACTTTCTTTGAATTCAGATAAGGCCCACAATATCTGGGGGATAATTTCTTATACTTCCTAAGAGATAAATAACTTCTTTTGGGCCGTACTCGAATGAAGACCAAAACCTTGATATCTAAACACCGATTTTCACTTCTGAACTCATTGTTCTCTGAATCCCTAAAACAGGTGGGACTCCTGAGAAGTATTCTAGGGAAAGGGTCTTCCTTTTTTAAATAGAATCTTTCTTTTATTTTAGAGAAGGAATAATTATAAGATCAAAAAGGGAGATTCTTACTCCTGTATACCTCGAAGGCTGGAGAGGAATCTTACATTCTATCCCACTTAAAAAAGTGCGAGATGTCCTCATCTCGCAAGGTAGAGGACAACTCTTTTTCTTAAGATCCAATTTTAATCTGGGGTTCCTTATATTCTGGTCAACCCAATAGAATACGGGGATAAGTATCCCTTATATAGAACTCATCAATAACAATTCATTCAGATCATATCATCCATATTTTTAACACGATAATGGTCCATTAGATTGAAAAATTTCTTTCTGAACATTCCTCCACGGAAATTTAAGTTAAGCAATTTCTCAATTTGTCATCCCTTAACTTGATCTACCGTGATAAGAGTTAAAAGTAGCAATTTGACAGCACAATCCACTAATCTCATAGTGATTTGCTGAAATCATTATCATCATTCCAATTATGAATATCATCACAGGGACTCGTCCCATTCATCCTCATTGAGGATTCGTTCAGCTTATTACATTTCAACCAAATTTCAGGGATCAACGTTTTTCAATCAGAATCCAAATCAACTCATCAGTTCTCAAACAGAATTAAAAATCATATCAACCACATTCGAAATCATCATCTGGATAGCATTAATGCTTATAATTTCAAGTCTTAGATTTACTCGTATATACTGCCGGTAAAGAGCTGCAGTTATACCCTCGGTATATACGGGTAGTCATGCTACTTGGAACTATAAGGTAAATACCATCATGTCTAGGCCTCAAGCAAGTCAGGGTTCCATATAATTGCGGTACTTCCATTTGAAGACCCAATTACTAATTTACGAATTTTTAGTTTGAATATCAAATCGTATGAATTATATCACACAATTACAACCTTTTTGTGCTTCTTGATAAATTTTTTGACATATTTGGCTTCTCAGTTGATCTTTATTAACCAATCGCTCTGATACCAACTGTGAGATCCCTGTTCCCACCGCGCAACGGATTCGGGTTACTAGCAGCGAAAGTAGCACTTCTTGCGCGAGGCAGGGTCCCTCACTCGGGGCCTCGTCCCCACGGATATCCGGACAAAAGACTAATCCGTCGGTTTTTCCAAAACCGAACCCGAAAAAACTTCCCTTATCCGGAAAGCACGGGCGATTCCTCCAGGATAACTTTTTACTCTAACGTAGTCAAGACCATTAGTGATCAAACTGATCCGACTGCACCTATAAAGATACTCGGTCTGATCAAGGAAGAAACTTGCACTTGGATCATTGGGATCAATGCTTCTTTCCCCACCATCAAGAGGCACAGCCGTTGATTCCTATCCATAGGACAATTACTATCCGGGACTTACTTCATCTATTGTAATAACAAAAATTGAGTCTCGATTTACAGATCCATCAGTCCAGCCTAACCCCATCTGATCCCATGGGTTAGCCAACCACCCAACCACTGTAGTGATGGGATCCAATTTGGAATTTGGTTAGGTTTTGTCGCGGGTACCAAGGAAAAGAGTTCCAAGGCCCCCTAGCCGGGAGTTCATGCAAACATAAAACTAGCCACACCACTTACACACCCAATATGAAATTGCCTTTTTCTTAGCATCAACTAACTTTAAAACAATCCTTTAATGAAACCATAGTACCACTGATCACAATCTTCCAAATTTTCCGGTTGATTCTTAATTTTCCATCATTCCTTCATCAGAGTATCTATGGCATCATTGGCAACTAGAACGCTCACCACCTGTCCACTCAGGGGCCTTTTCAATAGTTCCTAGCCCATATTACTCGGCAATATAATCACTTATAAAAATCAAGATGGACTCTCGTTGAAGATCAGCAAGATCAACCAACAGATTCATAAAAAGAGCCATGGACTCATCCATTGAAGACCAGCAAGGTCAATCAACCAGATCCATGCTCGGCTTCAGAAAACAACTCTTACTTCTTGTTCCAATATCTTCCTCGACACACGTGTGGGTATCCTAGGCGACCCAGAGCCCGAGCACCGTATGGTCAGCACCCTCTAGGATCCTTCGCAATAAGTGACCTAGCGCTTCACTCATAGGCCGCTTCCTTGGTCCCTCATCCACCGTATCGGAAGCACACCATTTTAATCGAACCGAGGCTGGTCAAGACCTCGGCCGACTTTGCTACGCGAGACGTCCTCCATTGACTCTATGCATGAAATCCAATATGATATGAAATCTAATTATGATAAAAGTAACACTTTTATGTTAAAATAATAATCTTTTATGCATACCTCTATGCATGAAAATCAATTATGCATAATATAAAAATCAATTTCTCTAGGATTACAATGAATATCTTTCAATTAATCTAGGATGATAATTCCTAGAATATGGTAGGAAGTCCTCGTTTTATGCTTTGAATGAAATTATTTTATGCGTAATTTTTATAAAAATTTTGCCATAGCTCCGCTGCTATGACTGATAAATCTCAATTTTTCTAGGGGATAAAGCTTATCATTAAGGAAATAATTAGAATGATCCCTAATTGGATCATTAATCCATTATGGATTGAATCATCAATATACATAAACTAAAAGCATAGAAAAAAGCCATTAATTTGGCCTCAAGCATAGATTAATCTTGGATTAAGGAAAAGCTTTATGAAAATCTTCATTTGGATTGAGAATGGGTCATGAGTATGACCATTTCTTGAGTGAGAGAGAATTTACATAAAAACTATTTGAATTAAGTATAAATGAAAATTTATGTAATTCTTAACTATCATTAATCAATTAACTTCAATAGCATTCATCAAATTATATAACTCTTCACTACCATTCATCAATTAACTTCAATAGCATTCAAAAACCATTCCAATTAAGCTTCTCAAGATTGAGAGGGGTTGAGAAGAGAGAAGCATTGAGAAATTATAGAAAAGATAAAAATTCACCATTTACCTTACAATTTGCTTGATTCTTTGTTCACGGTAGAGGCCCCCAACCAATCAATTGGTTAAGTATGTTGATGGAGCCACCAATGGGGATTGAAGAAAGAGGGAAGCTCCAATTTGGAGAGAATTTTAGAGAATAGTAGAAATTAGCATTATTTCAGCATAACTCTAGTATAGTAAAATTCTTTTATATTTTTTTCAAAGGACTCGTGTTCTATTTATAGGAGAGGGAAGCTCTAACCAAAGCTAACTGAATTCTAGAATTTTCCAAATTCAGTTTGGTTGAATTTGGACTAGATTTGGACCTAGTTTGGTTCAAGAGAGAGGAGAGATAAAGATATCACATTATTTTTGAGTTTAAAACTCATTCAAGCATGTGAAATATGCACCTCCTTTAAAGAACTCCCCTTCCTTACATATGTGTCAAAATGGAATCATTATACCCAAAATATCTCATATTTTTAATATTGCTCATAGTTTTTTACTAATAAACCTTGTACATTTTCAACTCTTCATCTTGTGTGAGCATTTACTCATTTTTGGATACCCAAAATATCTCATATTTTTAATATTGCTCATAGTTTTTTACTAATAAACCTTGTACATTTTCAACTCTTCATCTTATGTGAGCATTTACTCCTTTTTGGATACCCAAAATATCTCATATTTTTAATATTTCTCATAGCTTTTTACTAATAAATCTTGTACATTTTTAACTCTTCATCTTATGTGAGCATTTACTCATTTTTGGATACCCAAAATATCTCATATTTTTAATAATGCTCATAGTTTTTTACTAATAAACCTTGTACATTTTCAACTCTTCATCTTATGTGAGCATTTACTCATTTTTGGGTATCTTCTTTTACAAATTGGATTTATCTCCTCCCTACACATGGATTGATGCTATTGGCCCATAGGAACCTTAATTAGACCATAATCCAAAAATTTCTGAAAATCTAGACCCTTAGGCTAAGGTCCTTTATACCCATTTCCAATTAATTCCAATTGCACATTGGAAAGTTCTTTTTGAATTTCTGTTTCAAGGGAACTTAGTTTAATAAGATGAGATAATTTTCTATCTAAAAATATTAAAAATCTGAATATTCTCTCTCTAGAATACTTTCTCTCTCTAGGTTAAAACAGTTAAAAACAAGGTCTTTTATACTTCTGAAGAGGGATTGATTACAGGGGAAGATGCTGGACATTTTGAGAGGCTGGGGAGGAATCTTACATTCTCTCCCACCTGAAAAATGCGAGATGCCCTCATCTCGCAGACTGGGGGTAATTTCGCAAGATGCACAAATATGAGACTGAGAGAAAATTTTTAATTAAGATTAACCACCAAGAAAAGTCTCAAAGAGAGCAAGACTCAAGACAAGAACAAAGATTTCAACTTTATTCATTCTTGGAACATATACAGTAAAGATAGAAGAACTCTTTACACTTCCATAAGCCCGTCCATCATATGGTCACAAAAGCAGCACTCAGAAGCTGCACATGTATAAGGTAACTCATCTATGGGAATAATTCGGCTGGTTATTGCAGCACCTACCTCAGTGGTATGAGGTGATCTAACAAAAGGACCTCTAAGAGGCAAGCCAAAAACGGGATAAAAGCATATCTTCTGGTGAGGAAGAAGGCACGCTAGTAAGAAGACCCGCTCAGAAAATCCACCATGCCTTGATCTCATCACGCAGTAGTATCGGGGAACCAAACCCAAAGCTTCAATAACCATAGCCAAGCGGACATTGTTATACACGGAAGTGCTGTCGCCCCCACAGTTGTTGAGATATCGAGCTCTAGTGAGGCGGTGGACACTGATGACCCGCCTGGGGGATAGGCCCCACACTTACACCACTGGCATGGTTGGTGAGATCTTGGGTGATATGCGGCCAGTGGGATGACAGGCTGTGTGACAGCCACTCTAGAGACTGGCATAGTTATAGCGCCAGCTCATTTAGTCGGGTTCACACTATAGAGAACCTGTGTATGTATTGGTGGTTGAGTACCTTTCATATAGTGTGTACTCTTATCTTGTATATGGTGTGTTGAGTGTTGAGTAGAGAAGAAGAAGATTTTCAGCCTCTCACCTTGTGTGTTCTCTATTAGAGTTTTGTGAGTGTGTGTGTGTGCTTGCAAGAGCTCAAGCTCTCTTCCCCCCTGCATCTTTTCATGGTATCAGAGCCTGGTTCGTGCTAAGGGCTGAGCTGCAAGCAAGAGAACCACAAGAAGCGGTACGAGGGTAAGAGCTACAACTACTCTTCCCTATTGTGTTGGTGACTACACCCTTGTCGGGAGCTCTACGGGAGGCACCGGCAAACGATCTCCGATTGAGGAGTTTTCTTCGCGGGAGTGAAGCTACAGGGCAACTATATAGTTCCAAATTTCAGTCCGAAGGACTGCAATTTTCGGGCCGAAAACGCGTTTCGGACGCGTCTGGACCTCCGTTTTTCAGAAAGCAGGCGATTTCGAGCACTGCAGGTAAGTCACCGATTCTCTGCAGAACTCTGTTTTAAGAACTGCAGGAAGACAGATTGACTGTGCAGACACTGTGGGTGCTGCAAAGAGGTCTACAGTTGCCATTGGGTGTATGTATGTGCATTGAGGTCACTGGTTGTGACATTTGAGTGGATAGCAGTACCGCTGTGCAGAAAATACAGTTTGTGCAGGAAAAACCAGAGTGTATTTTCTGGTAAAATTGTGTGTTTGGCAAGATGTCTAATGATGGCATAACACAGATTATGGCTGAGAAGCTTGACAAGAATAACTTCCATGCTTGGAGGTTCAGGTTGACGAATTTCCTGATGGGGAAAGGCTATTGGGACTACATAGAAGGTGAGCATGAAGAGGCACCGGAGATACCGGATATAAATCCGACTGCTGCAGATGTGAAAGAGTTTAAAGACTGGAACCAAGGAGCCAGGAAGGTTATGTATTGGCTTTCCATTAGTATACAGGACACCATGATTGGGCACATTCAGGATGCCAAGTCCCCCAAGGAGGCGTGGGATACCTTAGTAAAGCTTTATGAAACAAATACCAAGGCACGTAAGATACAGTTGAAGAATGAACTTCATACTGTGGAGAAAAAGAGCATGTCTGTGAATGACTATGCGCTGAAGATAAAGGGCATTGTGGAATCCCTTGCATCTATTGGTGTGTCAGTAGATGATGATGATAAGGTGGAGGTCTGTCTACGTGGTCTCGGGCCACAATACAAGGCGTTCAAGACGTCTATTCAGACTCGGGAAAACATTCCCAACTTTACAGATTTGGTGTCTATGCTGATTATCGAAGAGAAGAGCTTGGGTGAAGACCAACAGACTTCACAAAGCAAAAACAGTTCAGAGCAACAGGCCTTCTACACGAGTTCAGGAAGAGGACGAGGTAGAGGAGGCCGTGGACGCGGTCAAGGAGGTGGCCGAACAGGTAATCAGAATTATGGCCAGCAGCAGCAACAACAACAACAACAGTCCCAGAATCAACAACAACAACAACACGCAGGTGGAAGAGGCAGATTCAGAGGCAGGGGGAGTCAAAGAGGCCGTGGAAATTGGCAAAGGCAATATAATGATGCACGTGAATGCTACTATTGTGGTAAGCCAGGACATGTGCAGTCAGAATGTTATAAGAAGCAGGCTGACATGCAAAATGGGAAAGTGCAGCAAAACAACTATGCATCCTCAAGCAGAAATAATGAGGACAATGAAAGGTTGTTTGTTATGCAGCATGTTGTAAATGCCATGTCTGAAAATGTTGATGCAGCACAAAAAGATAATGTATGGTATGTGGACTCAGGCGCTTCGAACCACATGACGAGTCATGGGGAGTGGTTCAAGGAGATGAAGAACCCGGAAAGACCAGGTTTTGTGGAAACAGGGGATGACACTGCTCATCCAATTGCCCATGTTGGAGATGTGCCATTGTCTATGCAGGATGGCAAAGTGAAGTACCTTGCAGATGTACTTCATGTACCGAACATAACAAAGAATCTGGTTTCAGTTGGCCAGATGATTGAGCAGGGTTTGCAGGTTCGGTTTAACCCTGATGGGTGTTATGTTGAAGATTTCAAAGACAAGTGCAGGTTGGTTGCAAAAGGCAACAGAGTGGGCAGAATGTTTACGTTGGATGTAGACATGCCTGAAATGAGTGCTGCAATGTTTGCAAATGGTTCAGGAGTTGTTGCAGACACAGACATATGGCATAAAAGGATTGGTCATGTGAATGTGCAGAGATTGAAGTCTATGCAAACAAAAGGAATTGTGACAGGGCTGCCAAAATTTAAAGTGGAAGGTATGCAGAAAATATGTGAAGCATGCCAATTTGGGAAGCAAACAAAGCATGTGTTTCCACGTAACAGATATGTGAGCAGAAATGCACTAGATGTTGTGCATTCAGATGTATGGGGTCCTACGAAGACCGTGTCTATGGGAGGCTGCAGGTACTATGTCACTTTCATTGATGACCACACAAGGAAAGTGTGAGTATATTTCATGAAGGAGAAGAGTGAGGTTTTCACTCACTTTCAGAATTTCAGAGTTTTGGTTGAAAAGCAAACAGGAAAATATGTCAAGTGCCTAAGGTCAGATGGAGGGGGAGAATACTTCTCCAATGAGTTCTCTGAATTTTTGAAGAAGAATGGTATTCGGAGACAGTTCACATGCAGATATACTCCGCAGCAAAATGGAGTTGCTGAGCGGAAAAACAGGCACATTGCTGAGATTGCGCGAGCATTGATGGAAGAGAAGAATATGCCGCATTGCTATTGGGCTGAGGCTGTTTCTACAGCAGTATACATCATGAACAGGACTCCAACTGCAGCCATACATGATGTAACTCCAGAGGAGAAGTTTACTGGCAGAAAACCAGATTTGTCTCATCTGAAAGTTTTTGGATGCATTGCATATGTGCATGTGCCAGATGAGCTGAGAACTAAGCTGGATCCAAAAGCTGAAAAATGTGTGTTCATTGGATACTCCCTTGAGCAAAAGGGATACAGGTGTTATAACCCTGCTACACGTGAGTTGAGGGTAAGCAGGGATGTTGTCTTTGATGAGATGAGCAGCTGGTATGCTGCTGGAAAAGAAGCTGTCGGGGCTGATGTGAGTGGAAGTGTGGTTGCACAGAATGCAGGTCAGCAATCACAGTCTTTGAGTGGACCAGGAGAGTCCTCATCTAGTGGGTCTGTTGATAGACCATGGAGTGGCAGGCTGCGTCATAATACCAGCCCTGCAAATGTGATTAGTACATCACGTAAAGGAAAAGAGAAAGTGGTTGAGCCCCTTGGTATGCCTGACATTTCTGCAGGGCATTCTCATGTTGATGGAGAGTCTAGTGGCTCAGACATGAGCCTTGATGAGGAGCTTGGGATCCCAGCTATGAGAACACCTGGTGTAAAGAAGGCTATGGAAGCCATGAATGAAAAGCTGCGAAGATCAGGGAGAGTGAAGAACCCTGTGCAGAGATTTACATATGATGGTTATGTGGCACATCACTATGCATATATGGCAAAGGTTGTGCAGGTTGTAGAGCCCACATGCATTGATGAGGCTATTGGAAATGTGTGTTGGGAGAAAGCTATGGATGAGGAGATGGATGCACTATATGGAAATGAGACTTGGGATTTAGTGCAATTGCCTGAACACAAGAAAGCCATTGGATGCAAGTGGGTGTACAAAGTTAAACATAACAGTGATGGAAGCATAAACAGGTACAAGGCTAGGTTGGTAGCCAAAGGATATGCGCAGACATATGGGATTGATTATGAGGAAACTTTCAGCCCAGTTGCCAAGATGGCAACAGTGAGAGTTGTGATAGCTGTGGCTGCGTCAAAGCAATGGTCTTTACATCAGATGGATGTAAAGAATGCATTCTTGCATGGGGATTTGCAAGAAGAGGTGTATATGTTGCAGCCACCTGGTTATGAGGATGTGGGTCACCCCGAGCATGTTTGCAAGTTGAAGAAAGCCTTGTATGGCTTAAAACAAGCACCAAGAGCATGGTCTGACAAGATTTCTGAATATCTTGTCACTATTGGCTTTCATGTAGCCAATGCAGATTTCTCATTGTATGTGCGACATGGTGATAGAGGAGTTGTGCTTGTTGTCATCTATGTAGATGACTTGATCATTACGGGGGATCATGATGCAGAGATCTTTGATGTAAAGATCCTGCTTAAACAGAAGTTCGAGATGAAGGATCTGGGGGAGCTCAGATATTTCTTGGGCATTGAGGTGATTAGGTCACCACATGGTATTGGATTACTACAGAGACAGTATGGCTTGGACATGTTGTCCAAGTATGGTATGACAGGCTGTAAGCCTATTTCTGTGCCATTGGATCAGAATGGCAAGTTGAGTGCAGATTCAGGAGAGATCTTGGACGACCCTACTATGTACAGACGCATAGTAGGAAGCTTGATCTACATGACAATCACCAGACCAGATTTGAGCTATGCTGTTGGGTTGGTGAGTCAGTTTATGCAGGTTCCACGGAAACCGCATTTAGATGCAGTGAGACGCATACTGAGGTATGTGAGGTCTACTTTGCATTGTGGACTATTCTATGAGACTGGGACAGAGATATGTGTACATGGGTACACAGATGCTGATTGGGCTGGTAGTATCTCAGATAGAAGATCTACCAGTGGCTTCATGTTTTCTTTGGGGAGTGCTGCTGTGACTTGGAGCAGCAAGAAGCAGCCTACGGTTGCTCTATCGAGTACAGAGGCCGAGTACAGAGGAGCTGCTATGGCAGCATGTGAGGTAGCTTGGTTGAGAAAGCTACTTGCAGATTTGGGTCTATCAGTAGATAGACAAGTTGTCATTTTCTGTGACAACATTAGTAGTATACAGTTGGCCAGGAACCCAGTCTTTCATGCTCGTACGAAGCACATAGAGGTCCACTACCACTTCGTCAGAGAGAAGGTCTTGGCAGGAGACCTTAACCTTGTTTATGTCAGCACAGAGGATCAGGTAGCTGACATTTTCACCAAAGCATTGGGTACAGAGAAGCTCCGCAGATTCAGGGCTTCACTTGGTGTACATGAGATGGAGTTGAGCTCGAGGGGGAGTGTTGAGATATCGAGCTCTAGTGAGGCGGTGGACACTGATGACCCGCCTGGGGGATAGGCCCCACACTTACACCATTGGCATGGTTGGTGAGATCTTGGGTGATATGCGGCCAGTGGGATGACAGGCTGTGTGACAGCCACTCTAGAGACTGGCATAGTTATAGCGCCAGCTCATTTAGTCGGGTTCACACTATAGAGAACCCGTGTATGTATTGGTGGTTGAGTACCTTTCATATAGTGTGTACTCTTATCTTGTATATGGTGTGTTGAGTGTTGAGTAGAGAAGAAGAAGATTTTCAGCCTCTCACCTTGTGTGTTCTCTATTAGAGTTTTGTGAGTGTGTGTGTGTGCTTGCAAGAGCTCAAGCTCTCTTCCCCCCTGCATCTTTTCAACAGTGTTACCCTAGTTATATCTCGACAGGTCCGCCATTTGGTCTGAGCTGCAGAAGTTCCCAAGTGAGGGAAAAGTGAGCGATCATACAGTTCTATAAAATCCTTCTTCACATACTCGCTTGCATCTTGAAGGTGAGAAATCATCATGGATAAAACCAATTCCTGCTGCCAAGCCATAAAGGAGATTAAGAAAGAAAGGAGATCGATGGAAGTAAGATTACTACATGAGTGACAAGTAAGCGTTACGACTTATATAAAGGAAGGAGCTAGCGTAACCTAGAAGCCAACGGGGTATCTTGCCACTGAAGTTTTACCGTCTTTCCATGATTTGGTTTTGGCACATATTCCTATAGAAGGCTTACATGAGATACATTATGAACTTTGAGATGAGGAGATAAAAGAAGCTCGTAGGCTAAGTCACCTACTTTCTTTGAATTCAGATAAGGCCCACATGAGATACATTATGAACTTTGAGATGAGGAGATAAAAGAAGCTCGTAGGCTAAGTCACCTACTTTCTTTGAATTCAGATAAGGCCCACAATATCTGGGGGATAATTTTTTATACTTCCTAAGAGATAAAGAACTTCTTTTGGGCCGTACTCGAATGAAGACCAAAACCTTGATATCTAAACACCGATTTTCACTTCTGAACTCATTGTTCTCTGAATCCCTAAAACAGGTGGGACTCCTGAGAAGTATTCTAGGGAAAGGGTCTTCCTTTTTTAAACAGAATCTTTCTTTTATTTTAGAGAGGGAATAATTATAAGATCAAAAAGGGAGATTCTTACTCCTGTATACCTCGAAGGCTGGAGAGGAATCTTACATTCTATCCCACTTAAAAAAGTGCGAGATGTCCTCATCTCGCAAGGTAGAGGACAACTCTTTTTCTTAAGATCCAATTTTATTCTGGGGTTCCTTATATTCTGGTCAACCCAACAGAATACGGAGATAAGTATCCCTTATATAGAACTCATCAATAACAATTCATTCAGATCATATCATCTATATTTTTAACACGATAATGGTCCATTAGACTGAAAATTTTCTTTCTGAACATTCCTCCACGGAAATTTAAGTTAAGAAATTTCTCAATTTGTCATCCCTTAACTTGATCTACCGTGATAAGAGTTAACAGTAGCAATTTGATAGCACAATCCACTAATCTCATAGTGATTTGCTGAAATCATTATCATCATTCCAATTATGAATATCATCACAGGGACTCGTCCCATTCATCCTCATTGAGGATTCGTTCAGCTTATTACATTTCAACCAAATTTCAGGGATCAACGTTTTTCAATCAGAATCCAAATCAACTCATCAGTTCTCAAACAGAATTAAAAATCATATCAACCACATTCGAAATCATCATCTGGATAGCATTAATGCTTATAATTTCAAGTCTTAGATTTACTCGTATATACTGCCGGTAAAGAGCCGTAGTTATACCCTCGGTATATACGGGTAGTCATGCTACTTGGAACTATAAGGTAAATACCATCATGTCTAGGCCTCAAGCAAGTCAGGGTTCCATATAATTGCGGTACTTCCATTTGAAGACCCAATTACTAATTTACGAATTTTTAGTTTGAACATCAAATTGTATGAATTATATCACACAATTACAACCCTTTTGTGCTTCTTAATAAATTTTTTGACATATTTGGCTTCTAAGTTGATCTTTATTAACCAATTGCTCTGATACCAACTGTGAGATCCCTGTTCCCACCGCGCAACGGATTCGGGTTACTAGCAGCGGAAGTAGCACTTCTTGCACGAGGCAGGGTCCCACACTCGGGGCCTCGTCCACGGATATCCGGACAAAAGACTAATCCGTCGGTTTTTCCAAAACCGAACCCGAAAAAACTTCCCTTATCCGAAAAGCACGGGCGATTCCTCCAGGATAACTTTTTACTCTAACGTAGTCAAGACCATTAGTGATCAAACTGATCCGACTGCACCTATAAAGATACTCGGTCAGATCAAGGAAGAAACTTGCACTTGGATCATTGGGATCAACGCTTTTTTCCCCATCAAGAGGCACAGCCGTTGATTCCTATCCATAGGACAGTTACTATCCGGGACTTACTTTATCTATCGTAATAACAGAAATTGAGTCTCGATTTACGGATCCATCAGTCCAGCCTAACCCCATCCGATCCCATGGGTTAGCCAACCGCCCAACCACTATAGTGATGGGATCCAATTTGGAATTTGGTTAGGTTTTGTCTCGGGTACCAAGGAAAAGAGTTCCAAGGCCCCCTAGCCGGAAGTTCATGCAAACATAAAACTAGCCACACCACTTACACACCCAATATGAAATTGCCTTTTTCTTAGCATCAGCTAACTTTAAAACAATCCTTTAATGAAACCATAGTACCACTGATCACAATCTTCCAAATTTTCCGGTTGATTCTTAATTTTCCATCATTCCTTCATCAGAGTATCTATGGCATCATTGGCAACTAGAACGCTCACCACCTGTCCACTCAGGGGCCTTTTCAATAGTTCCTAGCCCATAATACTCGGCAATATAATCACTTATAAAAATCAAGATGGACTCTCGTTGAAGATCAGCAAGATCAACCAACAGATCCATAAAAAGAGCCATGGACTCATCCATTGAAGACCAGCAAGGTCAATCAACCAGATCCCTGCCCGGTTTCAGAAAACAACTCTTACTTCTTGTTCCAATATCTTCCTCGACGCACGTGTGGGTATCCTAGGCAACACAGAGCCCGAGTACCGTATGGTCAGCACCCTCTAGGATCCTTCGCAAGTGACCTAGCGTTTCACTCATAGGCCGCTTCCTTGGTCCCTCATCCACCGTACCGGAAGCTCACCATTTTAATCGAACCGAGGCTGGTCAAGACCTCGGCCGACTTTGCTACGCGAGACGTCCTCCATTGACTCTCCGTCTCAGCAATTGCAACTTTATCAATTAGGTCTCCACGAACTTAATCACAAGACGGTCAAAATGCTTTCCCAGCATTCTTGACATAAAACAGCCATTTACAAACAGTTTACAAATACAATTTCTATATTAACTCTCATTTTTCCACATTATCCCTCATCAATCCACTTTACTTATTCCACATTCCTTTTATATGTGTACTCATCCAATCACATCATTTTCCATCTCGTCACTTCAGATTCCTTCACATCACATATCATATATTCACATCCATACATATATCCACATCCACATCCACATTCACATCCATACATCCACATCTACATCCTTACATCCACATCCACATGCATACATCCACTATCACGTCCTCATTCATACATCCACATCCACATACATACATACATCCACATCCACATTCCCATTCACATCTATACATCCACATCTATACATCCACATACATACATACATCCACATCCACATTCCACATTCACATCTATACATCCACATCTACATCCACATTCACATACATTCACATCCACATCTATACATCCACATCTACATCCACATTCACATACATTCACATCCATATCTATACATCCACATCTACATCCACATACATACATACATACATACATACATCCACATCCACATTCCACATTCACATCTATACAGCCACATCTACATCCACATTCACATCTATGCATATACATCTCCATGCATACATCCATTTTCACATTCATACATCCAGACTCCCATCTTCATGCATACATCCATTTTCACATTCATACATCCACACTCCCATCTCCACATCCACACATCCACATACATACATCCATTTCCACATTCCCATTCATATAACCCCATATTCCTTCACATCTAATCTTTTACATCACATACATACATCCATTTCCACATTCCCATTCATATAACCCCATATTCCTTCACATCTAATCTTTTACATCACATACATACATCCATTTCCACATTCCCATTCATATAACCCCATATTCCTTCATATCTAATCTTTTACATCACATCCATTCTCGCCCTATCACAACCCATATACATCTTATCCTATCACATACACTTCTTACCTCATCCCATACACATCTTATCACATCTTAATTCATCTTATCACCTCCTAACTTATTTCATAAGCATCTTATCACCTCTTATCACATCTTATACACCTCTTATCACATCCTATCACATCTCATATCTATTTATAGAATACAAGAGAATTCTTATATTTGATATAAGATTTCTTTACACATTTATTTATGCATAAATTCTATTTAAGGAGATTAATACTTTCAAAGTAAAAATCAATCTTTTATGCATCTTCCTATGCATAAATTCATTTTAAATGAAAATGACACTTTTGAATTAAATTTTAATCTTTTATGCATTTTCCTATGCATAAATTCAATTTGGTAGGAATTACACTTTTAGAATAAAAGAATTTCTCTTATGCATCTAAGTTATGCATAAAATCCATTTATGATGAAAAATCACACTTTTAGTATAAAAAGAATATCTTTTATGCATACCTCTATGCATGAAATCCAATATGATAAAAGTAACACTTTTACAATAAAATAATCAACTTTTATGCATACCTCTATGCATGAAATTCAATTATGATAAAAGTAACACTTTTATATTAAAATAATAATCTTTTATGCATACCTCTATGCATGAAATCTAATTATGATAAAAGTAACACTTTTATGTTAAAATAATAATCTTTTATGCATACCTCTATGCATGATAATCAATTATGCATAATATAAAAATCAATTTCTCTAGGATTACAATATATATCTTTCGATTAATCTAAGATGATAATTCCTAGAATATGGTAAGAAGTCCTCTTTTTATGCTTTGAATGAAATTATTTTATGCGTAATTTTTATAAAACTTTTGCATAGCTCCGCTGCTATAACTAATAAATCTCAATTTTTCTAAGGGATAAAGCTTATCATTAAGAAAATAATTAGAATGATCCCTAATTGGATCATTAATCCATAATGGATTGAATCATCAATATACATAAACTAAAAGCATAGAAAAAAGCCATTAATTTGGCCTCACGCATAGATTAATCTTGGAATAAGGAAAAGCGTTATGAAAAGCTTCATTTAGATTGAGAATGGGTCATGAGTATGACCATTTCTTGAGTGAGAGAGAGAATTTACATAAAAACCATTTGAATTAAGCATAAATGGAAATTTATGTAATTCTTAACTATCATTAATCAATTAACTTCAATAGCATTCATCAAATTATGTAACTCTTCACTACCATTCATCAATTAACTTCAATAGCATTCAAAAACCATTCCAATTAAGCTTCTCAAGCTTGAGAGGGGTTGAGAAGCGAGAAGCATTGAGAAATTATAGAAAAGATCAAAATTCACCATTTACCTTACAATTTGCTTGATTCTTTGTTCACGGTAGAGGCCCCCAACCAATCAATTGGTTAAGTATGTTGATGGAGCCACCAATGGGGATTGAAGAAAGAGGGAAGCTCCAATTTCTTCAATTTGGAGAGAATTTTAGAGAATAGTAGAAATTAGCATTATTTCAGCATAACTCTAGTATAGCAAAATTCTTCTATATTTTTTTCAAAGGACTCGTATTCTATTTATAGGAGAGGAAAGCTCTAACCAAAGCTAACTGAATTCTAGAATCTTTCAAATTCACTTTGGTTGAATTTGGACTAGATTTGGACCTAGTTTGGTTACTTTTTGATTCAGTTTGGTTCCATTTTCATTTGGTTTGGTTCACGAGAGAGAAGAGATAAAAATATCACATTATTTTTGAGTTTAAAACTCATTCAAGCATGTGAAATATGCACCTCCTTTAAAGAACTCCCCTTCCTTACATATGTGTCAAAATGGAATCATTATACCCAAAATATCTCATATTTTTAATATTGCTTATAGTTTTTTACTAATAAACCTTGTACATTTTCAACTCTTCATCTTGTGTGAGCATTTACTCATTTTTGGATACCCAAAATATCTCATATTTTTAATATTGCTCATAGTTTTTTACTAATAAACCTTGCACATTTTCAACTCTTCATCTTATGTGAGCATTTACTCCTTTTTGGATACCCAAAATATCTCATATTTTTAATATTGCTCATAGTTTTTTACTAATAAATCTTGTACATTTTCAACTCTTCATCTTATTTGAGCATTTACTCATTTTTGGATACGCAAAATATCTCATATTTTTAATATTGCTCATAGTTTTTTACTAATAAACCTTGTACATTTTCAACTCTTCATCTTATGTGAGCATTTACTCATTTTTGGGTATCTTCTTTTACAAATTGGATTTATCTCCTCCCTACATATGGATTGATGCTATTGGCCCATAGGAACCTTAATTGGACCATAATCCAAAAATTTTTGAAAATCTAGACCCTTAGGCTAAGGTCCTTTATACCCATTTCCAATTAATTCTAATTGCACATTGGAAAGTTCTTTCTGAATTTCTGTTTCAGGGGAACTTCGTTTAATAAGATGAGATAATTTTCTATCCAAAAATATTAAAAATTTGAATATTCTCTCTCTAGAATATTTTCTCTCTCTAGGTTAAAACAGTTAGAAACAAGGTCTTTTATATTTCTGAAGAGGGATTGATTACAGGGGAAGATGCTGGACATTTTGAGAGGCTGGGGAGGAATCTTACATTCTCTCCCACTTGAAAAACGCGAGATGCCCTCATCGTAGACTGGGGGTAATTTCGCAAGATGCACAAATATGAGACTGAGAGAAAATTTTTAATTAAGATTAACCACCAAGAAAAGTCTCAAAGAGAGCAAGACTCAAGACAAGAACAAAGATTTCAACTTTATTCATTCTTGGAACATATACAGTAAAGATAGAACAACTCTTTACACTTCCATAAGCCCGTCCATCATATGGTCACAAAAGCAGCACTCACAAGCTGCACACGTATAAGGTAACTCATCTATGGGAATAATTCGGCTGGTTATACTTTATTCATTCTTGGAACATATACAGTAAAGATAGAAGAACTCTTTACACTTCCATAAGCCCGTCCATCATATGGTCACAAAAGCAGCACTCACAAGCTGCACACGTATAAGGTAACTCATCTATGGGAATAATTCGGCTGGTTATTGCAGCACCTACCTCAGTGGTATGAGGTGATCTAACAAAAGGACCTCTAAGAGGCAAGCCGAAAACGGGATAAAGGCATATCTTCTGGTGAGGAAGAAGGCACGCTAGTAAGAAGACCCGCTCAGAAAATCCACCATGCCTTGATCTCATCACGCAGTAGTATCGGGGACCCAAACCCAAAGCTTCAATAACCATAGCCAAGCGGACATTGTTACGGAAGTGCTCTCGCTCCCACGGTGTTACCCTAGTTATATCTCGACAGGTCCGCCATTTGGTCTGAGCTACAGAAGAACTCCCAAGTGAGGGAGAAGTGAGCGCTCATACAGTTCTATAAAATCCTTCTTCACAGACTCGCTTGCATCTTGAAGGTGAGAAATCATCATGGATAAAACCAATTCCTGCTGCAAAGCCATAAAGGAGATTAAGAAAGAAAGGAGATCGATGGAAGTAAGATTACTGTGAGTGACAAGTAAGCGTTACGACTTATATAAAGGAAGGAGCTAGCGTAACCTAGAAGCCAACGGGGTATCTTGCCACTGAAGTTTTACCATGTTTCCATGATTTGGTTTTGGCACATATTCCTATAGAAGGCTTACATGAGATACATTATGAACTTTGAGATGAGGAGATAAAAGAAGCTCGTAGGCTAAGTCACCTACTTTCTTTGAATTCAGATAAGGCCCACAATATCTGGGGGATAATTTCTTATACTTCCTAAGAGATAAAGAACTTCTTTTGGGCCATACTCGAATGAAGACCAAAACCTTGATATCTAAACACCGATTTTCACTTCTGAACTCATTGTTCTCTGAATCCCTAAAACAGGTGGGACTCCTGAGAAGTATTCTAGGAAAAGGGTCTTCCTTTTTTAAACAGAATCTTTCTTTTATTTTAGAGAGAGAATAATTATAAGATCAAAAAGGGAGATTCTTACTCCTGTATACCTCGAAGGCTGGAGAGGAATCTTACATTCTATCCCACTTAAAAAAGTGCGAGATGTCCTCATCTCGCAAGGTAGAGGACAACTCTTTTTCTTAAGATCCAATTTTATTCTGGGGTTCCTTATATTCTGGTCAACCCAACAGAATACGGGGATAAGTATCCCTTATATAGAACTCATCAATAACAATTCATTCAGATCATATCATCCATATTTTTAACACGATAATGGTCCATTAGACTGAAAAATTTCTTTCTGAACATTCCTCCACGGAAATTTAAGTTAAGCAATTTCTCAATTTGTCATCCCTTAACTTGATCTACCGTGATAAGAGTTAATAGTAGCAATTTGACAGCACAATCCACTAATCTCATAGTGATTTGCTGAAATCATTATCATCATTCCAGTTATGAATATCATCACAGGGACTCGTCCCATTCATCCTCATTGAGGATTCGTTCAGCTTATTACATTTCAACCAAATTTCAGGGATCAACGTTTTTCAATCAGAATCCAAATCAACTCATCAGTTCTCAAACAGAATTAAAAATCATATCAACCACATTCGAAATCATCATCTGGATAGCATTAATGCTTATAATTTCAAGTCTTAGATTTACTCGTATATACTGCCGGTAAAGAGCTGCAGTTATACCCTTGGTATATACGGGTAGTCATGCTACTTGGAACTATAAGGTAAATACCATCATGTCTAGGCCTCAAGCAAGTCAGGGTTCCATATAATTGCGGTACTTCCATTTGAAGACCCAATTACTAATTTACAAATTTTTAGTTTGAACATCAAATTGTATGAATTATATCACACAATTACAACCTTTTTGTGCTTCTTGATAAATTTTTTGACATATTTGGCTTCTCAGTTGATCTTTATTAACCAATTGCTCTGATACCAACTGTGAGATCCCTATTCCCACCGCGCAACGGATTCGGGTTACTAGCAGCGGAAGTAGCACTTCTTGCGCGAGGCAGGGTCCCACACTCGGGGCCTCGTCCACCACGGATATCCGGACAAAAGACTAATCCGTCGGTTTTTCCAAAATCGAACCCGGAAAAACTTCCCTTATCCAAAAAGCACGGGCGATTCCTCCAGGATAACTTTTTACTCTAACGTAGTCAAGACCATTAGTGATCAAACTGATCCGACTGCACCTATAAAGATACTCGGTCAGATCAAGGAAGAAACTTGCACTTGGATCATTGGGATCAACGCTTTTTTCCCCATCAAGAGGCACAGCCGGTGATTCCTATCCATAGGATAGTTACTATCCGGGACTTACTTCATTCCGATCCCATGGGTTAGCCAACCGCCCAACCACTGTAGTGATGGGATCCAATTTGGAATTTGGTTAGGTTTTGTCCCGGGTACCAAGGAAAAGAGTTCCAAGGCCCCCCTAGCCGGAAGTTCATGCAAACATAAAACTAGCCACACCACTTACACACCCAATATGAGATTGCCTTTTTCTTAGCATCAGCTAACTTTAAAACAATCCTTCACCATTTTAATCGAACCGAGGCTGGTCAAGACCTCGGCCGACTTTGCTACGCGAGACGTCCTCCATTGACTCTCCGTCAGCAGTTGCAAATTTATCAGTTAGGTCTCCACGACCTTAATCACAAGACGGTCAAAATGCTTTCCCAGCATTCTTGACATTAAACAGCCATTTACAAACAGTTTACAAATACAATTTCTATATTAACTCTCATTTTTCCACATTATCCCTCATCAATCCACTTTACTTATTTCACATTCCTTTTATATGTGTACTCATCCAATCACATCATTTTTCATCTCGTCAGTTCAGATTCCTTCACATCACATATCATATATTCACATCCATACATATATCCACATCCACATCCACATTCACATCCATACATCCACATCTACATCCTTACATCCACATCCACATGCATACATCCACTATCATGTCCTCATTCATACATCCACATCCACATACATACATACATCCACATCCACATTCCCATTTACATCTATACATCCACATCCACATTCCCATTCACATTTATACATCCACATACATACATACATCCACATCCACATTCCACATTCAGATCTATACATCCACATCTACATCCACATTCACATCCACATTTCCATTCACATCTATACATCCACATCTACATCCACATACATACATACATCCACATCCACATTCCACATTCACATCTATACAGCCACATCTACATCCACATTCACATCTATACATATACATCTTCATGCATACATCCATTCTCACATTCATACATCCACACTCCCATCTCCACATCCACACATCCACATACATACATCCATCTCCACACATCCACATACATACATCCATTTTCACATTCCCATTCATATAACCCCGTATTCCTTCACATCTAATCTTTTACATCACATCCATTCTCGCCCTATCACAACCCATATACATCTTATCCTATCACATACACTTCTTACCTCATCCCATACACATCTTATCACATCTTAATTCATCTTATCACCTCCTAACTTATTTCATAAGCATCTTATCACCTCTTATCACATCTTATACACCTCTTATCACATCCTATCACATCTTATATCTATTTATAGAATTCTAAGAGAATTCTTATATTTGATATAAGATTTCTTTACACATTTATTTATGCATAAATTCTATTTAAGGAGATTAATACTTTCAAAGTAAAAATCAATCTTTTATGCATCTTCCTATGCATAAATTCATTTTAAATGAAAATGACACTTTTGAATTAAATTTTAATCTTTTATGCATTTTTCTATGCATAAATTCAATTTGGTAGGAATTGCACTTTTAGAATAAAAGAATTTCTCTTATGCATCTAAGTTATGCATAAAATCCATTTATGATGAAAAATCACACTTTTAGTATAAAAAGAATATCTTTTATGCATACCTCTATGCATGAAATCCAATATGATAAAAGTAACACTTTTACAATAAAATAATCAACTTTTATGCATACCTCTATGCATGAAATTCAATTATGATAAAAGTAACACTTTTATATTAAAATAATAATCTTTTATGCATACCTCTATGCATGAAATCTAATTATGATAAAAGTAACACTTTTATGTTAAAATAATAATCTTTTATGCATACCTCTATGCATGATAATCAATTATGCATAATATAAAAATCAATTTCTCTAGGATTACAATGAATATCTTTCAATTAATCTAGGATGATAATTCCTAGAATATGGTAAGAAGTCCTCTTTTTATGCTTTGAATGAAATTATTTTATGCGTAATTTTTATAAAACTTTTGCCATAGCTCCGCTGCTATAACTAATAAATCTCAATTTTTCTAAGGGATAAAGCTTATCATTAAGAAAATAATTAGAATGATCCCTAATTGGATCATTAATCCATAATGGATTGAATCATTAATATACATAAACTAAAAGCATAGAAAAAAGTCATTAATTTGGCCTCAAGCATAGATTAATCTTGGATTAAGGAAAAGCTTTATGAAAAGCTTCATTTAGATTGAGAATGGGTCATGAGTATGACCATTTCTTGAGTGAGAGAGAGAATTTACATAAAAACCATTTGAATTAAGCATAAATAAAAATTTATGTAATTCTTAACTATCATTAATCAATTAACTTCAATAGCATTCATCAAATTATGTAACTCTTCACTACCATTCATCAATTAACTTCAATAGCATTCAAAAACCATTCCAATTAAGCTTCTCAAGCTTGAGAGGGGTTGAGAAGAGAGAAGCATTGAGAAATTATAGAAAAGATCAAAATTCACCATTTACCTTATAATTTGCTTGATTCTTTGTTCACAGTAGAGGCCCCCAACCAATCAATTGGTTAAGTATGTTGATGGAGCCACCAATGGGGATTGAAGAAAGAGGGAGGCTCCAATTTCTTCAATTTGGAGAGAATTTTAGAGAATAGTAGAAATTAGCATTATTTCAGCATAACTCTAGTATAGTAAAATTCTTCTATATTTTTTTCAAAGGACTCATGTTCTATTTATAAGAGAGGGAAGCTCTAACCAAAGCTAACTGAATTCTAGAATTTTTCAAATTCAATTTGGTTGAATTTGGACTAGATTTGGACCTAGTTTGGTTACTTTTTGATTCGATTTGGTTCCATTTTGATTTGGTTTGGTTCAAGAGAGAGGAGAGATAAAAATATCACATTATTTTTGAGTTTAAAACTCATTCAAGCATGTGAAATATGCACCTCCTTTTAAGAACTCTCCTTTCTTATATATGTGTCAAAATGGAATCATTATATCCAAAATATCTCATATTTTTAATATTGCTCATAGTTTTTTACTAATAAACCTTGTACATTTTCAACTCTTCATCTTGTGTGAGCATTTACTCATTTTTGGATACCCAAAATATCTCATATTTTTAATATTGCTCATAGTTTTTTTACTAATAAACCTTGTACATTTTCAACTCTTCATCTTATGTGAGCATTTACTCCTTTTTGGATACCCAAAATATCTCATATTTTTAATAGTGCTCATAGTTTTTTACTAATAAATCTTGTACATTTTTAACTCTTCATCTTATGTGAGCATTTACGCATTTTTGGATACCCAAAATATCTTATTTTTGGATACCCAAAATATCTCATATTTTTAATATTGCTCATAGTTTTTTACTAATAAACCTTGTACATTTTCAACTCTTCATCTTATGTGAGCATTTACTCATTTTTGGGTATCTTCTTTTACAAATTGGATTTATCTCCTCCCTACACATGGATTGATGCTATTGGCTCATAGGAACCTTAATTGCACCATAATCCAAAAATTTCTGAAAATCTAGACCCTTAGGCTAAGGTCCTTTATACCCATTTCCAATTAATTCCAATTGCACATTGGAAAGTTCTTTTTGAATTTCTGTTTCAGGGGAACTTAGTTTAATAAGATGAGATAATTTTTTATCCAAAAATATTAAAAATTTAAATATTCTCTCTCTAGAATATTTTCTCTCTCTAGGTTAAAACAGTTAGAAACAAGGTCTTTTATATTTCTGAAGAGGGATTGATTACAGGGGAAGATGCTGGACATTTTGAGAGGCTGGGGAGGAATCTTACAATATACCCATGCATGCCTTCAGTAATCATCAATGAAAGTCACGAAGTACAAGTGTTTACCAAATGACGGAGTTTGCATAGGCCACATACATCACTATGTACAAGTTGTAATTTGTGTGAGTGGCCTGCACAGAACCATCCTTTGGAAATGCAAAATGCTGCATTTTGCCCAAAATACAGCCTTCACAAACATGTTTCAATGGTGCCTCAAGAGGGGGCAATGAAGCAACCATATCAAATTTCTGCAAACACAGCAAACTAGCAAAGTTCAGATGACCAAAACAAGCATGCCATAGTTTTGCATATTTGAAACTACCTTTTCATCAGAAACTGCATTTGCTGAATCTTCCACACACTTGTCATAAGAATTGAGCCTATACAGCCCACGAAATAAGGTGTCAGATGCAATAATCGTATCAGCAGAAGTCAAATCATGAACAGTACATCTGTCATCCACAAATTTGACTATGAGTCCAAGTCTAGCAAGTGCAGAGACAGACAATAGATTCTTCTTTATCCCTAACACATACAAAGCATCTGAAAGTGTGAAAGCGCTGCCATTTTGTAGCAGTAAGCATAATTTTACCAACGCCCACATGTGACAGTATTCCCATTAGAGACAGCCTCAAGACAAGTGAACATATCACGATGCGAGTTAATGTGCTTTGTAGCACCACTGTCAAAATACCATACATCAGAGTCAACAGAAACTGCCAAACATGCATCATGTACAAATGGGTCATACTGGCAATACACGCTAAACGCCCATTTTGTATCCTGCACAACATTTGTAGAGTCTGCATTTGTAGAAGCATCCGCTATTGTGGCTGCATTTGACTCTTTCTTATTTGCCTCTTTAGCCTTTAGCTTAGGGCAATTCTTAATGACATGATCAGTTCCCTTACAATAGTTGCACCTGATCTTTTTCTTGCCTTTATCTCACGAGCCTTCTCAGACCTATTGTTGCTACCTGTAGAAGGAGAAGAAGTTGCAGACCTACTAATAGGAGAAGAAACAGTGGAAGGGACTGCCTTACCACTTCTTCTCTGCTGGGAAGCAACAAATGCCTGATCAACTGCATGCTGCCTAGTCCTATTTTGCCTGGATTGTGCTTCTTGCAAGAGCTTGTTGACTAAAGTATCATACTTGACAACATCGGGTTTGTCCTCAGTAACAAGTCTTCACGTGGAAGCAAAAGTCTGATATGACTCAGGTAAAGCATCAAGAACAGTCTGCACAAGAGAAATATCAGGAATAATCTCACCTGCAGAAATCAACTATTCCTTGAGATCTTTAATCTCAGCAAGAAAAACATTCATGTCATCATCTTCCTGCATAATCTTCGATTCTAGCTCTTTACGTAGGTAAGAGATTTTTGCCTCGTTACAACCTGCATACAAATCAGCTAGAATATCCCAAGCATGTTTTGCTGTTTTAGCTGAACGAATATGTGGAGTGATGTTACATTTGACAGAAAGTGCAATCAAGACATGAGCCTGCGTATCTTTACCATCCCAACGAGCTTGTTTAGCAGTGGGTAAAACAGCAACAACAGTAGAGCTGCTAGAACCTGCAATATCCCCAACAGATTCTACATCCACAGAACCTGGAATGCCACTTCATAGGGGGGGCACTTTTTTCCATTGGGTTTTCCCAGGACTTCTAGGTGTGAGCCTGACACCTTAGGGTTGGTTAGTATATAAGCAACCTCTCACCTTGTTCAAGGTTGCTGCTAATTTTGTATGTTCCTTCTTCCTTGAGCTCTTGCTCCAAGCAATATAATGAGTAAGAAATTTATATCACTCTCCTCACCCCCAAGCTTCCCAGGTATTGTGTGTGTGTGTGTTTTTTCCCAGCGTTGGTGTCAGAGCTTGGTTTCATCATTAAGCTTCCATTGAAGCTATATTTCAAGCTTTTCTCAAAGGCTGCTATTTAGCTTTACAACCAAGATTTGTGGAGCAGCTTTGGCTACAGTTGTCGGCACTTTGAGTCGAGCTGCAAGACTACTTTCTGCGCAGCCAGGTAGTAGCAGTAAGCTTTTTTTTTTTAAAAGGCTTACTAAAGCTTCAATCAACAACTCAGCCGTCGTGTCCAACACAGTGCAAGCCTATAACAACAGTGTCCCAGCTGCTACATGGCGGCCTTGCTTCCAACGGCTGCAGTAGCAGTTACACCAAGCTTTTATCTCCGACAGTGGTAAAAGCGCCTGTCGTTGGCGGCTGCAGGAGCAGCTACACCAAGCTTTTATCTCCGACAGTGGTAAAAGCGCCTGCCTCCAACGACAGCATCTAGTTAACAGTGTCGACCGTAGTGCAGCATCGCGTCCGTCGTCGTCAACTCCACCGTTTCTACAGCACACGACACCTATAGATAAGCTCTCTATTTTTTGATATTATAAAATCTCTATAATATCAGATCATCAACTCACGGGTTTGACCTCACGGGTGCTCCCGAATGTTTTTTTTTTTGGGGGATTTTTGATATTTGGTGAGAAATTCACAAATTTTTTAAGCTTCTTATTCACTACGAGCACCATTACCACATGGCTAACAATTCATCCAATGATTTGTTTGGGATTCTTTCTAAACAAGACAAGATAGTTGGGTCAACTTACTCTTTATAGAGTTTTATGGTCAAAAATATTCTAATAGTCGAGGGTATTTGGGGTCTAGTTAGTGGGACGAGCCCCATCCTAGACCAATTGCTCCCAACACTTCAACAGGGTGGGGGCCACCAACAGACCCAACCATAGGCCTCTAAAATTACTACTCCATCAACAAGATTCAAATGATGCATAAGCTGTGACATTAATTTCTTTGTCTGTTAAAGAACAATTGTTTCGCAAATTCGTTCTTGCAAAACATCTAAACTTGCTTGGGACACTTTAGAGACTGTATTAGGTTAAAATGATGCACGTTTGCTTTTGTCAAAAGGCAACTTAATAATAAGAAAATACAGAAGAAGGAACCCTTAACAAGCTACACTCTGCTATTGGGACAATCCTTGTAAGCATGGTCGAATCTGCACTTATAGCATGTGTCTCCATAAAGAATTACCTTGGGGTTTGGCACGGGATTTAGAGAACTTCGTGCACTCGGGGGATTTGCTGCAGGGTCTTTGTGAGGACGCTTCGTAATACAATGTGGACCTTTGCATTGGAAGTATTGCATTAGTGGCCTATATACATATTATTGAGGTCTCTTGATCTTTGTCGCACCATAGGTTTGAAGAGAGAGGTGTAGTCTGTGGGTGAAGGCTATTCAAGATATCCATAGGGAGCATACTATTTGCTGCTCATATGGGTCTTGTTGGTCATAAGACTAATAGCTCTCTGGTTCTTGATTTTATGTCTTTGTGGGCAAGTTTATCAAGTGTTGTTGTATTGGGTGCGGTTCTTGGAAGTGGATATGGCAATTGAGGGAGAACCATCATGAAGGACTTTCTTCCATCTAGGCATTAAGAGCTCTCTCTTTATCTCTCTTTGGCAAGGATCATTCCGGTGTGACAACAGATTGAGGACACTATGAACAAGCTAGCGCACCCACAATGGGAAGTTGCATTGTATAAATAATATTTAAATATTTGTGTTATGACATAAGTAATAATGTCATAGTAAAACCTTTGTAACCTATTAAAATAATACAAGCTAATGTCACATCATTGATTCATGTACTTTATTCTCTCTCTCCGAGTTCAAGTCCCACCGTTGGTCGTATATGCCCTCGTGTTGCATTCTACCGACGTTAATACCTCTCTCTCTTTCTCTCTTAATCAAATTCCATGTTGATGTTCCAATTCGAGCCCCCATGGCTACCTATAACCCTAGCTTATACACGTATCCTTCATTTGGTATCAGAGCCCTTCACTTGCGCAGCAGTTTGTCAGTTGATCCTCTACTGCCTATTGGTTGCCCCTCGCCTGTGCACTATGCTGCGCACACCATCTGCCACGCTGCTGGCCGCCATCGCTACAGCACAGCAGCTGCCGATGTTTCCTGTGTGACTGGCCATCATCAACTCCCTCTACATTGTGTCTGCTACTCCCGCTTGTAGCTACCTTCTAGAGGAAGATGCTATCAACATGTTCTTCACTTTATGTTGTGTGAACAACAGAGATGCCATAGTTGAAAAAGGAGGGCATGGAGGAGAAAGCGGAAGCAAAAGAGAGAAGAAGTCGCCAAGAAAGCCCACAAAAACACATTTGCATAAAAATGAATACATTAAACTACCAAAGTAAAGAAGCTTGCTGCTGATAGGTAAAATAGAGGTAGCAGCTCGTACAACAACATAGGCAACTTTTGCAAAAACAACACAAGAACGAAATTTGGGATTTTATGATTTTCTAAAAATCTTGCTTAATCGAAGCATTAATCTCAAATTCCACAACATATTTCAAAATTGAGGGCATTTCTCAAGCATTAGAGATTTGCTAGAATCTCCTATAGCATCAGATTCAAAAAGCCCTATTTTTTAAAAAACCCTAATCTCTAGTAAACCCTAATTTTTAAGAGCATAAGATGAAAAATCTTCTCTATATAATGACTCAACCTTTGACCCACAAATGTGAGTAGGCCAAGTTGGTATTAAGGAGTCGTGATAATAATTGTAGTGCCACAGAGCACAAATATGTGTTGTCATGTGCATGTCAAATGTCCATGTGTTTGTTTAAAGGCTTTTAAAAAGTCCAAGTTATGTGTTTTTTTTAATTCACTTGTGTGTTGTTTTTTGTTGCGGGTCTGTGACTTGATCTTGTGTGTACTCTACCCTTGGGATCACATAACTGGCACAAGAAACTAGGGCCTAGATTTATCCTTGACACAGTATGAGGTAATCTCTTGAGGGGGGGATTGTTGTTAGGAATCACAATCTTACTTGTGTGTGTACCCACCATATAAGTGTGGTAGTATGTTTATGTGTAATTCTATTAAGCCTGGTTTTGTGTGTGAACGGCTACTATTAAGCTTGAATATGTGTGCATGTGTGAACACCCTCTAGCAAAGGAGTAAACACCCACTTATGTGTTATGTATGTGAACCACCTCTTAGAGGGGGTATAAATAATATCGAGATATTTGTGTGTTGTGTCAATGTAAGCAATGATGTTAGAAGAGACCCTTTGTAACCTATAAAGGTACTTATACTTCATTGAAAGAATACAAGCTAATGTCACATCATATACTTCATTGAAAGAATACAAGCTAATGTCACATCATTGAGCGATGTACTTTACTTACTCTCTCTCTCTTATCAAATACCATGATGATGTTCTAGTTCAAGCATGCACAGCCTAGCTACCGGCAACCCTAGCTCACGCCTGTGTCCTGAAAATGAACCTAGACACACGAACTTGCATATGTAAAGCTACAGACATGAGCTTAGAGATGTGACTCTAGAGATATGAACCTAGGAGATGTGACTTTAGATACATGAGCCTAACAAAAAAAAAAAAACATGTTTGAAACTATTTTCATACAAAAAAAAATGAAAACGTCTTTGAAAACATATTTGAAACCATTTTTAGACATGTACAAGAAATTTCAAGGACCTTTGATGCGAACCCGATTTGAACTAATTATTGAGCTCCCTCACTCGCAGTCCTTACTAGCCTTGGCCTTGGATTGGCTACCCTTGTCTTTGCCTTTTTTGTTGTTGTTCTTGGCCTACGTGCACAAATATCTGTGTGCAAAGATGGTTTTGAACCATCTCATAAATCACTCAACTTACTCTAATCCCCCATCGGACGATCCTTGGGAGCATCAACAAAAGCTTCCAGAAACAAGCGAGAGAGTTATCAATTCGCCTTGTTTTTGCATAAAACGCTACCACTTTCTTTAATTCATGCTCATAATCGACGGGAATACACTCCTTCAAGACCTTGCGACAGTCATCCCAACAAGTCATGGAGTGGTGCCTAAGGTGGTCTTCCCACCACAAGAGCGGCACCCGTCAAAGCCGTATGTACCAAATGGAGCTGAAAAATAAATGAACCACATGTTATTGGCAACATGGCGCGCGTTCAAAATCCATCTTCAATTGCATGTGTGTCTATAGATGTGTTCGTACTGAGAAGCAAATCAATAAGTTATGAATCCATGAAGTGATCAAGGACCAGGTGAGGGATTTCAGCCCTTCACGATGAGATAAGATTTTGGTGGGACAAGGAAGCACAATAACCCAAGTACAATAAAGAGAACCCAAATATTAACTTTTCCCAAATCTAAATTTACACAAGTACCAAAAAAGAAAAGAAATTTGTAAGTTTTGTAGGCTCTAATACCAACTACAGAACACTCGAACCTATGTGCTAGGATTTTCTGCAAATGGAAAGAAGAGTGCAAAGGCATCACACATATAGCACACACAAGAGTCTAAACTATTTCTTTGTATTACGTACAAGGAAGAAGTTTTACAACTAAATTTCAAGTACAAGATGTGGCTGTGAATGAAGACGTCAAATCACAACCATCATGTGACCTGTTGTTCACTCTTGGCTGGCACTTCGCCTACATAGAAACGCTCCGTGAAGTACAACATTGAGGAAGCAGATGAATACGACAACCCACGCATATACATGCACCAATGCTCCTAGTCAACTAGTAGTAGTTGTCGACCAAACTGTATTTGATTGCCATGTCATCAGTGCCTCATCCATCACTAGCACGTGTCAATTGCGATATGACTTGCTTGTCGACGACTACTATCTGATGTCTAGCTCTTCCCTACATACTCGCAGTTGTCACATTTGGTGTGTCTTTGCTTCAACAAGAAGTGGAGATGGCACCAACTTCTACTTGAGTGAAGTAGAGATGATCATCAATACAATGGTCCGTTTTAACACTCAATGGATTTTCAAAAATGCAATGCTCTTCAAAAGCGAAAATGAGACAAGGTGTCAAACCTTTCGATAGTTACTTGGCATTGAATGCATGGTTGCAAGGGAAGCCCGTATTTGAATTCAGATCAAAAGGATCCTTCAGATCTTCCTATCCGAGGTGAATTACCATCTCTATTGTCATGTATTGGTGTGCATGTATCTCTCTTCCTTACCATGACTCGCAATGGCCTATCATGGTAGATATCTATTCTACTGGGACACAATGGTCTGTTGAAGACTATGAACACAAGGTGGTCTGGAATCCCTCCCTTATGGATGGACGTTTGTATAACTAGTGACGACAGACAACGAAGAAGTTAAAGAAGAGGTGGGGGACACCTCCTTCTTGAGAGCGCCACAATTATTCTACATAATCTTGTCATGTAATATATTACAATGACAACGGTAATATATTCTCATTCGCACTTCTCACACCGCTGGCAAAGAAAGAAAAAGAATAGGCCAGGGACGGGAACTAAACTAAACTAAAATATCCCTATTTCTCTCTTTACAAGGCAAGCCAATCACAACTATTAAGAGAAATAACTAGGTAATGAATTGCTTCAATCAATTCAAATATCACTGAACTTAGATAATATTTAGCAGAATGTCCACAATGAAATGTCAATACCATACTGTCAAATATCTACGTAAGAAATAGACATGATATAGGCTGGCACTAATGAGCACATCCTCTTATTCATCTGATGACTCGTGTTCATACTTTGAATTGACTATGGTGCAAAACCACAGAGCTTGCTCTAGGAATTAAGTGATCTTTGTTGGTCATAGATAAACTCTCCAATCAGTACTAAAACCTTTTGTCCCCCTAAAAAACAAGCCAGACAATAGTCAAGGAGTCAAGAGTCAACCAAGGAAGGTGATAATGCAAAATGATCCGAGTATCTCAAAGAGAAGGGGACAAAGAAAGAAAATACATTAACACATTACAAAAGCACAAGGGTTATGAGACCAAGGTGATACAACAAATGTATCTGCATGAACATTAGTATGAGAACAACGACATGGAGATAGAAGAAGGGAAGGGGGGTTGGGGGGGGGAGAGAGAGAGAGAGAGAGAGAGAGAGGGGGGGGGAGAGTTACCCCCAATACTCCGAAAAGTGGTACAACTGTCCTCTGCTCACCTCGACCTGCTCTGAACCCATTCCAAATAGAGGAAAGAGTCTGGACCTTGAAACTTTTCTGTATGAAGTAAAAAGGTATTTGCTGAGTCACCGCAAGCTGTGAGATGATAGTTCATAGAGAGCAGACCTTAAGTTAGCGTGTTGAATAGAGTGCATACTCTCTGAGTCTATACATGAAATACAACAGTTTTTTTCTGTCCTCTGGTTTCGAGATCCTGAGTCCCTTGCTCTGTGGATATCGGTATACAATGATATCATGGGCTGGTGCTTTGGTCAGAATCTGTTTAAAGTATTCTGCCTCAAAATCTATTCTGCAGAAGAAAAACTCCTCACCTAGCACCTTCAAACCATAGAAGGTTTTCACCTTCAGTTCTCCTCCTGTCTGGAGAAGGTTGGCCTGGCAAGCCCCAATTAGAGATGCAGCTAGTTGAATGTCACCTTTCTTATACCTTGTGTCAAACTTGTGGATGCATTCTTGAAGGATCCAAACTATTCCTTCACTATTTCTCCCTTCTCTATTAGAGATAATCATGTAATTTTGCCCCCCAGCTCTTAAAGAGAGCTTTGAAACCCTTGTGTAGAGGTTCAAGCCATCATTTAGCTGGCACTCTGTAATAATATAGTCTACAAGGTCATGAAGATACATATCAAATTTGCTGGAAGAATCAAGCCGGTTGAGCAGCACATCCTGCAGTCGCTGCGCAAAGAGCTTTTGCGATGCTGTCAGATTTGGATGATCATGGGACGTGTACTTGAGAAACTGAGAAACTCCAAACTTGTCAAGCTCCAGATGCTTGAGGTAAGGAGGCACAAAGTAGTTTACCGAGTCCGGAAAGATCATTAAAGGATCATCGGTTTCTTTCATAACTATCCTCAGCAGTTGCCTTTCTTCTCTTCCAAAGGTTGATCCATGACGGCAAACATCAAACTCATCTCCCATGTGGTTCTGAAGGCTGAATGTGTCTTCAAGTTGCCATGGTAGCTTCAATTCCAGCGAAATTTAGCCTAGAGTGAAAAAAGTAAAACAACAAAAAAACATGAGAGCAAACACACATGCACACACTCGACCCTAACCATTTCAAAGGTTCACATGGAAAGAAAAATCTCTCTACACTGAAACCCAAGAATACCTTGGTACTGCCAATCTTGAAACACTAAATGCAAGTCACATGCATCAGCCCTGGTTAGAATGCACTTTCATGACGGGGGGGCAGACTGGGAATAGGACAGACCCATTGTAAAGGGAGAAGAAAGGGCTGTGGAGCTGTAAGTGGGAGAACACGGAAGTGGCTGTGAGAGAGGCTTCGGTGCAGATGCCCGAAGGGGATTGATACTTTTATACTGCAGTGCGGATGCCCAACAAGGTTCTTGGATGGTGCCAGAGTGGTTATCGAGTCTTGAGAAAGGGTTGGGCAATATCCAGTGTCCACGGTACCTGTGTGGATTCCAGCCATGTACGTGTGTGCACATGGTGTCTGTGAGAATTTGGAGAATTAGGTGCACATTATGAGGATTCCCGGGCACCTGTCATCTTGTATTTGGAGCAAGCTCCTTTAGGGATATAAATCCATTTTTTTGTTTTTTTTTGGAGAGGGGGGGGGGGGGGGGGGGGGGTGGTGGTGTTCGGGTTGTTTGCCCCATCATTCTGGCCCTTAGTGTGGTGCACAATTTTATCAATTTGTTGTTGTGCCATGCTAGCATTTACACGCCCATAGCGTTACAGTGGGCTCGGAAACAATGGAGCAAAGAATGAACGTGCTGCTTGTTCCTTAAATGCCCATCATCTCTCTTTAAGACCAAATATTCTCTTTAAATTAGCTTTGGGCACATTCACTCCACTAAATTGAGGAATTCATGGAAGACACCCAAGAATCTCATGTGATTTCTGACTGGGATCACGTGCTCCTTGACTATGATCACGTGATTCAATAAAAAATGGTAGTTTTTTGCACTTTGATTCTCTAATTACTCCTGAATGATTAATCTAATGCTAATGCTACCAAAAGCAAAAATGAAATCCTAAGCTTTCTAACGAGCCCTACAATGCATCATTAACATGTTTGTGCAAAGATTAATGGTTGAATTGATATATTTTTTTGCCTAAAATACTTTTTATATATAAAAGAAGCTTGAAATAAAAGGAAAAGTGAAAGAACACCCAGCTGTTCACTAGGCGCCCAGATTTCCACTATGTCTTCGCAAGGTGGACAATGTTAAACCCAAAAAACTGCCGACTTTCTGGTCAAGGGCTAGTTATGAACAAGTAAATCCCCCCCCCCACACCCTTCTCCCTCCTCTACCTCCCTTTAAAAAAAACTACTTTATTGACAGATTACCACCCTAATATAGAAGAATAAAGTGGTTTACCCTATTTGTTTAAAGTGCACAGGACATAGGACACTTTAAAGGCATGTTTTATGCTGAGATCTGGTGAAATAAAAGGGTTGCAGCCTGATGTCCAACTGTAGGCGGATGCAACAGGCTAACTATGCAGAAGCGTAATGAATGATGATTAGCGCTACGCAATAAAGATTAACGCTAATTCATGCGCAATGATGAGTAGAGAAAAGGAGAAGAGAAAGACTCTTTACCTAACCTACTCTTGCTGTATATTATTGAATGAATGAATAATTACAATGATTGCAGACCATAAATCCGATCCAACTCTTGTATCTTGTGCATAAACTAAATGCTTCCTTGGTGTGGAAAATGCCATAAAACATCATAAAATGGGTTCATATTGTGCCCAATACTTGTCCCAACCATTGATGCATGTCCTGGGCAGCACGTATAGGGCTGTCAAAACTGTTCCAAACTACCCATATACAGCCTCTAATTTTTACCTTTAGGCGTGCAATGCCCATCAAAATGGTGTCCTAAGTGTACTGGCTAAGCACAAAGGGTTAAGCAGAAAGTCCACGTGGCATCCTAGTACAGTAGGTGTATGCGTGACACCAAATGCCCAAAGCCCACCGGATCATCGAACGACATTCTTGAGGCAGTCAAAAATCGTCTGGCCAAAACGCAAGAGGCCTATACTAGGTAGGCTAATAAGCACTGTAGAAACATCAAGTTTTGTCAAGGGAATTGGGTATGTCTCTAGATTATGATGCATCTCTAGATTAAGATGCAATGGTTGAAACAAGTGGGCAAGCATTGCCCAAAGTTGCCATTAGAAAAGCTTTGGTCCCTTTCCTATTCTGAAGAAAATTAATGACGTCTCAATGAAGGTTGGCCTTCCGCCTAGCTGGACCATGCGTAACATGCTTCATGTTAGTTGGCTTAAACCTTTTGCTAGTCCAATCCTTTGGAGGTTCCGGATGAGCTCGAACCAAACGTGATTGATGAGGTAGAGCTATTACTTCCAGAACATATTGTCCTCCATCGCTTCAAACATGACTCCAGCCACATCAAAAGCGTCGATACCTCACCAAAATTTCAAGATCAACTTCAAGGGAAACATGAAGCTGTTTAGCTTGACGAAGACTTCTTCACCAACTATCCAGCCTTGTTGTCTGACTAACACGTGCATCCCATGCTTGGGATGCCACATGGACATTACTATACACAACAAATGTAGGCTTGAGGTTGGTTACCAAGCATTATGTAAGCCCTTGTCCAGGGACGAATCGCTGGTGAATAGCAAGGGTGAGTCGATCATGTCATGCATGTCCCGCACCATTTGGTCGAGCTCATTGGGCACCAGCATTGTAACCCACTGGCAGTGTGAAGAGATGTACATGGTGACTAGAACACTTTGACTATTGTCAGGTGTCTTGTTGCTAACGCACAAGAGAAGTACCTCATGTTGAGTGCCCTTGCTGCCGATCTTGCAGACTCAAGCATATGGATGCGTACTGAAGTGCCTAGTGCCTCCTTTTAAAGGCTACAAGTTGAAGTGGAGAAGTAGTGTTCAAGTCGGTTTCCATAAAACAATGTCCAAAAAATCATATTTTGTGTCCAAACCAAGCCCCAAAGGTGTCCCATCCATGGGCGCACGTCCTGGGCACATCCACGGACACCATTTAGGCTGCCAAAACAGGCCATATCCTGCCGCTTATCTTGCCAGGATACTAGCTGCAACAAGCAAGCATGTGGCATTCACAGATGTGAATCACTTCACTAGGGGAATTTGATGGGGAAAAGTGGGATCTTGGAGGTGTGGGACTGTGGGCTGTTTGGAGGCCAAGCCTGCAATTTTTTGCAGCCAGGGAGAGGTGCCCATGGGCAGCCATCAGGAGGCACCCAAATAAAAGCACGAAAAGGTGCTGCAAGCACAGAATCTGAATACTACCTAGCTGGATGTACCTGCACACGTGTGAAGTACCTGATGTACCTGTTGCAAGTACAATACTTGAATACTACCTGGCTGGTTGTACCTGCACACGTGTGAAGTACCTGATGTACCTGTTGCAAGTACAATACCTGAATAGTACCTGGCTGGTTGTACCTGCACGTGTGAAGTACCTGATGTGCCTGATTGTACTTGCTGCAAATTGTACCTGCTGTACCGGAATTGTACTCATTGTATCAGGTGCCCTCATGTTTTTCTCATTTGTGTAATTCTGAAATTTGTTAATTTAAATTCAGACAATTCTTTAAGTTGTGTAGTGCAGGAGCAAAGCATGTATATGCTGACCATGCTCAGGAATGTTCTTCCTGGTGTGGTCAGTATATTTCCCTGTGTGGTGTTGTTAACCGCGCTCTTAGAGCTTCCGAGAGCCAGTGAAGGTTTGACTCACCAGTGAATTTGGGAGCAAAGCTCATTGGGGAGAACGAGGCCATGCTCCCTCCGCGGTGTACCCCTTGGCCTGCGTTAGTACGGGCGTGCCTGTTGGTGCATGGTCCCGGAAGACCAGTGAAAGGCATGTGTCCACCCAGTGAAGGTGGGAATGAGCCTGCAATTTGGGGCTACTCCAACCAACACCTCTTCATCGACTTGAACCAGTTTATTTGGTTGTTTTCACTCCCTTGTGGAGAAATCTGGCCTGTCAGGCCCGTGACACTTGTACAAATATAAATACTCCAAGAAATACAAAAAGTATTGAGGGGAGGGCCGGCCCTTTCCGGCCCCAGTGCTGGTGTCATTTGTATTTTCAATATTTCTAGTATTTGTGTTGCTGATGTTGTTTCCATTGTTTATTAACAGTTAAATTAAATGTTCTAAATATGTGTACATTGTCTTCTGATCTATAGGTCTCCTATCGGGAGCGGCTTCTAAACAGTTGACCTCAACTGAAAAGCCTCAAGATATGCCTGTAGAAGCTGAGGGTAGTCAGCAAAATAATCCTCATCTACCCACTTTGCATCAATTGGTAAATAATTTTTAAATTTCACAAGGTATCTCCTGGAAAGCTTCCCATGTGGTAACTTTCTCTCCTTGTGAAATACAATCTGCTCTGGCTGAGGGATCTCCTCAAGCTCATCAACTTCTGGCGGATCTTCTGTGACAGGCTCCTCTCGATCTGGTCCCACATACTTCCGCAAAAGACTCACATGAAAAGCATTGTGAATCTTCCAATGGCTGGGTAACCTGAAGGACACTTCATTGATCTTGTCAATCACTTGGAAGGGTCCATAATATCGAGTAGAAAGCTTTGGATATGATCCCTCTTCTCTTGGTCTCTTCCGAAGCCTAGCTTTCTCAAATTTCAGTAATACCCAATCACCTTCCTTGACTTGCATGTCTCTTCTATGCTTGTCAGCAGCCCTTTTATGCTTATCTTGTGACCTTGCAATGGCTGTTCGCACCTGAGCAAAGGCTACATCCAAGTCACGCACATACTCATCAGCTGCAAAAATCTCATCCTTTGTACGAAGGATGGGTGGCAAGATCACTCTGCCATAAATAATCTCAAACGGGGCCTTTCCAGTGGAGGGATGAACTGTGTTGTTGTAGGCAAACTCTACAAGTGGAAGATACTTCTCCCATGCAGTCTTTTGATCTGCCACATAACACTTCAACAAATCCAACACGGCTGAATTTGCAGCTTCACTTTGGCCATCCGTTTGGGGATGATAAGCTGATGAAAACTCAAGTTTAGTGCCCATGTTATCAAATAAAGCCCTCCAGAAGAGGCTCGTAGTCCTGGGATCTCTATCCCCAACAATGGACGGTTCCGAGCCTGGGAGGAGATCAATCTTGTGGTCCTCTGGCTTGGATGAGGGGAGCTGGGAAGGGAGATTGTCTCAAAGAAAAATCTTCTAGAACTTTTCATGGAGAGCTAAATACTTCTCGGAAGCACTGGCCACCGTCTAGGCATTCTGGATGTATATCATCGCACAATGTGCGCCTTTCTTGATTGCTCGTTTAGCCTGTAAGTGGCTTATAAGCGGAAAGTTCAGAATTCCTGGCTCACACTTAATGGTCACTGGGGCGTTTGACACATTCCGATTAATCTGGAAAGTATGCTTGCGAGTTGGGCTTACCATGGAAGCTGTGGAGGCTGAGGCGGCGGTCTTTGGAGCGGTAGTCTTCTCAGGACACTCTCGAGAAGTGTGTCCTTTTGTATGACAAAAGAAATACTGAAAATACAAATGACACCAGCACTGGGGCCGGAAAGGGCCGCCCCTCCCCCCCCCCCCCCCCCCCCTCAATACGTTTTGTATTTCTTGGAGTATTTATATTTGTACAAGTGTCACGGGCCTGACAGGCAAGATGTCTCCACAAGGAAGTGAAAACAACCAAATAAACTTGTTCAAGTCGATGAAAAGGTGTTGGTCGGAGTAGCCCCAAATCATAGGCTCATTCCCACCTTCACTCAATGGACACCTGCCTTTCACTGGTCTTTCGGGACCGTGCACCAACAGGCACGCCCGTACTAACGCTGGCCAAGGGGTACACCGCGGAGGGAGCATGGCCTAGTTCTCCCCAATGAGCTTTGCTCCCAAATTCCTTGGTGAGTCAAACCTTCACTGGATCTCGGAAGCTTTGAGAGCGCGGTTAACAACACCACACAGGGAAATATATTGACCACACCAGGAAGAACATTCCTGAGCATGGTCAACATATTCTTGCTTTGCTTCTGCACTACACAACTTAAAGAATTCTCTGAATTTAAATTAACAAATTTCAGAATTACACAAATGAGAAAAACATGAGGGCACCTGGTACAATGAGTACAATTCCGGTATAACAGGTACAATTTACAGCAAGTACAATCAGGCACATCAGGTACTTCACACGTGTGCAGGTACAACCAACCAAGTACTATTAGGTACTGTACTTGCAATAGCTACATCAAGTACTTTACACGTGTGCAAGTACAACCAGCTAGATAGTATTCAAGTATTGTACTTGCAACATGTACATCAAGTACTTCACACATGTGCAGGTACATCTAGCCAAGTAGTATTCAAATTCTGTACTTGCAACAGGTACATTAGATGCTTCACACGTGTGCAGGTACAACCAACCAGGTAGTATTCAGATTCTGTACTTGCAGTAGGTACATTAGATACTATATTTGCAGATTCAGCACATGGGAAGCAAGTACAGGCCGGTTCAGAGCAGGCATGTACAGGTTTCAGCAACAGTACAGCTCACGTGTGCAGGTGGAAGGCAGGTACAGTAGCCGTACAGTACTCGGGCAGCAGGTACCATTCAGGTGGGTAGCACGCGAGTCAGATTGCAGGAGAGAGTACCAGGCGATGGAGAGAGAGGGACTGCAAGCGATGGAGAGAAAAATATCCAACCACCACCCACGTGGGGAATAAAATACCAAACTTTCATGCAATACCTTTTTTAAAGATTATAAAGCCTTTATACCAATTTAATACTATGGGCACCATCAAAAGGAAATGTCCAATTCCTTTTTAAAATGTGTGTGAACACATTAGATTATAAACATTAAAGTTAACCATAGTTTTGGATTTTACCTTTTAAAAAAGGCCAAAATGCAAATACTTACCACCTGTTCACACGCCACACCACCAAGTCAGCACACAGCATTCCACGGTACACTGGGGTCGTCCCCATCTAGTGTACTGGCACGGCATAACAGGCAGACACGCAAACAAGTCATGCAAAAACAAATTTATGCATGCAGGCATAAATGCATATATACAAATAATGGACGAAATTTCCCTTCCATAAAACTTGTACAAGAGGTTCCCGTCGGGCATAACACTGGCGCGACAAATATAAATATGTCCTGGTCTTCCTATGGAGTGATAGTCCCATAGGTAAGACACCATCCTGGCCATACACGGGTGGCATCAACAGGCTCCTGTCCATACAACACGAAGCAAATCACACACGGGTGACACGAAACTGGTTCCCGTCCATGTGACGCAGCACTGGTCACACACAGGTGGCACTGATCTGACTCCCGTTCATGTGACACCGTAAAACTGGCCCTTTCACATGGGACACTGGCCTGGCCCCATGTGAACATGGCACAAATCTGGCCGCTCTATGGAAGTGGAGATGGACCACATGGTGACAGCATGTTTTCAGTAGAATACAGCCCGAGCTTCTCCTGCGCATGTACCTCCGTCCGAGGTAAAACGCAAGGTCTTTTCAGCTACTGTTTTGGGCAGCAACAGTCCTGTTTATATTCATTCATTACTCACCGCCGATACAAGTAAATACTTTCTTCGGAGAGGGGGCCCTTCAATGGGTATTTGGGACCCCATGTGGTGTACCATGCAACACTCTATATCTCTCTACTTCTCTCTTACCTACCGTTCTTGTGAGGATAACACACCGGCTTCTCTGTTGTATTAAGAAGTAAAAGTACCCCAAAATGTGACAATTCCACAAGCTGTTCCTTGGGGATAACCTCCCTCCTCGACTCCTGCCCTCTCATCTAGAAGATCATAAGGCTGACCTATGCCATGCTCAGAACCCAGGTAAGTTCCCACCATTTTAGTAAAAACTATGGAGGCAGAACTAGACCGCCTACTAGAGGAGTTTCTTGGGTCGGGCTTCATCTGCCCAAGGGTGTCACCCTTTGCAGCCCCAATTCTTTTTGTCAAGGACCATTCGGCACACTTATGCGTCGATCACAAAGCTTTGAATAAGCCGACAAAGGCCATGCTCTTTGTCTTGACCAACACACCAACCATGATTAACCGAATGATGATGAAGCCCTTGATTGGCAAGTATGACTATATCTTTTTGGAATATGTCACATGCACCCATGCAATGAGATGCTATGTGACACACTAGCTCATCATTAGAGCTACATTTGTTCAGCATTAGAACCTTTTTAGGGATTTATTTTTTGTACGCCGTGACCCCATTGTGAGCCCTAGTCCAAGGACATGTCAGGCACGAGCTACATACATCTTTTCCAACCCTTAGGTGTCAATGTTTGTCCCTTAACCCACTTGAAGAAGGGTGCCTATAGGTCATCCTAGCATATAGATGCATATAGCAAAAGCATGTGGCTGGCCATAATGGCCTTGCTCTTAGGGCAGCCCATGGGCCATCAAATGGGCCAAACATTGGCTTTAGTGCTCAGCCGGCAACCCCAAGGAGGCAGGAGGCCCAATCTGCCAGTAGTAGACTGTAGAACAGCCCTTGGCTCAGAATGGCCAGCACGGCCAGCCTAAGAGATGGCCTACTGGCCAGCATATCCAGCCCACCAATCACGTGTGAAAGCAATGGTGTTACATGTGGAAGCTCTGGGAGTCTTCTTTCAGCCCTAAACACATCCTAGAACATGCTGACACAGAAACAAAAGCAGAAGAGAGAGAAGAGACAGAGAGAGATCTAAGTATTCAGTATATTCGTATAGTACAGATTCTATAGCCATAGGCTGCCTTTAGGAAAAGGAGTGTAGCCTAGTCTAAGCCTAAAATCATGACCCAGTCTTAGCTAGACTGAATGCCTTAAAATGATGAGCATGATTGCCTTTTTCAAAGATAGCTTCACAGTCGCCTACAGCTTATGCACAGTTCTTCCCAACGTTTGGTCGCTTTGTCCTTGCGTTTGGCGGTCAGTCAATCAGTTTGTCCGCTCAGTCTTGTGGACACAGTTCAGCTCGTATTTAGTTCTCTAGAAGAAGAAACAAAGCAAATACTCCTGCTTGCAAGGGAAGGGGGGGGGCTTTCAGTGGGGTAATTACTAATTCGGGACCCCATCTGGTGTCGTCTCTACTACATCTCTTTTAGATTCATGTATGTTGTTTTAAAGGATTGCTAAAGACTCACTAAACTCAGGTTTAAAGAAAGGCTTCATTGTTTCACACGGTCCTAGTGTTAGAATTTGTGCATCTCAATGTATTTGGGCAGTGCCTATTTTATGGGCTTTTATCTATTTTTCACATGATTTATGGGTCTTGGGCTAGTCGGCCAGCTGTATCATGCAATCGGCCAGCTTTTGGCCTCCCTCATCACTTGTTCATCCATCTTGCACATTGTTCAACACTTTTGCTGGCTATTGCCATTATAAAGCTGTTTGCTATTATAAAAGGTGATCTTGTCTACAAGCTCTCTCTACTCTCTCTCTTGTTCAGTTTATGCTTCCGCCTATGTATTCTCCAACATGGTATCATTCGCTTAGGTTCAGGCTGCTCCAACACTCAGCATTCTTCTGTGTTGTGCATTTGCTTCCATCGCTTCTCCTAGCTGCAAATCAGTCTCCTACAGTGGCTGTGTTTCACTACCCGGCTGTGTTTTCTGGTCCAGCCACCATCTTCTGGCTGTCGGCCAGCCTTCTAGGCTGCATTTTGTTCTACAGAGGTAGGTTTGGAGCTGTGGCTGTGTTTTCTGCTTCAGCATCTATTGGTGGTGAGTTTTTCTGGTCCAGCCACCATCTTCTTGCTGTTGGCCAGCCTTCTAGGCTGCGTTTTGTTCTACAGAGGTAGGTTGTAGAGCTGTGGCTGCGTTTTCTACTTCAGTATCTATTGGTGGTGAGTTTCTTGCATGAGGTGTTGCCAGACAAGTGGCACTACATCTTCCTCTTCCTCCACAAGTCCCTGCTGAAACCGGCCTCTGGTAAAAACCAAAGTGCGGTAGACTAGCAGGCACCCAATCCAATTGTAGTCCAACCAATATACAAATAAACAGGAGCTAGAGTGCTCCAACACAAGAAAGAGAACGATACCTGTTGGCCCCAAAGCTTGGCGCCCCTTTCCGTATTTCTTTATTCAATTTCAATGGAAAAGTTTTAAATGATTACAACATGGCCATTCATGGCTCGTATGTCTGCAAGTCCGATCTGCCAATCCTCTGGACCTCTTAGCATAGAGGTTTCACATAGCTTTGTGTCCCAAGAACACCACACTGTTATCTCCTCTAATCTGCTAAGTCACTACATCCATGAGGCCTTGAATATGCACTTGACTAAACCATGCACATAGCCACAAACTCAGCCATGAAAACAGTCCACAAAACTCTTCCAAATTAGTCCACAATCTTGTCCTGTTTCCACCCTCTGAACTGCCGAACCCTTCCTCTCACAAAGGGCCAGAGAGAGCAACTCCGGAACAGTCATGAGGAGCCACTGAAAAGAGAGACTCAATAAGACACCTCCTGCAGTCCCACCTGCTCACAAAGAGAGAGAGAAACTTACAGTCTTTATGTCGCTTTTCACAAGAGAGAAAAGACGCGAGGAAAAGCCCCGTACTGTCCTGCCCTCTTGTCTTGCAGCTGGGAGAGAGAACCTGTGAGGGAACTTGCTGTCTAGCCTTGTGTTCCCCTCTAACACTCCACGCTTCTCAACATAGTCAACTTCTTGCCAAAAGCAAAGGAGAGAAAAGAGGAAGATCCTGTAGGCGCCTGCACATTCAGCCACATAGCAACCAACCAATCCTCCAAGAGCCAAAGAGAGAGAAAAGTAGGCCTGTGTCTCTGCCCTATAGCGCAGCACAGCAGCCAACTTTCACATCCCAAGAAACAGGCATAAATAAGTACTAGGCTGTGCCTCTGCACTCTACAACACAGCCCGCCGACTGTATCCCCTTCCAAGAAGCAACTTGTGACCAGCAGCGTAGAGGCCCTTGTAGTTGTTTTTTCCAAGCTTGAATTCAGCGCTACCCGCCAGCCCCTTTTCCCAAAAGCAAGAGATAGAGAGAGAGGCGTGTACTCCAAAAGTAGAGTAGCCCCCCCGCACCCCCCCCCATAAATAGCCTAGGGGCCACTCAAGGTTTTTAAAACCTTCCTAGGGGCCACCCAAGGTTATAAAACCTTTTGAATTTTAATTCCTTGGTCCCCCTTCACACTTGGGGTTGTCCACACATGGGTCAATAAACCTTAGCCCCAAATATGAACCTTTAAATATTTATCTTGCTCGCCGACCACCATGCTCACACTTATGCTACACCCATTTCATAGGGTCATGACATTTGCCCTTCCGGTAGGAGGTTCCCGGTGGTTCTAGGACTGTTTTGCTGCTGTCCAACCTCTTTCTTTCTCAGATTTGAGAGGGGGCTGATTGGTCCTAGTGCCTTGCTTCGTTGGAAAGAACTCGAGAAGAGTTTTAGAGAGCTGAGATTTGTGTTCTTTGTTGCTGTTGATATGGGTCCCCCCTTACGAACAAGGATGACAAGTTGAGCAAACCCATGAAGGTGTCTCTCAATAGTTTTGATAAGGCACTTTCTACAATTCAAAAGAAAGATCGAAGTCGTTGCTTCTCTTGTGGGAAGAGAGGACATCTGTCCAAGGATTGTTTGTCCAAGAAGAAGGACAAGACCAAGGGCAAGTCTTCGTCTCTGGGTAAAGACACGACAAACAACAATGATATTGATTCCTCTAGTAACACATCTAGGGCTCCCAAGGCAGTTCTGGCTCGGGAGGACCAAGATGGTGTACTTCTCTAGTATACAGACAGTTTCTCCCATGTGCTTCTAGCCAGAGGAGGCTTGTGGGCGAGAGAGGGGGCTGATTGCAACTCCACTTACTGGTGCATGGGAACCTTGATTCGGAGTTCCAAGCATTAGACATCTGGCAGGACATGGTTATCTTCGGGGAAGGGGGGGGGTCAGTGTGCATCTCAATGTATTTGGGCAGTGCCTATTTTATGGGCTTTTATCTATTTTTCACATGATTTATGGGTCTTGGGCTAGTCGGCCAGCTTTTGGCCTCCCTATATAAAGGGCCTACCTCATCACTTGTTCATCCATCCAATCCCTTGCACATTGTTCAACACTTCTGTTGGCTATTGCCATTGTAAAGTTGTTTGCTATTATAAAAGGTGATCTTGTCCACAAGCTCTCTCTACGCTCTCTCTTGTTCAGTTTATGCTTGAAGGCAATGGGTGTTAGGGTTAGGGTTTACAGGAGCTCAAGCAGGCGTGGAAAACCAACAGAGAGAGAACACGACTTCAGTCTATTGCTTGATAATCAAAAGTGAAGTACAATAGCCACATAATAGTGACCCTAAAGATAAGTGTTCACATGTCCGGCCATAAAATGTGCCGGGTGGACCAAAACACTTATAAACTGCATATAAGTGAAACTGAACTAAACTGGGGGAAAAAACCTCCACTAACTGAAGTAAAAAGTGCCCCAGTAATCTACTGATGATCACTAGCACTCCTCTGGGTGCATACACAGCATAAAACCCAACAATGCTTCCGCCTGTGCATTCTCCAACATGGTATCATTCGCTTAGGTTCAAGCTGCTCCAACACTATGCATTCTTTTATGTTGTGTGTTTGCTTCCATCGCTTCTCCTAGCTGCAAATCAGTCTCCTACAGTGGCTGTGTTTCACCACCCAGCTGTGTTTTCTGGTCCAGCCACCATCTTCTTGCTGTCAGCCAGCCTTCTAGGCTGCGTTTTGTTCTACAGAGGTAGGTTGTGGAGCTTTGGCTGCGTTTTCTGCTTCAGCATCTATTGGTGGTGAGTTTTTCTGGTCCAGCCACCATCTTCTTCTTGTCGGCCAGCCTTCTAGGCTGCGTTTGGTTCTACAGAGGTAGGTTGTAGAGTTGTGGCTGCATTTTCTGCTTCAGCATCTATTGGTGGTGAGTTTCTTGCATGAGGTGTTGCCAAACAAGTGGCACTACATCTTCCTCTTCCTCCACGAGTCCTTGCCCTTCCGGTAGGAGGTTCCTGGTGGTTCTAGGAATGGTGCTGTCCAGCCTCTTTCTCTCAGATTTGAGAGGGGGCTGATTGGTCCTGGTGCCTTGCTTCGTTGGAAAGCACTCGAGAGGAGTTTTAGAGAGCTGAGATTTGTGTTCTTTGTTGCCATGGATATGGCTCCCCCCTTACGAACAAGGATGACAAGTTAAACAAACCCATGAAGGTGTCTCTCAATAAATCTGATAAGGCACTTTCTACAGTTCAGAAGAAAGATCGGAGTCGTTGCTTCTCTTGTGGGAAGAGAGGAGATCTGTCCAAGGATTGTTTGTCCAAGAAAAAGGACAAGACCAAGGGCAAGTCTTCGTCTCAGAAAAAGGGTAAAGACACGACAAACAACAATGATACTGATTCCTCTAGTAACACATCTAGGGCTCCCAGGGCACTTTTGGTTCAAGAGGACCAAGATGGTGTACTTATCTAGTATACATACAGTTCCCCCCATGTGCTTCTGGCCAGAGGAGGCTTGTGGGCGAGAGAGGGGGGGCTGATTGCAGCTCCACTTACTGGTGCATGGGAACTTTGATTCGGAGTTCCAAGCATTAGACATCTGGCAGGACATGGTTATCTTTGGTGTAGCAGAGATTATGAACTGGATCTATTCCGAGTTCATTGTTCGAGGCTTTTGGGACGTGATGTGTTTTCCGTCCACTGCATTGTTGGGGATGATAGGCGTGGTGTGTCTAGCAGATCATCATCTATTCTTGGAGTTCACTGCATACTTGTGTGGGAATTCGTAGCCAAGCAAAGTTTCTTGCTATTCGTGGTGGCATTTGGTTCGGGGATTGGATCCCAACATTCGGTTCCCCGTTCGAAATTTTGAACCCCAGACTAATGACAAGGCTTTGACTCTTGCGCAAAACCATGAGACGATGCTCAATGGAGGCAAGCCCAAAACCGCTCCAGTCATCCCCAAACCTCAGTAGCAGACGCAGACCACCTAGTAGAACCAGGAGTCTAGCCAACAGGCAAGTAAGGGGGCTCCCAACAACAAAGACCAAAAGAAGAAGGGCCAGACTAGCACTCGGAAGGAGATGTCAGAATACGCAGCGGAAATGATAGTCAAACTTGATAAGGGCGGGCACACCCACAACAAAGGCCCTGGTGTATAAAACTAGACAGGAGATGACTTCTAACACCCCCTCTCAGCTCCTGGCTGTGAAACCAACCACAGGGAGCTGGGGTGCCGCCTGAGCAAATCCTAAGAGAGCGACTTCGTGAAGAGGTCCACCGTACTGTCCTCCGTCGAACAGAACTCTAGCAAGATGTCATCAGCAACGATCTGTTCACGAACAAAGTGCCTCTGGATGACCATGGGTTCCTCGAGTGGAAGCCCAAACCTGCAATGCAACCTCTGCATCCTCACCACCTCACAAGTAGCATCACAAACAGCCCGGTACTCTGAAAAGGGTGGGTGGGTGGGAACAAAGAAGAACTAAAACCTGCAACAAGTGGCTGTCCAGCAAATCAGCCCGCCTTCCTCTTGCACCTTCTCTTCCCAATTAGCCCAAAACAGTCCACCAATCAGCCACAAAACAGTCCCCCTCTTGCTCACACAAATCCCAAGACCTATCTAGAGCCTAGGGCTCTGATACCATGTCAGAATACGCAGCGGAAATGATAACCAAACTTAATAAGGGCGGGCACACCCACAACAAAGGCCCTGGTGTATAAAACTAGACAGGAGATGACTTCTAACAGGAGAGACAAGAGGACCTAAGAAGAGCCCTGAATAAAAGATCAAGGAAAGCCTTACAGGAGGATTCTTACAGTCGGATGAGAAGGAGCGGTACTTCAAAGAGAACCATTGTTTTTTTTGCCACCACACTGGACATGCCAAGAAGAATTGTACCAAATGGCAAGCGGAAAAAGGAAAATTGATAACTTTGCACAATGCGGAAGTAAAACATAGGAGAGAGGGAGAGCAAAGTAGAGAGAGAGACATCAAACAATGAACATCATGTTATGTGCTTTTACAATGGCAATATCAACCAAGAGATGATATAGAACATGTGCATGTCAAATAGATTAGATGGATATAGTGATGCAAGGGAGCTGGCCGACTTCCCACGACCAACTAAAAAGGAAGAAAAAATAGGATAAATCATAAAACCCATAAATAGGCATTCCCCAAAATACACTGAGATGCACAATTTCTAACACCCCCTCTGCAGCTCATAGTGTGCAAGAGTTTGAAGAAGATATGTTGATGAAGATGCAAGCATGGACACTCTAGTATTGCAAAGTACCGGATATACCTCGGAAAAAAAAAAACACCCGCCAACCCGCGAAACAAAAATGCCACCACGAACAGCAAGGAACTTTGCTTGGCTCTGAATTCCCACACAAGTGTGCAGTGAACTCCAAGAATAAGATGATGACATTGCACCCATTATCCCCCAACAGTGGACTATGAACACATCACGTCCGAATAACCTCGAAAAATGAACTTAGAACACATCCAGTCCATAATCTCTGCTACATCAAGCAATAGACATGGAACACATTTAGTCCATAGCTCCAAAATGAACTTGTCTCGCTAGATATTTTTAATGCTTGGAACTCCGACTCACGGATCCCATGCACTAGAAATGGAGCTACTAACAGCCCCCTTTCCCACCCACAAGCCTCCTCTGGTTGGAAGCACATGGGGGAGAACTATCTGTATAACTATAGAAGCTGACCATCCAGGTCCTCCCTGGCTTTTGCAGCTTTGGGGACACTAGAAGTATCAGAGTCATCATCCTATATATGATCATTGCCTGTCTTTGAGACCTTGGCCATGGCCTGGGCTGTACCTTTGGTCTTGCAATCCTTGGCCAAACGAACCTTGCCCGTCTTTGAGAACTTGGTCATGGCCTCGGCTGCTGTACCTTTGATCTTGCAATCCTTGGCCTAATGAACCTCCTTTCCACTAGAAGAGTAGCAGTGACACCATCCTGTATGTTGCATTGTGGCATGTGCCTGATCGTGTCCACTAGGAGGGAACCTTACTTGTGCTTGAGAAACAAGGATAGATGCCTCCTCCAAGAGGGAACCCATATCCACGGCAATAGCACACCTCTGCAAGCAAGCCTTTGTGCCACTGATGATCTGAACACTCCACCAATCTCCAACGGAACGAGATATGAGGAACAAGCAGCCCTCTCTCAAAAGTTAGAGAGGAAGGGGCTGGACAGTAGCAAACAGTCCACCAAAACTTACCAGTTAGAATATTTTGTCGTATTCCATGACCGGTAAGTTTTGAATATTTTGTCATATTCCGTGACCCCTTTGTGAGCCCAATCCAGGACATGTCAGGCACAAGGTACGTAGGTCAGTCTCCCAACCATAGAGGTCAGTGTCAAGTCAGTCCTCTTAACCCACTGTGGAGAATTCAGCAAGTGTTCATCATGTAGGTGCATGTAGATGTTAGCCATAGGAGTAGTCTGCATTTAAAGCATTTAATTGCACTTCATGTAGTAGGGGCCACCCCCAAGGCAGCCCCTAACCATGGGCAAGTCTTGCAAGGGGTACTTAGTAGCCCTAGCCACCCTATAAGACTAGGCGGCAGCCTATATGACCTGGAAAGGCAGTCGGCCAGGATAAGGAGGGCTTGGACAGCAGTCGACTAGTGCCAGACTTGTCACGTGCACTCTGCACTATAGTGCATGGTGACAAGATGGCTCATCATCAGTGCAACATTGTCCAGTATTAGAATCCTTTAGGATTCGATATTTGTCGTACGCCGTGACCCCATTGTAATCCTCAATACAAGATATGTCAGGCACAAGCTACGTAGGTAATTCCTCAACCTTAGTGAGTCAGTACGTGCATATAGATGTCATAGAAGCCTTAGAGTTTGCATCAGGACATGTCTGCATTTTTGCATAGCATTCATCCCATATGCATTTAAGCCATCTAGACCTTTGCAGAAGCCTCAGAACATTATCTGGAATTTTTCCATATTTTATAGTATTTATTTAGCATTTTTTCAGCATTTAATACTATCATTACTTTACTTATCCATATAGCAAGTCGTGTAGCACTTTATGCTACAATTGGCCAGCATTAGTTGCCAGCCGACCAACATTTGTACATATAAATAGCCTTCAATAGCATTCATATCTCATCTATCTCAGTAATCAGCATTAGGTGCTTCAGCGTTTCAGTCCACATACCATAGATCACTTCAGTCTTCAGCGTTTTGGAGCAAGCGTTTCATCCTACAGCCATAGGAGCATCAACGTATCAGCATTCAGCCCTCCATCAGTAAAACGCAGCAGTACACAGTATTCAGCCTTCAAGGAACCTTGCGTTTTCTGCATACAACCAGTTTTCAGCATTCATCTCTTCATCGTTTTCAGGAACCTTGCGTTTTCTACAACCATTTGGTGAAGGTAAAACGCACGCATTCATTCATTTACAGCATTCATACATAGCCTAGAAACAGTCCCAAACAGCTCATATCTCAGCCTCAGATTTGCAGCCTTCCTACATTCCATTGGGAAGAGTGCATAGGCTTGAGATCGGTCATTATTGGTGCTTCTACATCCATGTACAGTTCAGCCTGACTCTTGGTCTTCAAAGATCTTGCGTTTAGCTTATCTACAGTCCAAATTCATTCTCTTCAAAGTAATAACAGCAAATACTCCTAGCAACAGGAGGGGGCCCTTCAATTCGGGACCCAATCTGGTGTACAATTCTATCTCTCTCTCTAAATCTCTTAAAGTTTGAAAGTGATAAAAGTGGATTGCTAAACTCATGAAACTCAAGATAAAGAAGGCAGTGTGAGACTTGTGTCACAGGATCCTTAATTACGAATACTTCCACTGCATGTTACACTGGTATCAAATTCAGCTTGTCCACACACCGCATCCTAGCGTGAGGGCATCCGTCGATGGTCAGACTTCGCTCTGGCGTGACCATCGACTTCAGCAACATGTCTCCGGAGAAGAGTACACATCACCAAGAAGACGTCTCCCCCGAAGGAGACCTTGCTCTTCCACCTACTACAGATACCATAGCTCTACTCCGAGCTCAGAACCAGCTTCTTATGGAGCATCTCCAAATCTTGGAGGCAACAGTAGCAAAACCCACTCCTCCAGTTACCCCCGACTTCGTCACTCTCTTCTTTCAGATGGAATAGCAAAGACAAGAAGATGAAGCCAGACGGCGGGAAGAAAAAATAGACAGATGGGACTATGAGGAAGCCCAACGCAAGATCGATGAAGACCGGCGTCAGGTTGAACTCGCCGCTCGGGAGCACCAACGAGAGCTCGATCGAGAGCGCATGTTGCTCGAACACTGAAGGAAAAAGGAGGCCATACATTTGAGGTATCAGCACCTCTCTTCAGATTCCCCACCCATAGGTGCCACCAGCCAGCATCCCACGACATCGACTACTGTCATCCGAACTCAACCGAACTTTAGTAAGTATGATGGTAAGTGTGATCATTTAGCAATTAATCAATTTATTCATCATTTAATGCTCATTTTCCTTTAGCTAGGATCACAGACCCTCAGGATGCTCCCCACCTTACGGGTGTGGCAGCATTGGTCTAGTCTTCATACAGACCCGACCACAGGTGTCACAACTTTTAGTTCGGATACATTTGGCCATGACCTAAAGACCAAATTTCTCTCTCCCTAGTATTTGAGCAACCTGGCAGATGAGTTCTATGGACTCAAACAGAACGGGTCACCCGTGCTTCAGTTTTCTGGCAAGGTTATAACTTTAGCACAATAGTTAGGTTATCTGAGCAGGCCAAGATGGATCAATTCATTCGTAAATTAGATCCTAACATCCAATTCACAGTTCGTAACTTTGAACCCAGTACATATGATCGGGCTTTGACTCTGACTCAAAATGAAGATGAACGGAGGCAAGCCTAAGCAGTCGTTTTTGCAATCTAGTACCAAACCCCAGCAGCAGTAATCTACTGCGCGGCCAGGAAAAGGTAATGCATCTCTTAAAGATGCTAAGAAGGACAGCAATAATAGCTCTAGTTCAGGGGGTAAGAAGGATAAGGAATCCAAGCCAAAGAAAGCCATTGAGGCAAAGGCTAAAGCAGGCATCACGGGAGGTTATCTTCCTCCAGAGGAGCAAAGAAAATACCAGTCTGAAAACATATGTTTTTCCTGTCATACCATCAGGCATGGTAAGAAGGATTGCCGGAAATGGCAAGCGGAGCAAGCCTCCAAAGCCCCTTCTTCCACAGTAACCACAGCACCTTTGCTCCTCTAGCCCCACCTACTACCACACGCAGTTCAGCTTTTGCCTTCTATGCATCCTATGCCATCTGTGGTATTTGATGCTAAGCAGGAGGGTGAGAGTGATGCTGCACAAAAAAGCCTCATCCGAGCTTATGGCTCTGCCAAGGGCTAACAGTTTGTGATCCTATTTGACATGGGCAGTTCTGAGGACGCCATCTCTCCCCATTTGGCTAACAAAATGAGCTGTACATTAGTGCCATATCATTTGGATGTGGACGGGTTCACATTTGGTCTCCGCACCCACATATCTCAAAAGGCACAACAGTTTGCCTTTGTAATTCAAAAGGCCTCATTCCAACGAGATTTCATTGTCTCGCCTCTTTTGGGGTGCAACATGATCTTAGGAATCCAGTGGTTTCATCAGTATGAGCCTATTCCCGATTGGAGACATGACACTTTTACTATCTGTACAAGTTTTCCTGAGCCCGTCATGATTCCTGGGGATAGAAGCATTTTTGGCATCCCATTGATTTCTCATCTCCAAGCCCGACGAGCTATCCGCAAGGGAGCGGAAGGAGCATTGCTTTACGTTCGTGCTCAGACAGCCTCTACCTCATCGGTCACGGCTATCTCATCTTCATCCCCAGTCTCATAGTTAGCAGACCTCTTGTCTAGACATCAGTGGACATTATGCTTAGTGACGATCTCCCGCCCAGTCTTCCCCCATCCCGTCCTGAGGACCATCATATCGATTTGGTCCCTGGATCAGAACCTCCTAGTAGGTTCCCCTATTGTCTTTCCAAGACTTTAGAGGGCGAGTTAGAGAGCAGTTATCTGAGCTCCTCCGAGCCGGATTCGTTCGGCCTTCTTCCTCACCATTTGCTGCACGGTGCACCCATCCTATTTGTCCAAAAGAAGGACAAGTCTGCACGCCTTTGTGTAGACTACAAGGCATTAAACAAACTCACCATTAAGAATAAGTTTCCTATACCAAGGATTGAGTAAATTTTGGAGCGTTTAGACCGTGCAAAACTTTTCACTAAGATCAACCTCAAGAGTGGTTACCATCAAGTCCGCATTTTTGAAGCTGACATTGTCAGAATACACAACGGAAATGAGAGACAACTGCTATAGAAGAGCAAAATGCAAATGAGAGAGGGAGAGAGAAGCTGTATAAACTCTACTATATACAGTAGATCCGATACAATGATACAAAAAGATGTGGGGGACAGGGGTGATATAAATATCACCCCTCAGTGCTGGTCGACCAGCATAAAAGCAGCCAACAGCACCTAAATGTCCACGACTACAAAAATAGCAAGTCGGCACTCTTCTCACTGCTCTGCTTAGGACATTTTCTCCAATAATGGCCTTTCTTGCCACAATTGTTACGGGTCCTCTTTGCCTTCAAGGCGTCACGATCCAAGTCGGTCTCCTGCTCGGAAGACTTCTCCTGTGAAGACTTACCTTTGCCCTCATTGTGGCCTTGCGACCGCTGGTCAATCAAGGCCTCAGAACCTCCGCCCTATGGAAGGTTCGTAAAACGCTCTTCCTGGTCCAAGACCATAGGCACAAGCTCTTCCCATGTGATGGTGCTAAGCCTGCCACTGGTGATCAAAGAGGAGTAGAAAGCTTAGTACTGAGAGTTCAGATCATAGTTACCAAGGGACGGGGACGGGGACGGGGGATGGGGACGGCTAAAGGTAGGGAACGGGGACAGGGGGGTGGGGACGGTGTAGTGAGTAGGAGAGGGTGGAGAGGAAGGTGATGGACCGTGGAGTAGGAGAGGGAGATAGTGGAGAGGAAAGCTTGAGTAGGAGAGGGAGATCATGGAGAGGAACTCAAGTCTTGGAAGGCTTGAGTAGAAGAGGAGTGGCTCCAAGCCCATTATATAGTTGTGTTGCTCTCTGTTAACGGCTAGTAGCCGTCTATTTGAAAAAAATGCCTGAAGTTTTAGCTGTTGTTGCAGCCGTCCCCGTCCCTTGCAGACAACGTCCCCCCGTTCCCACAGGGGGGAATGCCCGTCCCCTGGTCACGTCCCCTCCGTCCCGTCCCCCTGGCCGTCCCCAGCCCGGTGTGCAGGTCTCTCTGCTCGGGACGGCGTTCCCACGTCCCACGTGGGCGTCCCTCCGTCCCCCTGTCACTATGGTTCAGATGAGACAGCAAAGTGATGGCCATGTCCTTTGAAGATATCTCCTTCCCAGCCTGAAGAACCTCCTGCTAAAGAGCCTGCAACTTGTTGAGGTGCTCCCGCATCGTCGAAGACTTTGCAAGATCCATCACCTACATATGCACTTCCAAGGAGATCCGCTTCATGGGTGATACCCTGTTATATACAGAGAAGCCAAATGCTGCCAAATCCCTCTGGCCAGCGTCATATGTTTTATATGATTAATCACCTGTGGTGTGCAATTAAGGAAGATGAAAGAACGCACATGGGCATTGACACGATCCCACAACTGTGCATGAGCCTCCCCTTCTTTCCTAGTAGAGGACAAAAGCTCCCCGTCCTCCAACTCCGACCATGGAACACCAACCACAATAAAATCAGCCAAGTCATAAGACTCCAAGACAGACTCCATCATTACCTTCCATATGCCATAGTTGTTCCCATCCACCTGTCGATCCACCGGGAATGTGGGGAGAGTAGGGATCTTCACATGCTTCTCAGCCATCTCAAGCAAGTCTGCCATCTCAAGGGTTCACAAGGTCTTGTGAAGGGAAGTGGGTGGGGAAATAAAAATGAAGAAGAGGCTGCAAATAATATGCAAGGTGGCTGTCCAACGACGGTGATGGCCGCCTTCTACCCGATCTCCAAGTCCCGAACAGCCCAAGCAATTTCCAATCATCACCACAAATCCGCAAACCCTCAAGCTCCCACTGTCTCCAAGCTTCAAGCCACCTTGGGCTCTGATACCATGTCAGAATGCACATCGGAAATGAGAGAACTGTTGTAGAGAGCAAAACTAGATGTGAGAGGGAGAGAGAAGCTGTATAAACTCTACTATATACAATAGATCCGATACAATGATACAAAAAGGTGTGGGGGGCAGGGGTGATATAAATATCACCCCTCAGTGCTGGTTGGCCAGCATAAAAGCAACCGACAGCACCTGAATATCCACGACTGCAAAAATAGCAAGTCGGACAGAATATGCAGATCGGCCAGGACAATCTCCAGTCGGCCAGGTCTGAAATCAGCCAGCCAACACACTACAGCCCTACGTCCACAAAAATAGGAAAAAATGGAGATAAGCGATGACAACCAGGGGGTGGCTTGGAAGCAGCCATCCCTCAAAGAAAGCATAATAGCTCACTCGTCTAGCTTCATGGCACTGAAAATGTCTCGGGGCTCAAGTGACTCACCGAAGCGACGAGACCTTGAAAGAAGCTTTTTCAAGTGTCAGTAGCGGAACGTTCTGTCAATCGAGGAAGGTTGTTGGTGACAACACCCGGAGGTACGAGAAGTGAAAATGCTGACATGAGTAACGAGAAATCATGTGAAAAACATGGTCGCCTGCCAGTTCCAGGGTTTCTACGTTCAGTCAATCTACGCAAAGTGAATCGGTCCCTAAGGAACCCTGAAAGGGCAACGTCCGATGGGTACACGAAAGCGACAAAGTTGCTTTGACCACTGAGGCCCTGGTGTACACCTAAGTGGGCGGACACACCCACATCAGAGGCCCTGGTGTGTAATGTACAGACAGGAGATGACTGCTAACAGACATTCCAAAAACAGCTTTCCGGACAAAGCGTCGTCACTACGAGTTCGTAGCCATATGCCTTTTGGGCTTACCAATGCACCCACAATCTTCAATAAAATGATGTCCAGGATTTTCGCAGTCCTCATTGGTAAGTGTGTTTTCATATTTCTTGATGACATACTTGTCTTCTCAGCCACTGCAGAGTAACATGAGAAAGATGTAGAGAAAGTCTTGCAACTTTTGCAAGATAATGGGCTCTACACGCCAAAAAGTCTATCTTCAGCGTTATAGAGGTTCAATACTTGGGCTATATCATCGGTTCTTATGGGATTCGATTGGACCCCTCAAAGGTTCAAGAGATCTTGGATTGGGACATCCCTCGGACCGCCCAAGAGATCCGTTCTTTCATAGGCCTTTGTCAAGCCTACAACACTCATGTTTACCAGTTTTCCAACCTTGCAGCACCTCTCACCGACTTGCTCAAGGGGGTGAAGACTCATAGACAGAAAGTCAGTCACAGGCCAAGGCGCTTGATGCATTCCGTGCACTCTAGAAAGCAGCCTCAGAAGCGCCTGTTTTGGAGTTAGTATCTTGGGATGAACTTTTGCAGGTCATTACCGATGCCAGCAATGTAACCATAGGTGCAGTTCTCCAGCAGGACAATAGACCCGTGGCCTACTACAATAGAAAGTTGGATGTCGCCGAAAAGAATTATTCGGTTTATGACAAAGCTTTTGGGTGTGATCACAGCGCTCAAACATTGGAACCCTTTTATTTATGGACAGGTTTTCACATTCAAAACAGACCACCATGCACTTAAGTGGCTTCAAACCATGCCCAGTGCCCAGTGGAGTGATCGGCAAGCCAAATGGAGTCAGATCTTCCAACAATTTGGAGGAATGATCGAGTACATCCCTGGTAAGCATAACTTAGTCGCAGATGCTCTTAGTCGAAAGGCCAGCATCCAGGCAATGCAGGAGTAGAGGCCCTACAAAATGTCGATGCAAGTTTTGTGGATCGCTTCAGTAAGTTTTGCGTGCTCATCCCATGCAAGCATACGACCACAGCTAAGGATGTAGCCCACCTTTTTCTCAAGCATTGGTATCCCATTTGTGGTTTGCCTAACACCATTACATCAGACAGGGATTCCAAGTTTACCTCGCATTTTTGGAGGACATTATTCGAGAACTTTGAAGCAAGTTACAGTTGTCTAGTACATCCACAGACAGACGGCCAGACAGAAATCTATAACCAATTGACCTTTGATGTTCTCAAGTCATATTGTCATGACCAGCAGTTCAAATGGGAACATTATCTTCCATTGGTCCAAGCCATCTTGAACGATACTCATTCATCCAGTGTCGAATGGACTCCGTATAAGGCAACCTTTGGCCGCCGTTTCTCTCCTCTTTTGACGAGAATGGTGTCTCCATCTCTTGAGGCTAACAAAACGACAAAAGCATTTTCCAAAATCATTGAGTCAGTTAAAGACTGCTTGACCAAAGCCCAGGGAGCTTATAGCAGACAAGTAAATAAGTCTAGACGAGATGTCCACTTCAAGGAAGAGGATTGGGTCTATTTGCGCATCATGAAATAGAGATTGAAACAAGTGGGTAAACGCTGTCCCAAGCTTTCTTTTCGTAATTTTGGACCTTTTCCTAAAGTTAAAAAGATAAGTGATGTCTCCATGAAGTTAAAGTTGCCTAACATTTGGACAATGCATGATGTTTTCCATGTTTCTTGGCTAAAACCATATGTTGGAACTTGGACCAGAAGTGTTTGATGTTTCACATGAACAGCAGCCAGACGTGGTAGACAAATCAGAAGTCATTGAGCCTGAGTAGATCCTTCTTCATCGTTGGAAGCATGGTTCCGATTGAAGACTCCGTTAGTTCTACACAAAGTTCCGAGATCGAGGTACCCATGAAACCGTTTGACTACACGAGGAGTTCTTTCAAGAGTACCCCCAGCTTGTTGGCGGACTACGGGGAAGCCATGAACCTGCCACCAAGCTAAGCAGGAGGGAATGTCACATGCAATCTGCACTATAGGGCATGGTGACAAGATAGCTCATCATTAGTGCAACATTGTCCAGTATTAGAACCCTTTGGGATTCAATATTTGTCGTACGTCGTGACCCCATTGTAATCCTCACTCCAAGATATGTCACGCATGAGCTACGTAGGTCATTCCTCAACCTTAGTGAGTCAGTCCGTCAGTTAAAGTCCCTCAACCCACTTGGAGAGAATCATTCATGCATATAGATGTCATAGAAGCATTAGAGTTTGCATAAGGACGTGTGCATTTTTGCATAGCATTCATCCCATATGCATTTAAGCCATCTAGAACTTGCAGAAGCCTTAGAACATTATTTGGTCATCCCCATATTTTATAGTATTTATTTAGCATTTTTTCAGCATTTAATACTATCATTACTTTATTTATCCATATAGCAAGTCGTGTAGCACTTTATGCTACAATCGGCCAGCAGTTGCCAGCCGACCAGCACTTGTACATATAAATAGCCTTCAATAGCATTCATATCTCATCTATCTCAATAATCAGCATTAGGCGCTTCAACGTTTCAATGCACATACCATAGATCACTTCAGTCTTCAGCGTTTTGGAGCAATCGTTTCATCCTATAGCCATAGGAGCATCAACACATGAGCATTCAGCCCTCCATCAGTAAAACACAGCAGTACATAGTATTCAGCCTTCAAGAAACCTTGCGTTTTCTGCATACAACCAGTTTTCACCATTCATCTCTTCGTCGTTTTGCTACAGCCATCTGGTGAAGGTAAAACGCACGCATTCATTCATTTACAGCATTCATACATAGCCTAGAAACAGTCCCAAATAGCCCATATCTCAGCCTCAGAGTTGCAGCCTTCCTACATTCCATTGGGGAGAGTGCATAGGCTTGAGATCGGTCATTATTGGTGCTTCTACAGACATGTACAATTCAACCCGATTCTTGGTCTTTAGAGATCTTGCGTTTGGCTTATCTACAATCCAAAGTCATTCTCTTCAAAGTAATAAAAGCAAATACTCCTAGCAATAGGAGAGGGCCCTTCAATGGGTAATTCGGGACCCAATCTAGTGTAGAATTCTCTCTCTCTCTCTCTCTAAATCTCTTAAAGTTTGAAAGTGATAAAAGTGGATTGCTAAACTCACGAAACTCATGATAAAGAAGGCAGTGTGAGACTTGTGTGACAAGATCCTTAATTACGAATACTTCCAATGCATGTTGCAAGACTGTTGTTGGCCAGGTTACGCAACAGTCGACTGTCGACCACCAGTAGCCCGACCAACAAACAAGGCATTAAATGCCATTTTATCCAGCCGTGGGCTCTCTCAGCCGGCAGCTGACAGCATGCTTTGGCAGCCGACCAGTCCTTTGGGTTCATATAAAAAGACAAGCCACAGTCAATCCCAAAAATCGTCGGATAAAATCAGAGATATCAAGCAAATTTAGTCAAACATGTGTGCATAGACTCCAGCCTTTGCATACTTACAGCCACTCTTGTGCTTTCAGCCCAAGGCAAAAGAAGCTCAGTCTCTTCAAGAGTATTCAGCACACCAACCCTCAGTCTCGGGCCAATGTATCCTCTTCGAAGATAGCTTCACAGTCACCTATAGCTTATGCACAGTTCTACCTAGTGTTTGGTCGCTTTGTCCTTGCATTTGGCGGTCAGTCAATCAATTTGTCCGCTCAGTCTTGTGGACACAATTCAACTTGTATTCAGTTCCCCAGAAGAAGAAATAAAGCAAATATTCCTGCTTGCAGAGGGCCTTCAGTGCGTACTTACTAATTCGAGACCCCATCTGGTGTCGTCTCTACTACATCTCTTTCAGATTCATGTATGCTGTTTTAAAGGATTGCTAAAGACTCACTAAACTCAGGTTTAAAGAAAGACTTCGTTATTTCACATGGTCCTAGCTCGGCACATGCTACATTCTACTTATATATGGGCTGGAGGTGCTGGTCGGTCCACTTGATTGCTGTTGGCCTGTTTGTTGGACACGGAATAATCATAAAATGCTCTTTAAATGCTGCACTTATTTCCTGGCTTGCCCCAACCTGCTGGCCGACTTACTATAGACTGGCCGCGTGCTTGCCTGGGCCCCATGTGGCTGCCAACTGCTGTATGAGACCCTTGCTGCTGCTGGCTGGGTACCCATGCCCTCCAGTATGCTTATGATGTCCTAAATGCTGTCCTAAACAGGGATTATGCTGAATATGCTGAGGTTCATGCCATGGCATGGGCGTGCACGTCATAGTCACATGGGACGCGAAATGGGGACTGGGAACGGGGACGGAAAAGATTGAGAATGGCCATTCCCTGTGACTATAGAGTGACATGGGACGGGAATGGGAACGGGAAGATGCTGCCATCCCCAACATTCCCTAGTCTAAAAATGCCCATTCCCTGTAGACTGGTGCACGTGGCACCGAGCTTGAGGGTGAAGACGGGATGGTTGGGTACGTTGTAGCTGTGTACTGTTAGGGTTTGTGCAGAGAAAGACACTATGCATGCTTTTTATCTTGGTATGCGTGGAAATGGGGCTGAATTGAGTCTTCTGCAGACTACCCTTAAAGTTGCCTTATGGAGGAGAAAAATGCCTATGGGTTGAAGCAAGCATAGGCGTGGACTTTGGACATGAAGAGAGGGCTGTAATAGCTCTGTACAGAGCATGAGAGAGAGAGAAGCTGTTGCGTGCTGCACTGGCCACCCAGACCTGGCAGCCCATATGTGGGCGTGGATGCCGTGCATGATGGACACTAGGTGTGGGTTTGAACAGCCTAAGGCTGGCACACAACAGAAGGAGGGCTGCCATTCTCCCAAAACAGTGGGAGGTGGGTGTATGATGGTTTGTGGTACCTTTTGTGGCAAAACAGGCTGATTATAGCATGTAAATGAGATGCTATTTTCAGGTTTTAGTATGTTTGTGACATGCTATTTCAGGTTTTAGTATGTTTGCGACATGTACAATGACTGCCCTTTGTGCACATGCTGCGTCCACACTGTAGTCAACCAGTTGGAAGCTTCTGGGCGCCTCTAAAGGCATGATTTTGGTCATTTCTCTGTAGCACATCTATTCCCTGTTGGCCCATACTTGTTTACCACCTTCTACACCTTAACATTATTGCTTTTTGGAACCTCTCTACAGGAGCATTGTCTGGACTGAATCATGGCTGAGCATGTGGACTCCATGGCTGTCTACACAGATGCTCGAAACCTCACCAGTTAACCTGCAGAGACCCTATCCAGGGCTGCCATTGATTCCACCACTTCCGTACATAGTGGTGATACTGTACAACAGCCTGGAATTGCACATATGTTTCCTACGTATGTGGGATAGCCTATACCAACATTTCAGACAGGTATGGATCTGAATTTTTTCTAATGCTTTTTCTTGATTCCGTGCTCCATATGATTTTTGACCAAACTTGGATGTCCAAATCTGGTCCAGTGCTAATGCCTGTATGCACCCATTCTATGATCCTACGCATGCATCCTATTGTTTTTTTTTTTTGTTAAAGACTTAAAGAATTGCAAGCAGAGCCTTATTAAAATATAATGCCATGCTTCTGAAATTAAGATCTGAATTTTTACCCACGTTAGCCAAAGAAGCAAAAAAAAAAATCTATGGCTACCTAAAACAAAACGATTAATAGATCACACCGGAAGCAAATGAATATAGATAAACAACGATTTCATTCAAAGGTTTTCTGTGAGAATTAACTAACTTCGTTTTAGCAAAAAAAGATACAGAGGTACGAAAAAACAAAATTTAAGGAGCCTAGAAGTGTAAGCTCTGAAGGATTAGGATCTACCTTCCAAAATCTGTGCCTGCAGACTTGAATTTCTTAATCGTTTGTGATTAGGATCTACCTTCCAAAAGACTCTTGGATTGCTTAATCATTTCTTGCTCTCACACTGTGCACGACGCCAACGGTGTACAAGTCGTACGAAAAGGACTATTTCTCCTTTCATATTACTGCGGCGGGCGGGCGGGCGAGCATTTCATACGGCCCGCCCACGACTAAGTTTGTCCCAGCCCTACATCTATTTCTTTTCACAAACCTGGCCAGCCGTCCGCTCCATTTGCACGTTAGTTTGAAATAGCACTATGGCTAAATTTCCTTTGACTAGTTCTACACCTCCACTTTGGCTAGTTCCACACCAAAACCTCCACTTTGGCACCAAAGTTAGATGCATTGTTGCTGGGGGGGTGCGGGGGGCGTCACGGCACCGAGGTGACAATAGCTTACGCTTGGGATCTCCTCATAGATACCAGGGGACAAAGCAAAAGGGTAGTTTGCATGAAGTGGAAGAAAAGGTGGCAAAGGGAACCCTTGCATGACAAGGATCTTTCTCCATGAAAATAAGAGGATGAGCTCATGTGCATGAAAAAGGAGAAAGTCAAAAGGAGTTAAAGTCTTTTTATTGTACGCATGAGGATGAGCTCGTGTGCATGAAAAAGGAGAAAGTCATGGGTAGAGATGCTGGTTTTTGTGACCTTCTTGCATGCATGGGACAATGAGAAGGAGGTGAGTGCCTATTTGTTCATGGTGATGGAGCTTGAAGGGGAGCTCATGTAGTTGTGAGGTTACTCTTGTGTAGAGTCTTGTTTCAAAGGATGGTGATCCCCACAAGAAGGTTGATACAGTTGTGGTTCTCCTTCCATAGGGAGGTTGATCTTCTAAAATAAGAGCATGGGGCCATGACAATGGGGATTTTTTAGCAACTATAAAGGGCAGTTTGTGAGGAATGCAACCAGAGCTTGAGGAAGGCATACACAGGTAGGTAGCCCCCACTCATTGGCCAGCCAACCCACTCATTAGGGGCACATGTGCTTGTTAGCAAATACCAAGGGTGCCCAAACATAACCCCGAAGGGCACGAGGTGCCTAGTATAGACTCCAAGCTACCCACTATCGTCGCCATCTTGACTTTTTCATCTATATCATTTATGTGATCTATAGTTATTAGAATAATCTATGGGGTCTAAAGGCTAGAGCAGAAGCATTCTTCAAGCGTTTATGCATGTGGACGAAGCAGGATACATATGCCCATGGCTTGGGCGATGTAGGATGTTTTGCCAATGTAACTTAGATGTGATTTTTGAGATTGTGTACTTGGATATGCCATATTTTATGAGAACTTTGTATGCACATAAGAAAGGTCTCAAGTTAGACTTCATGTTTTTCGATCTTGGGTCATGTGAATCTTTAAGTTGGATCTTTTTAATAGTGATTGTTGTACATGGCAATTCTAATGGGTGTCAACAAGCTGCTTATCAATAATGAGATGACTTGTGATTTTATTATTTAATTAGTCTTTGGAGAGGGGGGAATTATGCAAGTGAGAGTGTGAGTGCAAGTGAGAGCATGAGTGATAGTGAGAGTGGGAAACTTGGGGGTGGTCGAGAGCTCTTCCATATAGTGCAAGGAAGAATATAGTTGAAGTGAGAGCTACCTTTTTATAGTGCAAAGAAATGTGTTTCATCACCCTTACATCACTTTTCTCCATCATTTTAACCCTTTCAAACTTTATCTCTCTATGAGAAGGACTTGAATGGGTCACCACCTCTAGACTAAAGATCCTTTTCATCAAAATATGTTTGACAAAGCCTATGATAGGGTGGAATAGGACTTCATAACTTAGGCACTTTATCTAAGTCAAAAGCTTACCTTAGCCTAAACGCGTTTTTTAGCCAACAATTTCTAGTGAGTGTTGTCAAAAGTGGCAAGCAGTTTCATAATCTTACTCGCTCTCTCTCTCTCTCTCTCTCTCTCTCTCTCTCTCATCCCCCCCCTCTCTCTCTCTCTCTCTGACTCCCCCCCCTCTCTATCCCCATCACATATATACATACACAAAATACACACATGCATGCATGTATACATGAATGTATGCATGTATGGACACATAGATATACATGCTCTGTCTCCAAAACTCTCTCTCTCTCTCTCTCTCTCTCTCTCTCTCTCTCTCTCTCTCTCTCTCTCTCTATCTATCTATCTATTTATCTATCTATCTATCTATCTTCACACATGTATCATTATCCCTCTCTAAAGCCCACATCTCTATACATGCACACATACATCTCTCTCTCTCTCTCTCTCACACACACACACACACACACGCGCGCGCACACACACACACATGCACGTGCGCTCCCCCCCTCTCTCTCTCTCTCTCTCTCTCTCTCTCTCTCTCATAATCTCACTCACTCACTCTCTCTCTCTCTCTCTCTCTCTCTCTCTCTCTCTCTCTCTCTCTTCACACACACACACACACATAGAGATCCTCTCTCACTCTCTCTGTGTCACACACACCCACACACAATCACACCCTAATCCCCCCCTCTCTCAAAGGCATGCACACATACCCTCTCTCTCTCTCTCTCTCTCTCTCTCTCTCTCTCTCTCTCACACACACACACACACACACACACACACACCCTCTCTCTCTCTCTCTCAACCACTCCCCTTCTTCTCCTCTCCCTCTCGCCGTGCAAGCACACACACATACCTTCTCTCTCTCTCTCTCTCTCTCATACACACAACACACACACACACACATTTGGAAAACAAAACACACCCCCCCTAAACCCATCCACACCCACACACACATGCATACACACAATCTAAACCCCTTCTCTCTCTCTACACACATTCTCTCTTTGTCTGTGTCTCTCTCTCGTCACACACACACATTTGGAAAAGAAAAGAAATAACACACACATTTGTCTCTCCCTCTCTCTCAACACACACATTTGGAAAAGAAAAGAAATAACACACACCCTAAACACACCCACATCCACACATAACCTAAACCCACAATACACACATTTTCTCTCTCTCTCTCTACACACACACATATTCTTTCTCTACACACACATTCTCTCTCTACACACACATTCTCTCTCTCTCTCTCTCTCTCTCTCTCTCTCTCTCTCTCTCTCTCAAAACACACTAATGGCTTCAAGAGATACTGCCTCTATAGCTCTGTTTGAAGCACACCACCGTGAGAGGAGTCTATTATTACAAGCACCACCGTGAGAGGAGTCTATTATTACAAGCACCACAGCCCAACAAAAATAACAATAAAAGGCACAAGAACACCCAACCACTATCCCTTGGTCCTCAACTGCCCCCAATGAGATACTTCAGTACCCTCCTAGCCTCCCTAATCAATCCAGCAGCTGACTCAAGTTGTCCTCTAAGATCAGCTCCTACTTCTAATGACTTTGATCTACCATCTAACAACCTCTCGTAACCATAGCTGACATCCAGCTGACCGAACTCATCTCTAGTTGACACAAAAAGGGCTGGTTCTGCCTCCGAAGTCCTCTCTTTGTTTCTTGTCTCTCAGAAATCTGCTTTCCAGAGTGTCAAAGTATCCTCCACTGTTAGCTAGCTTTAAATCCTTATCTTAAAACCTCAGAACTAAGTAGCTGCCCTCATTTGATCAATGTCTAACCATAAACTCTCCTGGCTGTCCCAAATAAGTTAGATTCTGTTTGTCTTCTGCTTTCGAAATCGGATGGCTTACTCTAGTCTAAAATTGATCCTCCAGTATCCGTTATGATCCTCCAGTGTCTGTAGACCAGATAAACACAATCCCTTGACCTTCCCGAGACTATCTTGCCGACTCTCCTCTGACCACCTATTGACTATGCCAGACTGAGTTCTACCTCAGAATTCAGCCACGGAACCTTCTACCTCTGGGGTCTACAGTAATTCTAAAATTTCCCAAAATGTCCTATGACAGCTATAAACCCTCAGAAGTCTTTAAACTTATCAAGATATCACCTCATAACCTCTCTGCTGACTATTGTAAACCCATAGTTGCCTCTGAATGGACAGTTTCCACCCAACTAACCAAACTGACCAAGCTAACACAAATTCTCACTCTTCTGAGCCTCATAACACTTAAACAAAACCAAAACCTACCCTTAGAATCAATCAACGGACCACTAATGTCAGACTGCTGCCACAGAAACCCTGTAAGATAACCAAGCCCTCTGACAGTTTTCCTCAGATAGATCTAAAATTATCACTTGTATCTCAGAACCACTTCCTTTAGATCAAAATAAGGTCCCAACACAACTTGTTAACCTTTTTGATGTTTGGCTAACTCAGAATCAACCCTTACTCAGGCTAACTAACCCAACCCAAACTCTAGAGTTAACTCTCCACCTACAGCCTCTTCACTAAGAGAACTCCATCCATGCAACACAGAGTTGAACCAAAACATAGAAGAAGTCTTTAATACCACACAACTTGATTCTTTGTGTACTCAAAGAAGACTTTGCCACATGTAACAAACCCTCAATCTTGAGCAGATGAATGAAACAAGCAACATATGAAAAGAAACTCTTACACAAATGACCACAAAGAAACCCAAACATGTATTCTCAAACTTCCACAAGATCATCAATAACTATATAAGCTGTAGCAACTGTCTACAGGCTTCACTGGCTAATATAATAGGGAGTTGCTTGAGCAATCCTCAAGTTTGGTCCAAGTTTCAAATAGTATTGCACTATGAGAGGTGTTGGGACACAATATCCCACACAAAACCCTCTCCCACTCCTACAATTCCGTGCTTTGGACAGATCTTAGTCTTCTCTCACAAACCCCATGTTGCCTTTCACACAGAACAAACCCTTAGATGACCAGCTTCACAGCAATCTCACAACCCAGATTTGGCTCTCTTAGCAATCACTTCTTCAACACCAATGCTCTCACAAAAGAAAAACTCACTTACACATTCCCCTTTCCTTCTTGCGCAACTATGCTCTATCTCCATGCATACTCTCATCTACTCTATCCAATCCTCTCGGCTAACCACCATGCAACAATTCTAACAGTAGCTTATTACAACGAGTTACCAATGCACAGCTACCCCTGCAAGATCCTATGTTTCCTAAGGTCTTTGATCATACCTAATGTATTATTTTCTTCTCTTGGGGTTGGGGTGAGCATCTTTATGGAGCATATCCCCTTGGCCACAAAAAAAAACCTATCATCTTTTGCCAAACCCCCCATGGTTAAAGAATTTATGCTCAACCGCATGTTATGACTCTTTGAAACAATCTTCAGCAAAAAAAACAATACATCCAACTCCCAACAAACTTCTTCATGCTCTTCTGTAGTAGCTTCATCATCAAGTAAGTCTTCATCTACTATCTCTGAATCTTTCTCGACTGTCATGACTCTACACCAATATGGCTTTGCTCTGTAGCCATTTACTCTCTTTGAATGAAGTTGATCATCCAAATCTGCTAGCTGGTATGTACCATTCTCTCATAGATGTGCACAACTTTGAAAGGACCTTCCCACTTGATTTGAAATTTATTTTGGAAAGTGTTATTCAATTTGTTGTTGTACCCAAGCACCAAATCCCCCTCCTTAATGACTTTATCCTTTAGTGTCTCATTGAACAACTCAGCCCTCATGTTGCTCAGCTGAATGTAGTAGTCCAGAGCTTCTTCCCTAGCGAGCTGTAGCTCCTGAAGATCTAGCAACCTCTCTTTATTTTCATCTATGTCTTTTTCCTAATGTTTTAACAAAAATTGCAAACTGAGGATTTCCACTTCAATGGGCATTAGAGCTTCCTTCCCAAAAATTAGATGGTATGGTGAAAATTATGTAGATGTTCTCACAGTTGTCCTATAGGCCCATAGAGCTAAAGATACATGTAAGTCCCATTGCTTGGGATGTTCTTCCAGACAGTTGGTTAACATTGTACACAATTCCCCCTTTTAACTAGCCTGGACTCCAACAGTGTCTTAAGAGAGGGATTAGCAGGCTAATTATTAAGGGAGACAATTTACTAGTTATTAGAAACCTTCAAAATTTCTGAAAGGCCAAGAATCCCAAGTTGAAGGAGTGGTGCTTTCAAATGAGAAGAATACTGTAGAGATTTCAAGAAGTCCAGATTCAACATGTGAAGAGGAAATAAAACTAGGCTGCATATACATTAGCCAGAGGGGAGTTAGGTAAGGATTAGATGCATATGCCATGACTGTAACCCATCCTAGTTATGTTGGAAGAGAGAGTTTACAAGAAGTTGAAGAGTTTTTGCACATAGGTCTGGTGCCTTCAAGTTTATCCAGAAAATAGAAATATGGTTTCATAAGGAGATCTTTGTAGTACAGTATTGTTAATGATCAATTGTACATGAAGGGCAAGGATTTCCAATCAGAGAAGAGATCTTCACCATAATGGCTTCATGTCATGGAGGGGTATGTGGAGGGAACATTTCCTTGAAGTTAACTCCGAGAAAGATTCTTATTGTAGGTTATGTGTGGCCTAGTTTGAGGAAGGATGTCTACCATTGGTGCAGAAGCTGTGAGCCATGTCAGAAACAAGGACGGCGAGTGTTGCACCATGAGTTGAGGAAAACCATTATTTCATATGGAGCTTTTGAGAAATGGGGTTTAGATGCAATTGGATTTACAAAGAATTCCTTATTGTAGTCTAGGGGCATAACAACAGTGTGCTCATAATTCACACAAAGGGATCCCTTTGGGATGCTTGTTGCAATGGGTATAAAGCTTGAGAAAGAAGATAAATAAATTGAGCCAAGTATCTTACCTTATGTGTGAATGTCATTAGTTGCTTCACATTCTAAGACATTCTAAGGTGCCTCTAACAGAAGCAAAGCTTCCACTTTTGTGCAGGATCTACCCTCAATTCCATTTTTAGAAACCACATTTCCAAGTAGGGTTACCTTGAGCTAAGTGACACTTGTTAGTGTTTAACTGTCCACCCAGTTCATCGAGCCTTTTCAATGCCATCCTCAGCTTCTCTTCACAGTGAACTAATCTACCACTATAGATACAGAAATCATCTGTGAACATTTTGATGAAGGACCCCAAATAGGGCTCAAACACCAAGTTCATAAATCTTTGGAAAGTAGCAGGTGCATTTGTAAACCTAAAGGGCATCACCCTATATGCAAAGCACCCCCATGGTGTAATGAAAGTAGTTTTCTTCTGATCCTCTCGGGTAATAGAAATTTAGAAGTAACCAGAATATCCATCACAGACATTGTACCTCTCATGCTTAGCTACACTATCTAAGATTTCATCTCGAAAAGGCAATGGGTAATGGTCCCTCTTGGTCACAACATTCCAAGGTTTAAAGTCTACACATACTCTCCACGTTCCATTCTTCTTAGGAGTAATCACAACTGGAGAAGCCCCCTTAGAGTTGTCAATTGGAAAGATGAAGCCTGCTTTTAACAACTTAGTCACCTCTTCTCTCAATACCCGCTACACTACCCCCAATCTTCTTAGTCTTTGCACCACTTCTGGCTTAGCTTCAGGGTTCAATGTATCTCAATGTCATCACGTTAAAACACACACCCCCCCCTAAACCCACCCACACCCACATGCCCCTCCTTAATCGACACATATATTCTCTCTCTACACATACATACACATTCTCTCTCTCCATGCACACACATTCTCTCTCTCTCTCTCTCTCTCTCTCTCTCTCTCTCTCTCTCTCTCTGTGTGTGTGTGTGTCTATCTCTCTCTCTCTCTCTCTCTCTCTCTCTCTCTCACTTTATTTTTTCCAAATGTTGCTTTTCTAAATCAAATCTCTCATTCTCTCTCTCTCGCTCTCTCAGCACACACACACGCACGCACACACACCCCTCTCTCTCTCCCCCCTCAACACACACACACCCTCTCTTTCTTTTCACCCACACACACACACAACACATACCCTTTCTCTCTCTATGTCTCTCTCGCTCTTTCTTTTTACACATACCCCCTCTCTTTCTTTTCACACACACACATACCCCCCCCCCCCTCTCTCTCTCTCTCACACACACACACACACACACACACACACATACACACACACACACACAAAGATACACACATATTCCTTCTCTGTCTTTCCGTCTCTCTCTCTCTCTCTCTCTCTCTCTCTCTCTCTCCACACACACACACACACGCACGCACACACACACACACACACACATACCCACATACACACATACCCCTTCTCTCTCTCTCTCTCTCTCTCTCTCTCTCTCTCTCACACACACACACACACACACACACAAACATACACACATATGTTCTCTCTCTCTCTCTCTTTCACCATTGACATGCATTTAAAGAAGAAAATAAAGAAAAAACACACGTAGCCCCTTAATCCACATACTTGTTCTCTCTCTTTACACACACACACACACACACACACACACACACACACATATACATTCTCTCTCTTTCTCTCTCTCAACACACACACACACACACTGCTTCTCTCTCTCTACACACATACACATACACACATTCTCTCTCTCTCTCTCTCTCTCACACACACACACACACACACACACACACACACACACATTCTCACATCCACATGCTCTCTACATATGTACACACATAGACATTCTCTCTGCACACACACACATTCTCTCTCCCTCTCTCTCTCTCTCTATCCACATAGACACACATTTTAAAAAGGAAAAAAATGTATACACACCCTAACCACCCACACCCACACCCACACCCACACACCCCCCCTCAACCCTTCTCTCTCTCAACATATACACACACACATTCTCTCTCTACATGCATGTACACACATTCTCTCTCTACATGATGAGTGCGTGCACACACATTCTCTCTCTACATGAGTGCGCGCACACACATTCTCTCCCTCTCTCTCTCTCTCATGTGTGTGTGTGTGTGAGAGAGAGAGAGAGAGAGAGAGAGAGAGAGAGAGAAGAGAGAGAGAGAGAGGAGTGGGAGGAGAAATAGTTTGTGAGGGCGGATGTAGAGAGAGAGTGTGTGTTACTTCTTTTTTGTACTTCTTTTCTCTACACTCTTTGTAATGGCTAAAGGCCCACCTTTGTTATGAAAGCCAGCTATATAAGGCTTGTATTTGTTGTAAGGAGAACATGTTTTGGGCACCCATAAGTGTGGGTGATCGAACACAGGCCACTTGTATATAAGTGACTTATGAGGGTGTGTAAGGTCACTTTTTTCATAATATAATCTACTATTGAGCTCAAGCTTGGGAGGTCCTTTCATTCTTGCTTATCTTGTGCATGCTTCCATGTTTATGCTTGTATTTAGCTATGGAGTCTTGTAGGATTTTCTTGCTTGCATGTGTGAGTGCTTGAGAGTGTGTGTGTGCTTGAGGTAAGCTTGCTTGCGAATAGCTAGATGTGGAGTGTGTGTAAGAGATAGAGAGAGAGAGAGATGGAGTGAGTAGAAATGAAGCTTACTAGCTTCTCCCTCATGTGTGATTGGATTAGGGAGGTCTAAACATTAGATCAGTAGAGCTTGAGGGCTTGTTCACCCTTGAGGTTTTTATTCCCATCACAAGCAATGTGATGTCATGACTAGATCGATTGTACTCCTTGGTGTTGACATGCTTGTTATGAGTCTATAACTACTCTACACAAGAGGCGATGCTGCCATTGCTACCAAGGAGTAAAACTAGTGCTAGAGTGGAATAGAGACACTGCATTGATCTATTGTGTGTTTTTTCTTACCCACCATGAGTTGCAAAACTTGTGGTAGTATGTTGTGTGTTGAGCTTAGGTGTGATTGAGTGATCAGGAATGAAGTATGTGTGATTTGATTGAGCTTTTCTTAACCCATATAACCTTATTTTGTGTTTTTTATTATTTTTGCATCATTGGTTAAGATGGATGGTTAAGTTGAGCTCCCCCTTTCAAGATTGACGTTCGCAATCTGGCTTGTTAGGCTTTTCCATTAACATCATAAGCAATAGATTAGGTTAAATATGCTAATTAAGCTAAGCTAAGAATGTTCCCACTATGTCTAAAGGGTAAAAATTACCCCATTCTTTCAATTGATTCATAATAATTATTCATTTGGATGTTTGCATGGTAGAATAACCATCTTGGAACCATTGTTAAGCTAGGTGTAGTACGAAACAAAAACCATAAAAAGTAAGGAAAAAACTCACTGTCAAGTGGAATTGTTTCCTAGTCATATCATTTTGATCCTACTAGTAGGATTGCTTGGGGTAGAATTTCCCGATCCAAGCCCTAGAGTTAAATTGTTTTAACCAAGCTGGCACACGAACGTTGTGACCTAACATCTAGAATCGTCTACAATAGTGCATTAATGCACATTTAATTAGCAATAACGATTGTGAACATTGGAGTCAGTGTCAGTGTACATACCAAATTTGCAAGGAATATTTTTTAGATGTGCAATAATTACATATCTAAAAATGTAGTCGAGGTGCCACCGGCTTGATACTAACAGTTGGCTAGATAGTCAGATCGTTTTGACCCCATAAGTATAAGCTTAATCCAAGTCTTGGATCATGGGTCAACTTGAATCGCTATGATCCAAGAGTTAGAATTATTCTATAGTTGAATAGCTATGATTCCAAAAGTAGAATCGCTCAAGTAGGATCGTTTTATGACCACTGCCTCAGGCAAACTCTACACAATCACTAATACTCCTAGGGACTTGTAGGGATATTTTTGATTCCTTGAAGCACCCCTAGTAAAAAAGTGGTACTAGCTAGCCATGGATCAAGAAAATACATATGCCCTAAGAATTGCCGAGGAAGCAAGGAATACAAGGAGGTCTAGGTAGGGGGAGTCACACCAAGATGTTTGTGTTGATGAAGAAGGTAACACATATACCCCAAGACTTACCGAGGAAGCAAAGAATACAGGAAGGTCTAGGTAGGGGAGAGTCCAACACTCATAGCCTAATAGATTGGGGAGGAAGAACCTCTTGGGAGGAAATCACTTCGAAAAGTGGCAGTCTAGTGCAGAAGCAATAATTCTCATTCTATAGCCATAGACAAGATGCCAATTTTGGATTCCTTCCCCATTGGAACCAATTAGGGAAGAAAGGATGACGGTCATCCGAAGAGAGCCAGTACCTCTCAAGAGAGTAAGGGTAGCCACTCACTTAGAACATAGTGTACTAGCTCAAGGAGCATGGAAAATTGAAAGATTTTATAGTCACAAATGGAGAGCTATAAGCCTACTAGCTGTACCAGTGGGATACCAATAGTGGGATACCTAATGACGTATATACAAAAACGTACTTCCGAAACTATTACCAAAAACATCAGTTAGAGTACCAGCCTATGGGTATGTGGGACCATCCTATGCGCCAATACCGAGGGCTGAACCAAGATATGTAGCCTTAATGGCTCTAGAACCAATAGTCAAGCCTACAGAACCTAGAGCATGAGCTCGTATCCCTAGCAAAACGAGAAGAGTACTATCCTAGGGTGGTTAGACTGGCTAGAGGAATGAGAGATGAATATGATCATGGCCATCCGAGGATTAGAGGCTTACATATATCCAAGCTAGTTTCAAAGTTTGATGGATCAAGGGACCCCTCATACACCTAGCCATATTTAGATAAATCTATACGGCTGAGAGAGTTAGCTGTGAGAGAGTAATCGATCCTAGAACTAAGATCGATGCCTTCCGATTGACCTTAGAAGGTAATGCTTTATTGTGGTTTCAAATGATGGAAGATTCACAAGAAGGGACGATGGAGGATCTTGAGATAGCATTTACAATGCTATTGTCAAAGACTAGCATCAAGCAAAAGCCTATTACACAGTTGTATCAATCCAAGCATCTTGAACATAAGTCGATGAGAGATTGTATCAACTGTCTTAAGAACTTAAACAACAGATGCCTTGTTGAGGAAAAACCAGACCAAACTAGGATAATATCATTATTCTTAGAGGGTAAAAATTTGCATGATGTTTTGTACACCAGAAGGCATAGGACATTAGTGGAGTGTTGCCTAGATGCGATAGATTTTGATGATAACTTTATAGGCATCTCTTCTATGGAAAGTAGAAGACTAGACTCATTGGTCAAAATGGAATCTAGTGTCAAAAGCCAGGATACTAGAAAAATTGAAGAGCCCAAGAGTGTAGAAGACATTGCTAAGATAGTGATCAAAGGGCTAGAAGAAGTGTGGAAAGCCTCTCTTAGAGAGACAAGTCATCTACATTTGGCTCCAAGAGGGGAAATTGCTTGGTGTGTAGTTTGTCGAAGCAACCACACGATGCATGAGTGTCTAATCTTCTGAGCAAGAGGGAACCAATGGTGCAGGTATCGTAGGAGGTATAGAAATCATGAATCATCTAACTGCTACCACGCACAACGAATGGCAAGACTGACAAGAGTGCATGCATTATCAATAGCTCCTTAACCATTAGCTTTACTAGCTCCACTAACACTTAGACCAAATGCTACTCACGTAGCAATGAACCCTAGTTGGTAAGAAACCCATATAAAACATCGAATGTACCTCCTTTGATGTTACCACCATAGCCAACACTGATAAGAACCACGTCAACAAGGCTAGTTAATACTAAACACATTCTAGATGAGCCCCCTAGCATGTAAAAATTCAATGTTGACTATCTAGATTCAATCCCTAGGATCTCACCCAGAAGTGAATATACCATTTAGGACAACCAAGAGGTGAGGAAAGTGAAGTAAGATCGATCATAATGGACCAAAAGGACAAGCTTCTTGAAATGGTCAAAAAAGTCGTGGAAGCAAAGTATAAATTCAAAGGATTAGAAGAACCAAAAGAGGAAACACCAAGGGAGGTGGAACTAGGATTGCCACAGAAATGCCTGAGCTTCATGAAGTGCCTGAAAATGAAATGAAAACATTAGAAGAGCTTTGGGAGCTTGCAAAAATAGAGAATATGAGGTTGCTCCATGAGCACATCATAAAAGAAAGACTTGATGTAGAGAGATAATATGCCCTTAGAGAATCCCTGATGGGAGTATACACCGATGGTGGATAGCATCAAAAAGGGTGTGGGTACCACATAAATTTAAGACTAGCTCATTATTGATTGCACCATCCTACATGGGTAGGGATGAGGAGTCAATCTCAGTCGCAAATGTGCCTTCTACATTGAAAGGAGAAACGAGATCCTCAAGAGCAATCCTTGCAACCCCTGTCACACTATAGCCATGGCCAAATACTTAGCATGCAAGTCGAAAGCTTAGAATGAAGTCCATCAACGATAAAAGAGAAGATTAAACCAGTTGAAGAAATTGAGGAGAGTGACCAAGCTGAAATGACAGACATTCAAGGATGTACTAGTTGATGCGGTTAGGAAGTACTATGAAGGAGATGATATGAATGCCACCATTCAAGGATGTACCAATTATTGCAATTGGGAAGCACTTTAAAGGAGATGATATGAATGCCACCATTCAAGGATGTACCAATTACTGCAATTGTTGGGAAGCACTTTAAAGGAGATGATATGAATGCCACTATTCTCATCAAATTAGGAGGAGTGATCACCATTGCGATCCTTGATGGGAGAGCAGGAGTGATCACCATTGCGATCCTTGATGGGAGAGCAGGAGTGAGCATTGCGACCAAAGACCTGTGGCAAAATTGGGAAGAAGTGAGCAGTGCGACCAAAGAAATGTGGCAAAATTGGGAAGCAACCCCCTTAAAAGAACCAAAATAGTCCTCAAGCTAGTGGCAGACATAAATTTAGGAACCCCTATGGGAATTTTGTGAGATAATATGGGTGGCATGATCTATGAGCATACATTTGCTATTGTTGACTTTGGAAGGCCTACCAATTATGAAATAATTCTGGGAAGACCATTTATGCACCAACTATTGATGAATCATGATTGAGGTTATGATGTCATTTACCTCTGTCTCAAGAGGAAAATATCATTAAGGTGAACTTGAAGGACTATAAGTACAAAAAAGTGGGATCAGATACTACAGCTCGCTTGGACTTAATACACATACACCACTTCAATGGTGGACAAAGTGGCAACAGATGTAACTAGGAAGATGAAGCTTCCATAGCTTCAGTACTAGAACTTGAGGAGGAGGAAAACATGATGCACGTACCAGCTATGTCCTACACCCACGCGAACACAATTTTGTGATGAGAATGGTATGGACATAATTCTAGACCCTGAGGAGGAGGAAAGCTAGATGCACTTACTAGCTACGATGGATGTATGTCCTACACCCATGGGAACAAAATGGTATGGACATAATTCTAGTCAAGACAGTGATCCCAATGCTCCTAAAAATAGAGACACCGGTTCCACCAAGGAAGGAGGAACCAAAAATGGAGAAAGGTCTTTTGATGAACCGAAAATTGTACCAATCAGGGGCTTAAGTGCAAGTCTTGCACCAAATAGCTCCTCTAATGTGAAGATAGTGAAGACAAAGAAGGAGAATTGTCACCAGAACACTAGGCCCTTCTCAGAGAATTCCTCAAAAAAAGAGAGAAACTCTACTCAAAAGAGCTAAGAAACTAGTAAAAATTAGAGCTAGAAACCCACTAAGCCTCAAGGGGGAGAACAATACTTACAATATTTGTTAACCTTTAAGGCCAACCAAGAAGTTTTACTTTAGCTAGAAGGATTTAATGAAAAGACCTAGTGTAAATTCCATGAAAATAGATCCTGGGATAGCCAAAGTGCTAGCCCATGACTACTCCTATGGAAATCCTATGCTCTGGTCTCAATGGACTCTAAAAAGGCTTCCAAGTTTGGATGGAGAAGACGAAACAAGGTCATAAAGGAACGGAGAGTCAAGAAGGAGGTGGAGCCTTCTAGCCTTAGACAAAACTTGTAGCAATTCTCAAGGAATACAGAGATATGATGTGTTTACTTGGAGCTTTGCAGATTTGAAAGGAGTCCTAGCACACAATTCCTTTAATGGATGGTGCTAGTCTCATGATTGTGCCCAGGAAGAACAATAAGATTCACATGTATTGAAACTTGAAGAAAGTGAACTCACCACGGTAAGAGATCATTACCCACCCTACCATACACTAAACATATCCTAAAAAGAGAGGCAGAAAAGAAGCTTACAGCTTCTTAGATAGATTTTGTGGGTATAACCAAGTATCCATAGACCCAAGAAACTAGCATAAGATAGTAGAATGGGAAATTTTTGCATATAAGTGATTGTAGAACTCAAAGGACCCAAAACACCAAAAGCATTCTAAAGATTCATGGACCATCACCATGGGGTATCATATTCATGTATGTAGAAATTACTAGATTGTGCTATGCCTTATTAGTATGTTTTGTGTGGACTGAGTAGTGTGAAGAGTCATTCCATAAGGTGGCCTTGATAACAACTCCGATTCTTAGAGTGCTAAGGTGGGATGCCATCTTCCATGTACACATAAATGCATCAGCTTATACTATGGGATGCACATTAGGTTAACTTGGCAAAAAGAATATGGACTTTCCTATTAGCTATGTTAGTAGACAACTCAATGAAGATTTATACAACCATAGAGTAGTGCCAATTCATATAATGGAACATCTCATGTTAGAGATGTGAGCACATGTCTAGAATTTCCAATAGGGAGGAACCAATAGGGGTCGAGGATGATCTTTCAGATGTGTGTCTATTTTAAATAAGCTTAGTGTTAAGGTGGAGTTACAAGGTTGCTATTTACTCGGGCAATGGACTTCCCTTAGATGGGAACATGTCCCTAAGAAGAAAATAAATAGAAAACACCCTCATCTCAGGATAACTCTATAGGAGAGGGAAAGATATTGTTTTAAGACTACATATGCAAAGATGAGTATGTTGTTATTCTTTAACAAGCTTAGAGGGCCTTTACAGGAGACATTAAAACAAGAAAAGTCCTATATACAAGACTATGGTGGCTGCCAACACTCTTCAGTGATGCAATGGAATACGTCAAATGCTGTAATGATCAGTGCTAGTGCTTCACCATTCCATAACAAAAGGATAGGATGCCATTATAGCCAATTATGTCCGTAAGACATTTCACCAAATGGGGCATAGAATTATTAGGACCCATTAGCCCAGCTACACTTCTAAAAGCACACAAGCGTGATACATCATCATTGCTAGACTTCTTAGGACCCATTAGCCTAGCCATGCCGCTAAAATCACACAAGTGCGATACATGATTGTGGCTACATGTGACCAGAACTGGGCTGAGGCTAAGGCCACAGTAAAAGCAAATGATGTGTAAACGACCGCCAAGTTCATTTATGAGCACATCATCACTAGATTTGGATATCCTCTAGAGCTAATTAGCGACAAAGGGACTGATTTCTTAAGTGACATGGTGGAGTTTCTCTTAGAAGAACTAATGGTAGTACACCGTAAGTCTTCCTCGTACTATCCACATGGTGGAGCTTCTCTTAGAAGAACTAATGGTAGTACACCATAAGTCTTCCTTCTTGTACTATCCACATGGTGCAATTCCTCTTAGAAGAACTAATGGTACTATAGTGTAAGTCTTCCTTATACTATCCGAAAATAAATGGACATGCTTTAAAAGCATAAACAAGGTCCTATACAATTGTGCTTATACAAAGAAAATTGAGGCATCAAGGAAGAATTGGGACCAAAAGCTCTCATCCACTTTATAGGCTTACAGAACTAATGGTAGTACACTATAAGTCTTCCTCGTACTATCCACATGGTGGAGTTTCTCTTAGAAGAACTGATGGTAGTACATCGTAAGTCTTCCTCGTACTACCCACATGGTGGAGTTTCTCTAAAAGAACTAATGGTAGTACATCATAAGTCTTCCTTATACCATCCACAAATAAATAGACAAGCTTTGAAATCACCAACAAGGTCCTATACAATTGTGCTTACAAAGAAAATTGAGGCATCAAGGAAGAATTGGGAGCAAAAGCTCTCATCCACTTTATGGGCTTACACAACTACCTATAAAACCTTAACTGGGACAATGCTATACAACCTAGTCTTTAGACTTGATGCTATTCTCCCGCTTGAATTCATGATCTCAACCTTGAGGGTAGAAAAGAAAATGGAACGGCGGATGGGTGATGAGTGGTTTTTTGAATGATTCGTAGAGCTTGAGAAACTTGATAAAGTAAGGCTACACTTAGGGGTGGGCATGTATGCCAAGAAAAAGAGAAGGAAAAAGTGGTTTGATACCAATATCCAATCCAAGAGGTTCAAAAACTAAATGAAGCAAGTGTAAGAAAAAATTGAAAGCCATACAATGATCTAGCCACACAAGGATGGGTGACTCGGCAAAGGTCACTAATAATAGCCCAAGGATACTACCAAGGAAGAAGCTAGATGTGGATGTAATTTGTACAAAGATGCAACCCTCCTAGAGTGAAAAGAAAAGTTAACAAAATCTTCATCATGCTCAACACGCATGGATTGTGGAAGAGCAAGAGCAGGTAAAAAAAAATCTAACCCTCTTCTTCAGTTCTACATGAAATCCTAGCTTTTGTACTTGTTGGACTCTCTAATGAGCCTGGTGTCAAGACTATCCCATCACAAGAAGGCCCAAAGATAATCGAAGCCTCATTCTTAACCTAGGTAGAAGCCAAGCTCATCAAGATGATGTAGACCCCCTTAACTCAAGTCATAAAGCTAATGACACCATTTCTTAAAGCATAGTAACCATGGAAAAAAAGAAAAAGAAAAAGTTAATGACATCAGGTATTTGACCGACTCAAAGGTCAAGTCGCCCGAGGCTAAAATACGCCAATGGCACAATAGTTCAAAAGTTGAAACTTTAACAAATTGAGTTTTCATTAGAGTCATCACATGTTACACAAGAGTCCTCCATATGGATAAGTGACATGGCAACATAATACAACGATACACAAAATTGTAACTTCTTGCATGCATGAGGCTTAGCACACACAAAATTATAACTTTTTACATGCTTGGGGCTTAATGGTTGGAGGTGGGGGAAGTGTGGACATCAGTTGGCGTACTTTTGGCTAGGCTTTTCCTTCTCTCTTTAGTGCTAGCACTGCATGTTACTCTGATGTTCCATCTCCCTTTCTTTTGTTTGCAAACGTGCAAAGCAATGGAAATATTTCTCCACCTTTCTCTCTTAGGAGGCAATAAACAATAGTTAGCATACTTTTGGTTGAGATTTTCTTTCTCTCTTCAGTGCAAACACTGCGTGTTACTCTGACATTCCATCTCCCTTTCTTTTGTCACGAACCTGTAAAGTAATGGAAATATTACTCCACCTTCCTTTCTTAGGGGGAAATGATTTGGACCATGGTTCATACGTACCAATATCGAGATTGATGCTCATGTTGTTGTTGGCATTTATCTTATTTGACACCATCTTTGCCAATTGCTTACTCTAAAGTAATCAAAAGGTGACTTGTTAAAGTACTCTAAAGCACTCCAAAGCACACAAAAGCAATGACTTGCTCAAGCACTCAAAAGTAGACAAAAGCACATAAAAGCAATGACTTGCTCAAGTAGTGAAAAGTACCTAAGTCTACATAAGCACTTTAAAGCACTTTCAACAATTCAAAAGAATGTAATAGCACCCTAAAGCATTTAGAAGCACCTAAAAGTAGTGACTTGTTCAAGTACCTAAAAGTATTCACAAGCACCTAAAAGCACATAAAAGTGATGACTTGCTCAAGCACTCTAAAACATACAAAAGCACATAAAAGCAGTGACTTGATCAAGGACTCTAAAGTAATCAAAAGGTGACTTGTTAAAGTACTCTAAAGCACTCAAAAGCAGTGACTTGCTTAAGAACTCAAAAGTAGACAAAAGCACATAAAAGCAATGACTTGCTCAAGTAGTGAAAAGTACCTAAGTCTACATAAGCACTTTAAAGCACTTTCAACAACTCAAAAGAATGTAATAGTACCCTAAAGCATTTAGAAGCACCTAAATGCAGTGACTTATTCAAGTACCCTAAAGCATTCAAAAGCACCTAAATGCAGTGACTTATTCAAGTAGTGAAAAGCACCTAAGACCACATAGTTTTGAGGTACTTTCTATTTGTTGAAAGCACATAAAATTAATCACTTATGAAGTAGTAGAAAGCATTGATAAGTATCCAAAAGCCAATATTTTTCCTGTCTTGACAAGCCATGAAAGTGCTGCTTTCAAGCAATGAAAAGCACCATTAAGCAGTCATTTTACTACTACTTGATAAGTATCCAAAGACAACACTTCTTGCATGCATGAGGCTTAGCACACACAAAATTATAACTTTTTACATGCTTGGGTCTTAATGGTTGGAGGTGGGGGAAGTGTGGACATCAGTTGGCGTACTTTTGGCTAGGCTTTTCCTTCTCTCTTTAGTGCTAGCACTGCATGTTACTCTGATGTTCCATTTCCCTTTCTTTTGTTTGCAAACGTGCAAAGCAATGGAAATATTACTCCACCTTTCTCTCTTAGGAGGCAATAAACAATAGTTAGCATACTTTTGGTTGAGATTTTCTTTCTCTCTTCAGTGCAAACACTGCGTGTTACTCTGACATTCCATCTCCCTTTCTTTTGTCACGAACCTGTAAAGTAATGGAAATATTACTCCACCTTCCTTTCTTAGGGGGAAATGATTTGGACCATGGTTCATACGTACCAATATCGAGTTTGATGCTCATGTTTTTGTTGGCATTTATCTTCTTTGACACCATCTTTGCCAGTTGCTTACTCTAAAGTAATCAAAAGGTGACTTGTTAAAGTACTCTAAAGCACTCCAAAGCACACAAAAGCAATGACTTGCTCAAGCACTCAAAAGTAGACAAAAGCACATAAAAGCAATGACTTGCTCAAGTAGTGAAAAGTACCTAAGTCTACATAAGCACTTTAAAGCACTTTCAACAATTCAAAAGAATGTAATAGCACCCTAAAGCATTTAGAAGCACCTAAAAGTAGTGACTTGTTCAAGTACCTAAAAGTATTCACAAGCACCTAAAAGCACATAAAAGTGATGACTTGCTCAAGCACTCTAAAACATACAAAAGCACATAAAAGCAGTGACTTGATCAAGGACTCTAAAGTAATCAAAAGGTGACTTGTTAAAGTACTCTAAAGCACTCAAAAGCAGTGACTTGCTTAAGAACTCAAAAGTAGACAAAAGCACATAAAAGCAATGACTTGCTCAAGTAGTGAAAAGTACCTAAGTCTACATAAGCACTTTAAAGCACTTTCAACAACTCAAAAGAATGTAATAGTACCCTAAAGCATTTAGAAGCACCTAAATGCAGTGACTTATTCAAGTACCCTAAAGCATTCAAAAGCACCTAAATGCAGTGACTTATTCAAGTAGTGAAAAGCACCTAAGACCACATAGTTTTGAGGTACTTTCTATTTGTTGAAAGCACATAAAATTAATCACTTATGAAGTAGTAGAAAGCATTGATAAGTATCCAAAAGCCAATATTTTTCCTGTCTTGACAAGCCATGAAAGTGCTGCTTTCAAGCAATGAAAAGCACCATTAAGCAGTCATTTTACTACTACTTGATAAGTATCCAAAGACAACACTTCTTGCATGCATGAGGCTTAGCACACACAAAATTATAACTTTTTACATGCTTGGGTCTTAATGGTTGGAGGTGGGGGAAGTGTGGACATCAGTTGGCGTACTTTTGGCTAGGCTTTTCCTTCTCTCTTTAGTGCTAGCACTGCATGTTACTCTGATGTTCCATTTCCCTTTCTTTTGTTTGCAAACGTGCAAAGCAATGGAAATATTACTCCACCTTTCTCTCTTAGGAGGCAATAAACAATAGTTAGCATACTTTTGGTTGAGATTTTCTTTCTCTCTTCAGTGCAAACACTGCGTGTTACTCTGACATTCCATCTCCCTTTCTTTTGTCACGAACCTGTAAAGTAATGGAAATATTACTCCACCTTCCTTTCTTAGGGGGAAATGATTTGGACCATGGTTCATACGTACCAATATCGAGTTTGATGCTCATGTTTTTGTTGGCATTTATCTTCTTTGACACCATCTTTGCCAGTTGCTTACTCTAAAGTAATCAAAAGGTGACTTGTTAAAGTACTCTAAAGCACTCCAAAGCACACAAAAGCAATGACTTGCTCAAGCACTCAAAAGTAGACAAAAGCACATAAAAGCAATCACTTGCTCAAGTAGTGAAAAGTACCTAAGTCTACATAAGCACTTTAAAGCACTTTCAACAATTCAAAAGAATGTAATAGCACCCTAAAGCATTTAGAAGCACCTAAAAGTAGTGACTTGTTCAAGTACCTAAAAGTATTTACAAGCACCTAAAAGCACATAAAAGTGATGACTTGCTCAAGCACTCTAAAACATACAAAAGCACATAAAAGCAGTGACTTGATCAAGGACTCTAAAGTAATCAAAAGGTGACTTGTTAAAGTACTCTAAAGCACTCAAAAGCAGTGACTTGCTTAAGAACTCAAAAGTAGACAAAAGCACATAAAAGCAATGACTTGCTCAAGTAGTGAAAAGTACCTAAGTCTACATAAGCACTTTAAAGCACTTTCAACAACTCAAAACAATGTAATAGTACCCTAAAGCATTTAGAAGCACCTAAATGCAGTGACTTATTCAAGTACCCTAAAGCATTCAAAAGCACCTAAATGCAGTGACTTATTCAAGTAGTGAAAAGCACCTAAGACCACATAGTTTTGAGGTACTTTCTATTTGTTGAAAGCACATAAAATTAATCACTTATGAAGTAGTAGAAAGCATTGATAAGTATCCAAAAGCCAATATTTTTCCTGTCTTGACAAGCCATGAAAGTGCTGCTTTCAAGCAATGAAAAGCACCATTAAGCAGTCATTTTACTACTACTTGATAAGTATCCAAAGACAACACTTTTCTAGTCTTGACAACAAGCAGTGAAAGTGTTACTTTCAAGCGATGAAAAGCAACATTAAGCAGTCATTTTACCACTACTTTTGAAAGTAGTGGAAAGCCTTAACAAGCACTCAAACCATTTAAGTTGTGTGACAAGCTATGAAAAACATGGAAAATCAGGAACATAAAAACCATAAAACCACCATTGTTCGAGAAACATACCTATAATGACTCCACAAATGGATTTAAATTCAATGTCTCATCGTCCACTCCATACTTGTAAGCAGATCGGTACATGCTGTGATTTTAGATTTAAGTTTCATTACTTAAAGGCACAAGGCTGTGCTTCAAATCTTCTAATCATTGCCTGGTACTTTCTAATTACTATCAGAGATTGGTACATGCCATGATTTCAGCTTCAAGTTTTATTACTTAGTCTTCACAAGGCACAATGTTGTGCTTCAAATATTCTAATCGTTTCCTGGTACTTTCTAATTACTATTGTAAATGGATTGTAACACCAGAGGCACTTGTGGTGATGTATCTTCTCTTTCTTTTAATCTGATGCTGCTTTTGTTTTTGCTAGTAAACCCTTCTTCACATCCACTTTGCCTTGGCTCAAGAAGCCATGGCTTCTAGCAACCTAACATACTTTGTAGAGGGTGGCTGCATATACACTTGGCACAATTCTTTGAACAACTTGTGCCTATGTCCATGAGCCTCTTATATTGAGACGGTGAGCGCGAGGAGCGAGCTCTTATGTATGCTTGCCTACTTACATGTGAGAGAGTAAGTTGTGAGGAGGGTTGAGCTTCCTTTGGAGGGCTGTAGTGGTGGCGGGCGGAGTGTAGCTTTGGAGTGCGGCTATGAAGCAACATGGTCTCCTATGAGAATCTCGAGCACAAGTATTCACGAGGTAAGTGACACACCTTGTCCATGCAATTGTGAGCTAGGCCATGGAAGATTGGCTTCTTGGTTGCACTATTTTATGCTCCTAAGTGTGGTTGAGAAAAGCCCTATGACATTAGTTTGTTCCTGCACTCTTTCTATGGTGCAAGGGCTTTCCACTAAGCATAGAGCTCACATGGGTAACATAGAGATCATTTGCTTAGACATAGAGCTCTAATTCCATAAAAATCTGTGCATAGCCATAGAGGCTATGCTTATGCATAGAGCTCTATGATTAAGCTAAAACATCATAAATCTATACACCTATGCATAGAGTTAAGACCTAGAGATAAGATAATATGCATATCCCCACATAGAGAACCCTACACCTAAGCATAGAGCTGAAACATAGATCTGATATGAAAATATGTCTACACTAGGGTAAAAAATAAGACACCACTAAAATAGTATAAGCATAGATGGGTTGGCAAATGTTTGTATATATGAATCTAAAACTTTAGAAGACTTGGCCAAATCTTTAAAATTTTATATTTTATATGGTAGAACGTAGTGTACTTTGTCCGAATTTGTTTTTAGAACCCACTTAAAACTTAAAAAATTTGGGTGACTTTTCCTAAAAAAGTTTCTAGTCAAATAGCCCAACAATATCAAAAACCCCTCTAAAATAGCCCTTGGGCTAAAAATAGACCCTAATTTTTTCCTTGGCCCACACGTAGAGCTCTACACCTATGCATAGAGTTGAAACATAGAGCTCATGTGTTTAAGCATAGAGCTCATATTGTTAAGCATAGTGCTCTATGGTTAAGCATAGTTATATATGGTTAACCGTAGTGCTCTATGTTTAAGCTTAGAGTCTATGGTTATACGCATACTACTCTGGTTAATCTTAGAGCTTTGTGCCTAAGCATATGCATAGACATAGAGCTCTATGTGTAGGCATAGAGCTCTATGCGCTCTACACATAGAGCTCTATGTGCTAAGCATAAACATAGAGCTCTATGCATAGGCTTAGAGCACTATGCACTCTATGCTTACACATAGATCTCTATGCTTAGGCATAGGTCCTATCCTTAAGCGTAGAGCTCTATGCCCATGCATAGAGCTCTATGTTTGAGTTGAGACATAGGGCTCATTCCCATATGCCCATGCATAGAGGTAAGATGTAGAGTTCATATGCTTAAGCATAACCATAGAGCTCATATGCTTAGACATAGAGCTCTATGTGTAAGCATAGCGTTTCATAGTGTTTTATGGTTACACATAGAGCTCTATGCCTAACTAGAGCTATAGAGCTTTATGCATATGCGTAGAGCTCTATACTATAAGTATAGGTATGCTTACACATAGAGCTCTATGGTTAAGATAAGACATAGAGTTCATATGCATATGCCTATGCATAGAGCACATAATATTGGCTATAGATCTCATAGATTTACCAATAGAGCTTGATGATTATGTATAAGGGTTATAGCTTAAGAACTAGATTTCATTTTCATGGCTTTTTTTCATAGAATCCAGGGAAAGTCACAAGGCATACTTGAAGGTCCTATACAATCAACTAAATGAAGTACTACTGGAGAAAGGAGATTATTAGTTCACATGGCATATGTGAACATTGGAGGGGATGAGAAGGGAGATGGGAAGGGAACAATAGATGTGGAGCTAATTGAAAATGCAATAAGTTATGCCATAGACCACATCAAGAAGGCTGGTCACATTCCACCTCAAGTCTAGCTTGAGCTCATTAAAAATACAATAAAGTATACCATAGACCACAGCAAGAAGGATGGCCACATTCTTAGAAGTTCCCCCAAGTCTAGCTCAAGCACATAGCATGTAGATAGCTTGAGCTAATATCTTTTTGTGATTTTGACTCTCTAGCTTTACATGTAATAAATATTGCAAACTTTAAAATATCGCAAACTTATGCATAAGCTCTGAAGAGCTATATGTTTTTTAATGTTCTTTTTGTTACGGTAGGTATTCCACCAAAGAGATCAAGCGATCACCCCCTCTTGTCCTTAGGTAATCAAGGTCTTCCTTCAAAGAGCTCAAGCTATCGTACCCCTCTCATCCTAAGGATGTACAAAATAGAATCAAACCCTAGAGAACCCTTGGTAGATCAATCTATACATTTAAAAAAGATGATGTGTTCTTATATCATCTTAATAAATTGATAGAGGGGTTGTTTTCTTCAAGGATAAGGATCACTCTACGTGGATATCTTTAATGAGTAAATTTTTTTTCGTAAGCATTATATTCCTTTCTCTCAAAAGACCTTGGGCATAAACGTTGCAAAAAGACCTTGGGAAGAATGAGACAATGTGGCTTGTCCCATGAGCATCATTATAATTATCATCATGATTGTTACTAATCAACATTTATAACAATAATGAGAGTGACACACCAATATCCACAATT